>NW_017731978.1:1035080-1046959 GCF_001890085.2 Hipposideros armiger | reverse complement strand
CTCCCCAGAAAACAAGGCTGGTGCCACAGAGCTCAGTGAATGGCTGTGGATGCCCAGGTGGAATGCCATCAGTCAAGCATCTTCCTGGGTGTGGTCAGCCATAGGATCACTAGTGTCACATCTAAAAATCTGAGCAGGGCAATGGGGCAGATGCCGGGGGGAGGTGAAAGCTGCTGGAAACTCTGGGGTGTACCGCGGAGGGAGCCTGCCCCTTTCTGTTGCCAAGGGCCTGGCTCTCTCTGTGCTTCAGGGAGTGGGTGTTGGGGATGGTCCTTGTGAGTAGCCACAGGGGGCCCTAGAAGGACAGGCCTAGGGCAGCCAGACAAAATATAGAATGTCTAGTTGAAATTGAATTTCAGATTAAAAAATAATGTGGTTTTTTTTGCATAAGGATAGCCGAAATGTTACATGGGGTATACTTATGCTAAAAAATGTTATTCAATGCTTATCTGAAATTCAAATTTTACTGTGAGTCCTGTATTTTTATTTGCTAAATCTGGCGACTCTAGGTAGGCCATTACTATTCAGTGCCCCAAGCAACGTAAGCCCCTTTTGATACACTGTGTCCCTTCTCTCTTTGCTGGACCCAGTCCTTGCTGCTGCCACAGGAAGCTTAAACAGGTTATTGAAATGAATCCTTTCAGTCCCAAAGCATGGGACATACTATGAGCTGGAATGGATACTAGGGGAAAAGGTCATGCCTTTGGGTAACTTCATGCAAAAGGGGGCTCTCCCTTACAGCTTGGGCCTTCTTGGGGTACCTAGGGGGCACAACCTCCTTCCTTAACCCACCTCTTCTCCACACTCTCCCCACCCTCCCCCCAGTCCTCTCTCTAGCTTTCCAGGGCTGGTGTCTCTGCAAACTCTCCCCGAGCAGGACTGGCCACCACTGCTCCCAGAGCACTGAAACCCGGCCCTAGCCTCCTGGAGGGACCCCTGGGTGTCCGGTGTCCCCTGGTGGGGTGGGCTCTGATCTGAGGTTGGGAGGTGATCGGGCCTTCCTCCCCAGCTAGTTGGTCTCCACCAGCCACAGCTGTCTCTGGTTTTCTCCTTTTAAGGACCTGAGGCCAACTCTCTTCCCTACCAGAGGACTTCTTTCCAAAGATCTCAGAGTAGAGAGAGTGTACCCTCCAGCTTGCTTGAGGGCCTGATTTTCCTTCTATTAACATGACCTCGGCCCTCTTCCCTGTGGGGAGAACAGCCCTCACCATGTTGTGCTAAAGTTGCCTTCCCCTTCTTCCTGGCTGGTGTTCCCAGAATCCCCACAGAAATGGAAAATGCCTCCTGCTGAACCACCTGATGGAATCATGCAGATCTGCCCCTTCCTCCAGCTTAGGGTGCCCTCTGAGAAGGAGGCCATAGCAGGAGAGGTTTGGATGGTGCAGCCCAGCTGTGGGCCAGTGCCTGGGAGAGGCTAGAGGCACATCTGAGACTGGTTAAACTGCCACAGGCTGTGAAGTCAGGCTCCATCCTGCATCATGAGCGGCCTTGGGTTCAGTGTGTGGGCACCCCAGAAGGTCTGTCCAGATGCTCTGTACTCTCCTCATGTCCTCCTGCACCAACAGTCACGTCTTGGGCCTAGAAGTACATGTTCTTGCTGCTCTCGAAAAGACACGCTGGGGCAGAAGCCAGCTCAGTTCTGTGGGCTTGGGACCTTGTAGGCAGGGGACCCAGAACATAGTCTAAAAGATGGTGTGGCTCCAAGTGAGGTGTATCCTTGGTCCCAGTGGGGCAAGGAGCAGGCAGGGGAGGACCAGAGTGAGCCTCTAAAACGCAGGGCCCAGGCAGGGCCACTGCTGTGGTGAGGGCAGCACTGGCCAAGCACTTGCTATCCACCATGTCTCCATTCTCCCGCAGCCCTGACCCTCTGGACTTATTGTCTTCTCACAGAAAGTAAGCCAGGGCAGAAGCACAGTGTCTGCAGCCAAGGCCAGGCCCTCTCCATCACCCCACACTGCTCCCATGGCTTTGGCTCAAAGAGACTCGATGGAGCATTTCTTAGAAATATAATCTATATATCTTTGTTTTAAAACAGAACAAAACTGTAACAGCTTTAGATTAGGAAACCTGAAATAGAAGGACCCAGCCTTGACCCTGGGAGATGAGGCCAGAACTCAGCAGGCTGGAGGCCTCCCAGCAGCTGTCCAGCCAGGAGCCCAGTCCCACAGGGAGTCACCAGAGCAGCTGGCAGAGACTCATTATCTCTTTAGCTCCCCACCAAGGGCCCTCTTTACGGGCAGCCCAGCCTTTAAACCCCATGTCCACCCCAAGGAGTGTCTTTTGAAACTGGTTGGCCTTGAGAGAGGTGGTCTGCTCCTTATCTCTCTGTTTTGTTCTGTGTTGGTTTCCTGGCCAGTTATCATGGAAGTCTCTTGTTTCTCTGTATCCTGTTATCTCCCTGCTCGGTTTCAAAACCACCCTCTCAGCAGCCCTTGGCCTGCAGAAGCCAGACAGCTGTAGGGGGGAAGATTTCCCTCCAGCTGGGGTCTCCTGGAATTGCCTGTCCCTTGCCCACCAGCCTCAGCTCTCATCAAGGCTGGCTGAGTGTCACCTGTGGCTGCTCTAGAGACAGACATATGGTCATCAAGAAGGAGGGTCTCATGGAGCCTAACTTTGGGGACTTCACAGGCTGGCCTTTTTTTTTTTTTTAATTAGGGAAACAAACATAGTCTTCTCACTTCACTTTTGTATGTTTATTTATTTACCAAATACATTACAAAAAACAACTATTTTTATTTCTTAAGAAAGAAGGATGTTTTAACTCCCAATGAGTAGGGAGTCTATAATGTCAGATTAAAATGATTTTGTCTCCCACTCCCATCCTGCCCCCTGCCAAGAAAGGACAGCTAATAGCTTCATGTGATCCCTGGGGCCTGGGAAACCTTGTCTGGGTTGCATCAGCCCCTAGACAGGTTAATACCCAGATCTGAGGAAATGAGGCTCTGAGAATTCCACGGGGCTACCAGGGCCTAGCGCACACTGGGCTGGGTCACGGCCGCCACCACGTTCACGATGTTCATGCCCATCCTTCTGACTCAGCTCAGGTACCACCACCCGTAATGTAAGCAAGGCAGCTTCCTGGGTGAGCAATCTGCCCAGTACTACAGGCCCCAGGCCGAAAAGGGCCCCGGGCGTGCTTTAACGCTCTGCTCCTGCCATCCTGAAATCTGAACAAGGGGCCTTGCATTTCCACTTTGCACTGGACCATACAACTTATATAGCGGTCCTGCCTTCATGACATCCTCCCGATGTCACCCCTCACCCTAAGCTGAGTCTGGCGCCTCCCCCGGGCTCACACAGCCCTTATGCTCACTCTTCACTCTGCACTGAGGGCCCTTCCTCCCTTAGCTGTCTCCCCACTAGATCCTGAACCCCTGAGGGCTGGGTCAGAGTCTACCTGTGCCCTGCCCCACACTTAATGCATAGCAGGTGCTCGGGAATGTGTGTTGAAATGAACGGCCCAGATGGGTGAAGGCCAGGCCCAGTTCCCTATATGGTTCTGGCCAGAGCTGGGCTTCAAACCATTTCTCTTGCTTTGGGGCCAAAAGAAATCCTCCCCACCCTCTTGCTCTCCTGACCAGTAGCTAAAGGCCAAAACCAATGCAGACCAAAGCCAAATATAAATTTGTTATTTTGATCGAGGACCCAAATTAATGTATGTATTTTGTTTTTCCCAAAGGTACTCTACCATTTTCTAGAGCAGTTAAAGCCAACTAATCCAGAACATCAGAACACCCTCAACCATTCAGGACTGGGTGGGGTAGAGTCAGGATGAGGACCAAAATTCGACCTAAGGAGGGCTGGGGGCCCTGCTGGGTCATGAAGGATTCAAACTGGGTCCTAGGCAAGAGGAACTGGTGAGCTGTGGGCAGTCCACACTCTTGTACATGTGTGGGTAAGGGGAGTAACAAGTGCTAGGCCGGATTTTACAGGGGTGAGGAAAGGAAGGGTATGGTTTATACCAGTCCTGTCAAATCCACCATGCAACCCCCTTACAGCCTTTCTTCCATCCATCCATACATCCTTCCATCATCCATGCATTCATTTATCTATTCATTCATCCATTCATACAGGGGATGTGCTGCATGTGAGGAAGACTGACAAGTTCCAATCTTTTTTTTTTTAAAGATTTTATTGGGGAGTTGGGGGAGGGGAACAGCTTTGGGGAATCCGGGAAGGGGAAAAGACAAGGTGCTGTCCTTTTTTGTTCTTCAGTCTAGTTGTGGAGGACGTTGTTTCACTGGCCCATGTTGGTATTATCATTGTGCTCTTCCCGGGTGAGGCAGATCGGTCTCTGGCCACTGGACGGCTGCTCACAGTGGCTCTTGGCAGCTCATGCTGGCTACCAGCCACTCAGAGTAGCTTATGGCAGCCCACTGCAGCTTCACTGCAGCCTATGCCATCGCCGGCAGCTCATGACAGCCTAGCTCCAGGTCAAGCTGTTGTTCACCATCTTAGCTGTAGAGGGAGCAGCGTCATTGGCCCACATGTGGGATCTGAACCAGGGCCCTGTTGCTCAGAGTTGGCGTCCCAAGCCAACTCTTAACCAATGCTCCACTCAGCTGGCTCAAGTTCCAATCTTTTTGATGCTTAGTTTCCAACCCTCTTTCAAATGAGGCAGAGTCTATAAATATTATGGGGGAACATGCCATTGGTGCTCACTTGGCTCCTTGCACTGAACAGAAGTTCCACAGAAACACCCTCTGGGCTTTTCCTGTCTAATGGCAGCCTTCTCTTTGTTCTGGGACCCAAGCCTAAGTCCAGAAGCTGGGTCAGGGCCAGTGGTTATCTGAGTGTGCAACAGGCAACGCTGTGTTGTGATCTGAACTTCCCCAACAGGGCCCCGGAGCCCCTCTCTCCTCCCTCAGCTTAGCTGTCTCCCAGCAGGCTCTGGGCTCTATCTGATCAATCTCTAATGGAGGCCAGACCTTCAGTCACCAGGTCTCCTCTGCCTTCCCTGGAGGCCTGAGAGGTAAAATGGGCCATGGCCCCCATAACTACTGGAACACCCTCTGAGTGATGAGCTCTGGGGTCAGTTACCCTGAAAAGTGTGTATCCAGCCCCAGAAAGGAAGGGCCCCAGTCTACCTTCTAGAGCTCTAGTTTCTATTGTGGGCACCCAAGAAAGAATTGTTGAAGGAGTGAATGACCAGGGCCGGGCAGACTCTAACTTCTGGGCAAAGTTTGGGTACAGATGATCAGTGCTTGTCTAGTCAGAGGCAGGAGAAGTCAGGAGTGTAGGAGGGGCTGAAAACAAAACGTTTATATTCTCTAAATTCAAGAAAGCAAAGATTTCTGAGCCCAAGTCCTAAGCCATAAGTAACTCATTACAGGTCCATTTTAAACCTGGCCCAAGTAATCACTGACAACTTTACTTCTGAGAGCCAGCCAATCAGCAACAGTCTTATTCCCCAGCGATGCCACTTCTAAGTTAGCCAATCCCTAAACTCCAAGGCTGATAGTCAGCCAATCTGCACAGTCCAGCTTCTGAAAGTCAGCGAATTGCTGAACAGCATGCTTTCCATACCCTATATAAGATCTGCTCTTTGTTATAGATTCTGTGCCATCTTTGTAGGTAAAGTTTGATTCCCCCACCCCAACCCCCGGCAAGTAAGTAATGAATTTACCTTCATTGTTTCAGATATATATCCTGGAGGAGGAGGACTTGCACTCAGAACATATGTCCCAGCGGCCCCTAGGGTGGTCCGTGGCATCGCTCCCACACACACCAAGATTGGGGCAGGCTCCCTGGAACCCTGACTGGCAGTTTCAAGGTCTCCTGGCCACTTTTCTACAATCCTGTTCTCTTCTTTCATCAGTGGTATCTTGAGACCCCGGGAGGGAGGGTGTGGCTCAGGAGGACAGGGTATATATGTGGGGTATCTTCTGTGGGTCCCCACAGGCCAGGGGAGGGGCTTATCCTAAGGCGGATCCACAGAGGGGGAGACACAGCCCTGCTCTCCCAGGGCTTATCTGAGAGGGACACGGAAGGATGGGGGGTGAGGGGGACATCCATGTCATCACATCTGATTGGGGTGACATGGTCTGATGAGGGAGGCAGGAGACCTAAGAGCACTAAGCAAAACAACTCTGGAGCTCCCAGGCCACACACTCAGGCCCCCTCCTGCAGTAAGTATTGGGGTGGGATGGGGGGCGGCTAACTCAAGGAAGGCTTCCCATTGGAAGTGAGGCTCAGGGACCCAGAATGCCTCACCCAGTTTCATTTACATTACTCCCCAGCACTTAGGGTCAGGGAAACAAAGACAGCAACACAGCTCCCCACTCTCTATCTTCTCCAAGTCCGGTTCCCCAATATCCTAGGCTAAGCCTCCAATGGGGTGAGCCCAAGGCAGAAAATTCTTTCAGAAGAGAGCTTCTGTGGGCTTCTTGGAAGAGGCCTGGGTTGGCCTGAAAGGAGGGCTGGCTGGGACATTTAGAGAGCTGGTACGATAAGCAGAGCCAGCCTCAGGATTCCATATGCCCCGTCTGCTTTGCCTCTCTCTTCCCCACAAACACCTATCTCTGAAGCTCCCCTTCCCATTAGAACCTCAGTCTTTCCTTTGCTCCATGGGTGCAGCACTGAGCACATCCCCTCCTTACAGTCTGTCAGTTTCTCAGCCTCCCAACCCCCACCCACAAGCAAACCTCCAAGAGGCGGATTTGCATTACATTTTGCCCATGTTTGCCTGGTGGCTCATTTCTCCTTTTGGAGCCAGCCGAGAAACTCTTGGGTTCTGGCTCCAAGGAGCTTTACTCCTTCATGCCTGCCTGCAGGGGGACTAGGTTCATCAACTCTTGTCCCTGGAGGTCAGGCTGGGACCAGGGTAAGGCCAGCAAGGTGCCTACAGAAAAAAAAAAAAAAATTATGAGGCACTCACTCTTAGGTGCCAACCCTGCATATACAAGATCCTGAGGGTGAGTGCCTCTGAATTTTGCACCCTAGGTGACTCACTTGCCTTACCCAAGCCCTTGCTGGGAGTGTTCTGGCCTCTGGGGTCTGAAATCAAATCTCATCTAATATGGCCTACAAGCTGTGAGCCCTGAGTCTGTCCTTGAGCAGACCTAGGACCCCCTTCCCTGGCCCTGACCTCTCTTGGAGGAGAAGTTAGAAGGGGGTAAAAAGTTCTGAGGTGGGTGGGACTGGAGGATCAATACCAGGGTCAAGAATCTGAGGGGAGCCCCCCCACACCCACCCCAGGAACTGAAAAGTGTGCTGAAGGGACCTGCTGCAGAGGGAACAAAGCAGGTCAGGCTGTGATCATAAATGCTGATGTGAATCTTAGAACCCTGAGCTGAACTTGACCCCACCACTTGGGGATTGCCTGGCCCTTCTCAGAGAGGTGTTAAGGGCTCTGGAAAGGGCCAGGCTGAATGAAGCAGGAGGTTTAACCCTCAGGTCTCTGATAGGAACTAGCTGTGAAAGGGGACCGTTGTGAGGCCAGGATTGACAAGGCAGTAAAGGACTCTGCCTGCATGTGTGTGGACATGGTGGGGTTCTCCACGCCTAGGCCTCTGTACCTGGTAAAGCACTGGGGTGACCAGCCCCCCCTCGGCCATGAGCATTCTCCACTTTGTGGATAGCTTTATCATGCTCCATTCCTCCTGCATCAGTCCTGCTTCCCAAGCGCACCGCACACCTAGAACCTGCTCTGTGCCTGGGTCACTGTTTTGTGGTCTAGGGAAGCTGAAGGAGTGCTTGCCCCTGCTCACCGGCCCCTTCTAGAGTTGGGGTGGGCGTGGTCTACAGGCCCATGTAGGCTGGACAGGGGTAAAGCAAGGCAGGGAGAGCATCCCCCATCCTCCTGTGCCCCAGAGGTGCTGAGCCAGAGCTGGGGTGTGTGCTTGTGTATGGAGGGAGGCGGTCCTGGATTAGACTAAGCTGGGTCTTCTGCACTCCCTGCGTGTCTAGGAGGCCTGAGCTCACTGGCCAAAGCAACCCCCCACCCCACCCCACCCCACCCCATCCATGGAGCTGGCAGGCAGGGCATTGTTTTCAGGAGGTGTTTCCTCACTTCAGTTTGGGAGAGGAGAAAACAACTTAGTTGGCTGATAGTTTTGAGCCTCACTTCCCAGAGTGTAGAGAGATCGTAAACTCCCTGCCTCTCCTATTTCTCCTCCCACCTCCCCCAGGGCTTGGGATACCCCCAGGAGGATCTACACCCAGTTACCACCTGACACTTATGAGACCTCTGGTAGGCAGGCTTCTAGCCTCGACTTGCATCCCTCCAGTAATGGGTGATAAAAAACCAGAACATACTTTGGAGACAGGCTGAGAGCCTGGAGGGGGTGGGAGGACCTGATCATAAACCAGAACTGGTGGGGCAGACCCCCCACCATTGGCCCCACAGCTTTGACAGTGAGGGGGAGCAGATTATGCCATCCCAGAATGTGCCACTTGGGCATGTGGATTATTTTGAGCTGAAGACAATTGGGGTCCAGCAGACTCAGGAAATGCTTTTGACCTCCCCCTTAACTGCCTAAAAGAATTTAGATAGGGGTCTGTACCAGGAAAAGAGCTATTAGCAGAGATAAATTTTTATATCAGAAAGACTAATCTGTAGGCTCTTCTCATCTTATGGTGACTTGTCTTCACCCCCGTTGAAGCCCTAGACTCCCACCCTCTTCTTCTTAGCTCAGGATGGTATATAAGACTCAATCACCTGACTGTGGGGTTGTCATATTTGTATGCGGCTCCCATACATACAGAACTTGTTTTTCTCCTGTTAATTTGTCTTATGTCAATGTAATTAGAACCAAAGAACCTAGAAGAGAAGAAGGGAAATCTTTTCTGCCCCTACAACAGTGTCTGGGGCCACGCCAGCCAAACGGAGTGAATTCCAGCAAGAGAGTTTCCAGGTAAAAAAGAAGAAAGACCTTCCCTCAGCAGAGCTAGGGGCCAGTGATCAGGATTTTGGGAGCTAATGAGTTTTTTGTCAGTGAGGGAGTGCAAGTCGAGAGTAGAGCTGGGCTACTCCTGATAGGGCTGTGAGGGTTTCCAGAAGCACCTCCAGAGGAGCCCCAGCTGATGAGACAGTACCTCACTCTGGGAGGATGGCCAGGAAGGGTATCTCTTCCCCAGATCCCAGCTGGCCTGTCTGAGAGAGGGCTGGAGGCTGGAGGGATGGGCAGTGAGCCTGGGCAGTGCCTGGACATCCGGCCGTCAGGACAGGCCTCTCCTCTGGGTATCAGTAGTTGGCAGTTGGCATACGCTCCCTCCCAGCTCTATTTCTATCCCAGCTCCTGTCACCTGACTCAACTCATTCTCACATCCAGGAGAAGGCAGGACTGGCGTCTGCAGCCCCTTCAGACTCTTCAGGGTTGGACCTCACCTCCCTCTAGTGCCTCCTGGACCCAGTTGAGTGAAGGGTCTCCCTTCTCAAGGCCTAGAGCCGCCCAGGTGAAGTGTCTGGGGTCTGACCAAGAGACCGTGCTGCTCTTGTGCCGCTGGCCTCCTCTCTCCCATGGAGAACTGCTTCAGGGCCAAGCTCCTAAAGGTCAGGGCTGCTTCATGGAATGGCACTGCACAGTGGAGGTTGTTGGGGCCAGCAGGGATCTTCCTGAGTCCTAGGATCCTATAGGTGGGCCTGCTCTCTATATGAGGCAACAGGGGCCTCTTCAGATGAGTTGCAAATCAACCCTGCAGTGCCCCGACTCCGGCCTCTCTTCCCCTTCCTCCTCCCTGATTGTCCCAGGGAAGCCAAGCTGGGTCTGAGCAGTTACCAAGGGGGCTCGGAACTGGGTCAAACTCCTACCCTCAGCTTCACCACCAGGAGAGGTTCCTTCCCTCTTGCAACCTCAGTTTCTCCACTTGAACCATCTCTAAGAGCTAGTTTCAAGTGAACTGTAGGGCCAGGCCTAGGGGTGGAGTGGAGTTGGGGGTTGGGAGGTTTTGGAGGCCAGAGAAAGCAGAAGTGTTCTCAGCCCCAGGGCCTGACATCCCAGCAATGCAGCCAGCCAGCTTCTGGCTGAAGGGTAACATGTGATGGGCCTGGGAGGGCCTGAGGGTAGGGACAGCTTGTGCCAGTGGCATATAAAGGTCAGGATAGTAGGGGCTGTATACCCCAAGTCCAGGCAATAAGGAGGACATTGTATGCAGAGAATTTAAAAACAACAATCAAATAGAATAAAGTCCATCTGCCTTAAATCCTCACCATGTGCTGGCAGCTGTAAACCATGTCAGTGATAAAATACTCCTTCCTCCCTGAGAAAGTCTCTAATTGGCCAAAGTTCTAAACAATTGCTAAAATTACTGTTGAACTTTTATAATAAATACAATAAGCTTCAAATGAACACCTTTCCTTGCTTATTCATTAATAAATATTGTATTCTGCATGAAAGTTCATAACACACATGCAGACGGGGCTATGAGCATGGTTTCCTGGGAAGTCCCTAACCATCCCTCCAGCTCTGATGCCATGCCTGTCTCAGGTCCCTGAGGCACATACTCTGTTGAAACGCTGGGGTCTGAATAAGCCAGGATAGCAGGTGATTGCAAAGACAGATAGAGCTCCAGTGTCTTCAGTGCTACCATTCTGTGTGACAGCTTGGAGGTTTCATTTGTGTTTAAAACTTAAAATATTAAATAGTGCAAAATAGGAGGTGTAATATTTTTGTTTGATAAATGCAAACTTTGCTTCGTTGCATCATATATTTGTCTCATTTCAGGATCTTTATGGTGTAATCATGTAGAGAAGGGAAGTGTTAGGGAATGGTGTACTATGAGAACCAAATATGCTCAATGTGCCACTGGCTTGTGCAGCTCTGCAGGGGGGACCTTGACCCCATGGGGAGGGCAGGGAAAGTGATCAGCTTCCCTGGACAGAGGAATGTCCTGAGTGGACCATCCCAGCCCAGCAGTAGCCACCCACCCCCTTGGCCCATCCCAGCTTCAGTCACCTGTGGATGAGGTTCCCAGTATAGCTTGCAGCCACCCCATTGTACCATGTGGGAGGGGCTGGAGTGGGGAATGGAATGACTCCAGCTTAGCCCTGAGCAAACTGTGATAAGGAGAAGAGGGAGGCCCCTAAGTGCCCCAACACCAGCCAGGAAGGATAGCCTGGAAGGTATCTAGAAAACCGACAGGTGCCCTCCAGCCATGGCCTCCATTTCCCCTCCCACCCCATCATCTCCTCTGTAATGATTGGAGGGGTACACAACATTCTGCTGTGTCATAAGGATTATTTTGAGCTGAAGATATTTGAGAATCAACAGATTCAGGAAGAGGCTTTTTTCTGAACGTCCCCTTATCTGCCTAAAAGCAAAGCCTCCCAAAAGAATTCAAATGTCATAAATCCCCTCCCTGGGAGTTTTGCAACCAGAGAAGATTGAGGCCCTTCATCTGAGACCAGGATAAGAAATCACTTAAACAGACATTGTCACAAAACTGACTTATCTCCCATCTATTCTCCTAAAGGCCCATTTAACTTTCTTAAAAGTCATTTGTTTTCCCTTTCTCCCCTTTCTCCCCTTCCCCTTCCCTTAAGATCATGTATAATATCTGATAAGGGGGTGAATATTCAAAATATATGAAGAACTCATTCATCTTAATAGTAAAAAGCCATACAATCCAATTTAAAAATGGATAGAAGAATTGAATAGACATTTTTCCAAAAAAGACATACAGATGATCAACAGGCACATGAATAGGTGCTTGGATGTCACTCATCATCAGGAAAATGCAAATCAAAACCATAATGAGATATCACCTCACACCTGTCAGAATGGTTGTCATCATAAAAACAAGAGATAAGGGCCGGCCGAGTGGCGCGATGGTTAAGAACTCGCTTGGGACGCCAGAGGGCCCCGGTTCGGATCCCACATATGAGGGCCAGTGACACTGCCCTCTACAGCTAAGATGCTGAACAACAGCTCGACCTGGAG
>NW_017731978.1:1008913-1034690 GCF_001890085.2 Hipposideros armiger | reverse complement strand
AGTATGGAGGTTCCTCAAAAAATTAAAAATAGAACTACTAGGGCCGGCCGAGTGGCTCAGTTGGTTAAGAGCTCGCTCAAGAGTGTGAGCTCTAAGCAACAGCGATTCAAGTCCTGGCAGATGGCAGGAAGGCTCAGCTAAAAAAAACAAAACAAAACAAAACTATGTGATGCAACAATTCCACTGCAGGGTATATGTTCGAAGGAAATAAAAACAGGATCTCGAAGAAATATCTGCTCCCCCATGTTCACTGCAGCATTTTCACAATAACCATGACATGGAAACAACCTAAGTGTCCATCAATGGATAAATGGATAAAGAAGTGGTACATATATACCATGGAGTATTATTCTGCCATGAGAAAGAAGAAAATCCTGCCGTTGGTGACAACATGGAGGGATCTTGAGGGCATTATGCAAAGTGAAATAAGTCAGACTGAGGAAGACAAATACTGTATGATAGCACTTACACATGGAATCTAAAAAAGCCAAACTCATAGAAACAGAGAGTAGAATGGTGGTTGCCAGGGACTGAGGGGTCGGGGACATGGGCAGATGGAGGTCAAAGGGTACAAACTTCCGTTTATAAGATGAAAAAGTTCTGGGGATCTAATGTACAGCCTGGTGACTGTAGTTAACAACACTGTATTATATACTTGAAAGTTGCTAACAGAGTAAATCTTAAGTGTTCTCACCACAAAAAGACATGGTAATTATGTGACGTGTTTGAGGTGTTGGCTAACACTATGATAGTAATCACTTTGCACTATATAAGTGTATAAGATCAATACATTACACACCTTAAACTTACACAATGTTATATGTCAGTAATATCTCAATAAAGCTGGAAACAAGATGGTATATAAATACCAAATTCTAACTGCTTCTTTGAGCCATACCTTCTGTGAGCTCTTGCACAGGTATGTGAATAAACTTTGTCTTTTCTCCTGTTAATCTGTCTTTTGTCATTTTGATTCACAGTTCCCTGATCATTGAATCTAAGTAGGTAGAGAAAAAGTAACCACATCATAAATCAAGGAGCATCTGTATATATAGTATATATTCCTAGCACAGAGCTCCCCAAGCCCTTTGAATTTCTAGAGTAATACGAGTGTCTTTCATTACTCGTGACAAATTCCTTTGACTATACCTGAATTTATGCTAATGAGGTGGCTCAGGGTAGGACCCCTAGATAGTTTCAGGATGGGAGCTGGTCACCAGAAAGACCCTGTGATTACAGGATGGGAATTTTCAGCTCCATCCCCCACCCCCAACCCAGCCTCCAGGGAGGGGAGTGGGGGACCTGGAGATGGGATTATTAAAACTCTTAAATAATGAGATTCAGAGACCTTCCAAGGTGCTGGGAGTGTGGGGCACAGGAGAGGGCATGGAATCTCAGCGCTTGACCTCCCGCCACACACACCTTGCCCATATGCATCTCTTCCATTAAGCTGTTTATTTGTATCCTTTATAATAAACCAGTAAACATAAGTAAAGTGTCTTCCTTAGTTCTGTGAGTCATTCTAGTAAATTACTGAACCTGGAGAAAGGGGTATGGGAAGCCCTGAATTTGTAGTCAGCCCAGCAGAAGTGTGGGTATCCCAGACACCCCATTTGTAACTGGTGTCTGAAGAGGGGGCAGTCTTGTGGGACTGAGACCTTTAGCTTGTAGGATCTAACACTAACTCCAGGTAGATAGTGTCAGAATTGAATTAAATTGTTGGACACACTCAGTTGGTGCTGGACAATGGGTTGTCGGCCTGGGGGGAAAACTCCACTCGGGAACCAATCACAAAAAGAGAGTTTAAGAACCTTGCAGAATATGAGAACCTTGAGCTTTCTCAGCAACATGCACAAAAAAAGTTTGAAATAAAGGGCAAATCTCTGGCAGGAGGCTCTGAATATTGTTATGAAGAGCTTTAAACCAGATCTGAGGTAGAATAGCATTCTAGGCAGCGCCTGCATAGGAAGTGAGAGCACTTACCCCAGCAGAGTGACCCCTGGGCATTGCCTACAGCTTAGGTACTAGGGTCCTTTTACTCCTTTCCCCGAGGGATGCATATGTGTGGTGTCGTATGAAAAAAGACTGCTACCTAAATGGATGGAATAATTCTACATGGGATCTCTCATGTTGAAAATCGTGTAATAAATACAAATAACTTGGAAATGCTGTCTTATCTTATCCTGGGTCCTCTGAAAAACAGCTTGACCCAAGGATTAAGGTGCTGATACAGTATCCCCTCATTATCTGTGGTTTCACTTGCTGCGGTTCCAGTTACCCTTGGTCAATCAAGATCCCAAAATATTAAATGAAAAAGTCCAGAAACAAACATAAGTTCTAAATTATGCACAGCTCTGAGTAGTGTGATGGACTCTCAAGTCATCCTGCTCTGTCCCCCTGGGACGTGACCCATCCCTCAGTCCAGCCAGCCTGCCCACGCTCTACACATTTCCTGACCATTAGCCACTTAGAAGCCGTTTCTATGATCAAATCGACTGTCCTGGCATCGCAGTGCTGTATTCAAGCAACTCTATTTACTTCATAATGGCCCCAAAGTTCAAGAGTAGTGATACTGGCAATTCAAATATGCCAGAGAGAAGCCGTAAAGTGCTTCCTTTAAGTGAAAAGGTGCGTACAGTACACTAAGATATTTTGAGAAAGAGAAACCACACATATAACTTTTATTACAGTATATTGTCATAAGTATTCTATTTATTAGTTATAGCTGTTAATCTCTTCCTGTGCCTAACTTATAAATTGTCCTTTATCATAGGTATGTATGTAAAGGAAAAAAAACATAGTATGCATAGGGTTTTAAACTATCCACAATGGTTTCAGGCACCCTCCTGGAACATAATGGTAGTGTGGGTAGATAGATAGGAATGAGCAGGAGAGACCCAGCCCCGGTTAGAAAGTCCATTGCTACAGCTCCTACTTGGGTCAAGACCCCTGGCAGCTGCCCAGCAGGGCTCCAGGCTTATATATACCTATAAATCAAAGAGATTGTTGTTAAAAGTCAGAGAAGGGGTGGGGCACATCCTGATTGTCACCAATACCTTACTAGCCCAACAGGACTCTAGGTTTTTACACACCCCAAAGTGATGTGTAAACACATCCCCTAAAACCAAGGGGATGTGTTTACACATGCCCCTAAATCAAAGGGATATGTTTTCACATGCCCCTAAATCAAAGAAATGCACTAAGTGCCAGAGGACTGGGCACCTCAGGGGAGGAGAGAGATTAGAGAAGGGAGAAGGGGAGGCAATTCTACCCATAGAAATAAAAGCCTTCATGCAATGGGAGGCGAGGCTGCTTCCCTCCCTTGGGGCAGCCCGCTCCATGTCTCGGAGCGTACTTTCTTTTATTAATAAACTTCTGCTGTTCATGCTACACAAATTCCATCTATTGATTGAAGTCTTTCCTTCAAGAAGACAAGAGCCAAGGTTTCAACGTCGTTTCCTGGTAGCAATACCACCTTCAGATAAGGGGGGACTACTGTACTTTATTGGGAGGTGCTAGCCCAGAGCAGTGAGGGTAAAGAAAAGGAAATGCACTGTGTGATGTGTCAGTGTGCTGCTGTGCCTTCCCAAGCTACGTGAGACCCAGCAGGCCATTCAGCACGTCACTCGGCAGGCTTGTAGCAGTCCAAGGAGAGAGAAAGGAGGGAGAATTTATCTGCCCAGATGCTTCCCATCTCCTGTTTCCCACTGGCCAAGTTTCACCCTGGGAAACAAACTCACCTATGCTTTAGGGTTTATCATCGAGCTCCTTAGTGGCTGGATCCATGACTTGTAACGTGGTATTTTATCCAACTCTAAAAGTGGAGAGTGGCTGGGTGCCGGAGCTGCGAGGGCCAAGAGCAATAAGGCAGGTGCTATTCTGGTTGTGTTCCAAAATTACTCTGAAGCCAGTGGAATTAGTGTCATTCCGTGCAGATTGACACACAGTTTCTCCATCTGTGAAATGAGTGTGCAGGCTGAGGGTGCCCCCCCTCCTCCAGTTCCGATGGTCTGGGGAGGAAGGCCGCAGGGTCCCCGCCCCCCCCTCCCCGCACAGTTCACTCACACCTCCACCTTCCTGCTGTCTGTGGCCACACCCCCACAAGCCATTCTCACAGCAGCTCAGCCAAGGCCCAATAATTGAATTCACATTCCCCAGTACCACCTACTGTGCACCAGGGACCCAGAAGCAAATCAGACCCTGTCTGTGCTGTTTGATTGCTAATAATAATAATAGCCACCCGATTACCATCTTTTGTTGTAGCACCAGCTTTGTGTCTGACATATAAACATGCACACGTGCACTTTGTTTAATCCTGACCACAGTCTTGAAGAGACACATCTCTCTCCCATTTTACAGATGCAGAAACTGAGCTTGGATATGCTATAGGACTTGCCCAAGATCACCAAAGAGTAAGAGAGGCCTCGCTTAGACCCAAAACACTCTATGCTTTCAATTTCCATGAGGAAGTCAATGACAGAATGTGCTAGAGGGAGGCCCACTGTTCCTTTACCAGGCAGGTTTTCTGAATCGGCTATAAACTGGTTTGTGGCCGATGCTCCCACACACACCTCAGGCTAAGGTTGTAGGGCAGCTTCCTGTGTGGGTATTTCCGTGTTTGTGGGAACGCTCAACCGGAACAGCGAGGCCCCTTTCCCCTCATCAGTCAGCACAGCCTGCAGGATCATGGCCTGGGCCTGGGCTCCCACCGTAGGTCCTTATGGGACAGAACTCAGGGGCACGGGGAGTGGGGTCCTCTCATCCTTCGCACACACTTTATAGCCCTTCTCCCTGGTGACACGCCCCCTCCAACATCTGGCCCAGAGCGTCTGGCCACTCCTGAGAAATTAACCCATCCCATCCTGGTCTGGGCCCAGCATGGTATGAGAGGCGCCCCTTCCAAATTCTCTTTATCAGGAAGTGGATGCCTGCAGCAGCCCGGTCATTCCCCTCAAGGGGACCAAAAACCATTCTTGATAACTGGAAATATTTTTTTAAGCCAAGAAGCTACTATTCTAAATTTGCTAAAACAGGGTCAATATTTGGTTTCCACCCCCAGGATAAACATCAGTATGGAGAAGACATTTACAGCTGTGTGTGCTCTATAGCTCAATGAACACAATGTTGTGCAGGTGGGCAGGGAATTGGGGGTTTGAAGATGTTATCTTTCCCTAGTTTAGAAGCAAAAGACACATTTTTAGACAGTATTTTCGAAAAGAGAAAACTGGCACAGTGCAAATATATACTGAAGAGACTGTACCGATGATGGATGATAAGTGTCCCCTACAAGTCTGTCTTTTGTTGTCTGTTTAACAAGCTTTTGCCAAGTTGCAATACTGGTGAATACTTCCCCTAGAGTGGAGGAGACTTCCTCTGTGGAAGGGGGTGTGAGTCTCTTTGGCCTTTCCTGCCCAAGACCCCCTGAGCATCTCTGATGTGAGGATGTGGTGGGGCCATTCTTCTCTGGCTTGGATGACACATACAGTCAGGGCTGCTTCCTGGGTCTGAGACCAGGGCAGCCCACAGGGCCCTGACCTCGGAGGGGTCCCCAGCCTGGCTTAAGGCGCTGTGATGGAGCAGAAGTTTACCTCTGAATTTGGGTCTTGGCAGTGGAGCCTGTGCCAGAGGCTTGGAGCCTCCTGCTCCCAACGTGGTCCTGCCTTCTGCCACCTCTCTACCTCCCTGGAACAAGTTCTTGGCTGCCAGCTGGCCTCCTCCTCCTCCCGACCCCAACCACTGGCCATCTTTCCCTTGACAGGCAGCAATATGGTACGGTCAGCAGGGCACCTGTGGCAGGGCAAGCCTCCCTCTCACTCTCATCTGGGTGCTGAGCATATCCTGGCTTGGGGGTTGGGATGTGGGTAGGGACTGTTGGCCTGTGGGAATGGAAGCTGCCTGACTCGGCTTCCTGGGGCACCTGTCTGGTGGCTGGCAGGAGGGGCCACCTGGCAGTCAGTGGGCCCCGGATGCACATGCCAAGTCTTGGGGCTTGCCCACCCCTGCCCCCACCTGTCAAAGTCTGCACTTGCTCTGTGTGTAGGCCTGACCTGGGAGGAGCGCAACATTAAATAAATAAAAAGAACATGATGATGGCTTGAGAGAGAAATCACAGAAAAGAGGAAAACTGCTTTTGAACAAGGGACCCTGTGATTTCATTTTGCACAGGGCCTGGCAAATTCTATAGCCAATCCTGTCTGCTGTCTTGTGCTGGAGCTAGCTCACCGGCTCCCGATTCTGCACTCAGCATGTCATGTTAGTAGCTTAAAAGGGCCATGGTGACAATATTAACAACACAGAAATCAGGCAAATACTGCAAAACAGGACTTTTTTCCCAGAGCTGGTTGTTAAACATTTACCAGCACACTATTGTACAGAACACTCAGTAATGCTGGAAGTTTCTAATCTTGTTATTTTTATTGGCTAAACTGGGCAGGCCCAAACTTCTAGGGGGACAGAACAGAGCCACGGAAGGAAGGCTAGGGAAAAAAACAGTTGCTAAGTTCCAGAAACTGACCCAAACCATGTCACCACCGTTTCAGGGATGAGGAAACCAGCTCAGAGAGGTAATGGAACTCACCCAAGACCACACAGCAAGACAGCTGCTGAGCTCACATTGGGACCCAAAGTCCTAGCCCTTAGGAGAGACTCTTTAGAGCCACGTGTCCCTCGTCCCTGCACAGTGCCTAGCGCTGGGTCCTGAACTTCAAGAACAAACTGGGATGAGGGGGCTAAGGAGGAGTAGCCAGGGCGATAGCTGGGAGGAGGACCCAGAAGTCCCGACCCTGCACTTTTGTCCTCTTCCAGGATCTTTACAGCCTGAGGAAGAAGCCTGGAAGAATGGGCAGCAGGACAGAACATTCCCACAGCCACTGGCTAAATCAGAGGCACAAATATTTGCTTGGCCCAGGGGCATCACAGACACGCTGCCAGGGACGGGAACAGCAAGTGCCTGGGGCCCCTCCCTCTGGGACCAGGGACTCCAGGGGAGGGAGACACCCCTCAGAAAGGTCTCCTCTGACACCATTCTCCTTGTCACATTTGTATATGAGCCCCTCACACAGTCAGGTATAAAGCACCTTCTCAGCTAGGAGCAAAACAGGGAGCTGACCCCCGTTTTAGAGATAAGGAAACTGAGGCCCACAGAGAAAAGAGAACATGCCCAAGGGCTGGGAAATGGGAGAGGTGGAGGCAGGACCAGATGACACCAACCGTGTCTCCTCTGCGTCTGGTGTGCCACCTGTACTCCAGAGCTCCCCTTGACCCTCACTGGTCTAGACTAGTTGCGAGTCCCCACCTGACCCCCCAGACCCTCTTCTCTGGCCAGACCTCCTATACCCTTGTTCTTACAGCTTCCCCAGTCTGTGCTCTCCCCAGGGGAACCTCCCCTTTTTTGTTACCTTCCAGCTCAAGGAGCCCTTCCCACCCCACACCCTCTCCAAATCTAGACCCTCCTGCCTTGGCTAGTGTCATCAGCGGGACCTGGCTGTCAAAAGTGCAGACTCACACATTTGTGTCTTTCCACAATGTCAGACTTTATTAGAATAAAGCCATGGATCCAGTCCTACTGACTCGGTTTACCACGGGTGTTAACCAAGGCTCTGGGCAGAGGACAGTCTCCAATACTAGAGGTAGAACGGTTTCACACAAGAAGGTCACACAGGTTTGCAAGCATTCAGATTAGGCAAGGCGAATAGTCTTACAAAAAAAGGATGAGAGAGAGAGTCTGGTGTTCAGCAAGAATCCCTTCGATGCTGGGGTGTATAGTGTCGGGCATCAGGTGGGGCTGGTGACACGGTCAGGAGGCAAGGCTTCAAGCACTCTGTCTGGGACAAGTGCAGGTGCGGCGGTCAGCTGTCACTTGAGGCCTGAGCGAGGAGCCATCATAAGATCAGAGGATCTTATGCTCAAGACTGGGTGCGGTGCCCCCATCTGCAGTCCCATAAAGCTGTCCACATGGTCACACTCCACCCTGCGTCTGGAGTTACCTGGTTAGGGCGTTCACTGGTACGCCTTTCACGGGATGCTCTGGCATGACTGTCACTTTGTGACTGGCATAGCTATCAGGGTCATCATTAATGTTCCATACACCTAGTTCAGACCTGGCCTCCAGCTGCTCCTGCCCACAGGGCTATCACCCACTCTCGCCCCGCTCTTGCCCTGTCAGGGGTGGGGCATGAGGACGTAACAACTCTTCCCAATTAAGAGCAAACCCTCTCCACGCCAGTAAATTAGGAAGGGCCCCTGGGAAATGCTGGAGTTTTTTTCCCCCTGTGGCAGACTTTTGGAGGGCCCAGAGGAGTGCTCCCCACTAGGCTATCAATCAGAGACTGTCATGGCAACGTGCTCCCCATCGTACGTACAGAGAAGGAAACTGAGACTGGAGAGACGCGGGGAATTTTGCCACCACTGCAGTGGAGACGCTGTACGTTCAACTCCAAGCCGCCTGAGCATAGCAATAGCAAGCTCCAGCTTTTTACTCGGTTTGAATGCTATTTTGAGTTGCTTTGGGTCTTGGGCCCTTTCAGAGTCACCCCTTGGCACCACCGCTGCTCCAGGTCTTAGGACGTCTAAGACTGAAATACGACCCCTCCCCGCGGGAGCCGAGCGGCCCTCGTTGCTCTGTTCGGAAGCTCTGGACCCTCGGATCCCCAGGAGGACCTAGTACTGCGCCCAGAGCGAGGGATGGGAGGCTCCGCGGGCGCGGCGTCTGGGGCTCCACCCCGTCACCTCCCGCAGCAGTAAACAGGCGGCGGACGCCCAGGGGCTTCTCCTGCAAACCGGGCGCCGGGTTACATCAGGCTTCCCCGGAGCTTCCCGCCCCGGCGGCCAGGTCGTCACGGTCCTCGCTCGCCGCCGTGGCCAAGGAGCAGAGGGCTGCTGAGGCGCCTCCCTCCGCGGGCCGCCAGGACAGGAAGGCCTCTTTAAGTTTTCTCCGGAGCTCCTGGGACGTGGTTGAAAGTCGGTTCAGCTCGAGAGTTGGGGCTCTGCCGTGGCCGCGCAGGAACTGCGCCTCAGCTTGTGAAACCAGGGCGCTGCATTAGGTTTCTGTGCCTCCCAGCTGGGGGAGGAGAGATCCTCTCTGAGCCCGGGGCAGGGGCGGCCGGGAGACCAGCTGGGAGTTGGAGCTGGGCTCTCTAGCGGTGCAGTGGGTATCCGCAAAGCCTGTGTCCCAGCACGTGGGCTCTCCCCTCCAAGGGCCTCAGAGACCACTCAGCCGCGCAGAGGAAGGATGACTTTGCAATGTGCTAGCATCCCCTCTTCCCCACTTGCGCTTGGGACACCGACCCTCTGGGTAAAAAGAGACCCAGTTTCTGCCTGCCACCCTCACAGTGGGTTTGTGCCCGCGCTTGGAGAAGGTATCGGGCTGCATAGCAAGGAAGAAGATTTCTGCCCAAGATGACATGTTCCACCGCGCAGATTGCTCAGAAGAGGCTGTGGGCAGCACACACTTGGGCGACCCCTACGCAGAGTAGGGACCAGAGCTGGTCTGAGAGGCAGCAGAGGGATGCTTCCCGGGACCTCCAGGGCTGTGCAGTCCTGGGACTCCAGGATTTGGTGGTTCTTCATCGACGCGGTCCTATAAGGTAACCACTAGCCACGCGTGGCTTTGGGCTCTTGAAATATGGTGTGGGGACCCCCTCAGAATCTCAGAGTTGGCATGAAGATTATTTTAAGCTGAAGACGTATGAGTTCAACAGCTGCAGAAAAAAGCCTCCTGGGAGCTTCCCTTACTTGACTAAAAAGCAGCAGCTTTTCGGAAATGAGGCTGCCATGAATCCCCTCTCCAGTTTTACTGCCCTGAAGATGAGAGACCATTCATACCTTATAGACAAATATTATCACAAATCTTCCATCTGTTCTAAAAAGCCATTTGTCTTCCTAAAGAAATCTATTTGCTTTTCCCACAGAAGCAGTTTCTTCCCCCTCCCTTTTCCTAACTTAAATCATTTAACAAGTCAGCTACTTCCTTTTTTTGGTTCCTGTATGCATACAAAATACACTTTTTTTTCCTCCTGTTAATCTGTCTTTTGTCAGTTTAATTCGCAGGCCCTGGTAACTGAACCTAAAAGGAAAAGTTTTTTTCCTCCCCTTCAGTGGCTAGTCCTCAATGATATGTACAAGAAGAGTACAATAACACAGACTTAGCATGAAATGAAATATATTAGTAATTTCATATATTGATTACATGTGAAATAATATTTCTGATAAATTGGGTTAAATAAAATCTATTATTAAAATTAATTTCACCTGTTTCTTTTTACTTTTTTGTGCTTACTAGAAAAATTTTTTTAAAAGCCATGTGGCGTGTAGCCAGCCGAGGGGCTCAGGTGGTTAAGAGCTCGCTCAAGAGTGTGAGCTATGAGCAACAGTGTCGCCAGTTTGATTCCCGGACCCAGCTGAGCTGCCATTGAGCAGCAGGTGGCAGGATGGTTCAGCTAAAAACAACAACAAAAAACAAAAAAACAAAAACCATGTGGCTGGTATTATATTTCTATTGGATAGAACTACTAAATGTCAGATGACCTTGCATCTTTGGGTTTGGTTTTACCAGGCAACAGCAACACAGCTTTATTAACTGAATGCTCTGTGCCAGGGCCTGACCAGCTTGGGCAGTAGAGGGTGGAGGAGGAGGCACTGTGCCAGCACCTGGGAAACTGCCAAGGCCCTCTTGGCTCCCGGCTGAGCCTGGCTGGGTCCTCTTGCAGTCCTGCCTCCCCTCCTCCACAGGACACTCAGGCCAGCAGAAGGTTGGGCACAGGGTTCTGGAGACTGCCAGTGCTCTGGGAACTCAGGGAAGGAGCTCCACGAAGGCCAAGGGTTCAGAAGACAGTGTGGCCCGTGGCCAGGAGCTATGGCTGGCCCTTAAGAGCTGTTCCCATGGCCGGGACCACAGACGAGCCTTAGCTGCCCAGTCCCAGGCCTCACTGCCCAGCACCTCCTGGCTGCCTCTGGGGAGCAGCAGGGCCCTCTACCAGCCCTGTCAGCACCATCTGTCTGATGGAACAGCCACCCCAGCTTGCTCATCCCCTCTGCCACCTCCCCTTCCCCAGGCTCTACTTGATTAAAAGAAGTTCCTGATAATAAGTGAGGGATACAGGCTGGAGTCCAGGAAAAAAAGATATCCCAGACTCAAAACCAAACCAAACCAAAACAACAAAAAAACTTCTGCAGCTTGTATTTCTGATTAACAGCCCACACCTGGCAATCTGGAAAGACAGTCTTGGTTGGTATGACCCAGGTTTAACCCACACAGCTGATATGAATGTGACAGCTTTACAGCCCTGTAAAGCTAACCAGACCTGTACATAGTTAAACAACCTTATTTAACATTCCTTTTTCTTCGCCTATATAAAATTGCTCATAATATCCAACACTCTTATCATGCTTACTGTGTGCCAGACACTGTGCTAGTAGCTTATATCTATTAATTCATTTAATTTGAATTCAATTAGATTTCAGACACAGCAACCACCCTATGAGGTAAGTACTATTATTCTCCATTGTTCATGGGTGAGGAAATGCAGGCACACAGAGGTTAAGTAAACTTGCTCAAGGTCACACAACTAGAAAGGGGCAAAACTAGGATAAAAACAAGGTAGTCTGGCTTTAGTGTGTGTGCTCCAAATCACTTTACTTCTTAGCTTCTCCCAGGGTTCTAGAGGAAGCTATTGTGTTGATTTCCTTGACTGGTTCCTTTGCTAACCAATTTATGATAAATCTGTGATGTGTGCTCACAATCTAAAATGTGTCTGAGGGCCGGCCAAGTGGCACGTTGGTTAAGAGTTGACTTGGGGGCCGGCCGAGTGGCGCGATGGTTAAGAACTCGCTTGGGATGCCAGAGGCCCCCGGTTCGGATCCCACATATGAGGGCCAGTGACACTGCCCTCTACAGCTAAGATGCTGAACAACAGCTCAACCTGGAGCTGGGCTGCCGTGAGTCGCCGGCGACGGCGTGGGCTGCAGTCCCTGTGGCAGTGGATTGCCATGGGCTACCGTACATAGCCAGCAGCCAGCGTGAGCGGCCAGCAGCCGCAGTGAGCGGCCGTCCAGAAGCCGGCGACTGATCTGCCTCGCCAGAGAAGAGCGCAATGATGGTGCCAACTTGGGCCAGTGAAGCAACATCCTCCACAACTAGATTGAAGAACAAAACGACAGCAACTTGTCTGTTCCCCTTTCCCCAATTCCCCAGCACTGTTCCCATCCCCCCAATTCCCCAATAAAAATCTTTAAAAAAAAAAAAAAAAAAAAGAGTTGACTTGGGACGCCAGCTCTGAGCAGCAAGGCCCTGGGTTCAGATCCCACATGAGGGCCAGTGACGCTGCGCCCTCTACAGCTAAGATGGTGAACAACAGCTTGACCTGGAGCTGGGCTCCTGTGAGTTGCCTGCGACGGCGTAGGCTGCAGCCCCTGCTGCAGTGGGCTGCCATAAGCTACCGTGAGCGGCCAGCAGGCAGCGTGAGCAGCCGTGAGCCACCATGAGCAGCGTTCAATGGCCAGCAAGCGACTGCCTCAGCCAGGAAGAGCACAATGATAATACCAACATGGGCCAGTGAAGCGACGTCCTCCACAACTAGACTGAAGAACAAAAGGACAGCAAGTTGCCTGTTCCCTTTCCCTGATTCCCCAACACTGTTCCCCTCCCCCAACTCCCCAATAAAATCTTTAAAAAAAATGTGTCTGAGATTGGCTTTGACAGATTAAAAATGATGAGGTGGGAAGATGCCCAAACTAATGGGAAAGAAGAAAAAGAAAAATTCCCAGGAGAATAAATCTGTCTATCATTCTTTGTCCATTTCTCTATGTGGGTGGGCAAGGGGGCACTAAGAGTGGGTGCAGCTTGCTAAAAGATACACTGCAGCTGAAGGCTGTTGTGGCCTGGGCTGATAGGTGCCCTTAGTGTAGCAAGCTGCCTGGCTGGGCTCAGAAATATGGAGACACATC
The DNA here is from genome assembly GCF_001890085.2 of Hipposideros armiger. Lineage (NCBI taxonomy): Eukaryota > Metazoa > Chordata > Mammalia > Chiroptera > Hipposideridae > Hipposideros > Hipposideros armiger. The sequence continues at coordinate 1,021,748 of NW_017731978.1, read as the reverse complement.
TGGTTTGCAGGGGTGTGGAGTAGAACCCAAGAAGAAGATGTCAGCAAGCTGTGACCTGAGCGGGTGTGGCATGACAGAAAACAGCTGATAGGTTTTAAAACAAGATGGCCAGCGTTTAACTATTTTGTGTTGCTTGCACTGAGCTGAGATGTTGTTCTCTCCTCCATCCTGACCTTAGGCCAAAGCCTAACACCAACAATGCTTTGTGCCAGTCAGCTGAGAGGTTAAAGGGCTGGGGGTTGGGGAGTTGTGTGGGGTTCCAGCTTGGGAAGGAGTGGACCTGGAGGGCATGGGCACAGGGTGAGCTGCTGAGTGGGAAGTCTGCCTGGAGAAACATAAGCCACTCAGCCATCCTCAGATTTATAGGGTGGGGGTGGGGGTCACTGGTTTCCTGCCAGTTGAAGGTTGGACAATGCACAAGGGTGTGCAGCCAAAATGGCGTCTAGTTCCTGAAATGGAGCACATGCTCCACTCACAAAACTAGCACATGCTCCTGGCACAGGCTCTATGTGCCCAGAGTGGTGCCTTTTCTCAGTCCATGTGGGCTGGCAGCAGCCCTGCATGGAGCCTCTGCTGCAAGCTGAGGACTTGAGGCCCTTTGGGCAGCAGCCACTTGGGTCCCACCCACAGTGTGGGTCTGGGCTGCTGTTCTGGATCCTCCTGAGTCAGAGAAAGCCCCACCAGGCCTCACTAGGCCTCATTCTGACTGCTGACACAGCCTCCCGCCTCTTTCTGGGGCAGCCTGCCTCCGAAAGTGTATCCAGTACGGGGGACCTCAACGACACAAAGATGGTGCCCATGATGGGGGTCCTTAGTGACACAATATGAGCAATAGAGCATCTGAGTTTGCTAGAGTTTTTAAAAAAGGAAGTTAGAGCAGACTCAAGGGTTTGTTCACTTATTTATCCATTCATTCCTATTGTTTATATTGACATGTACACCAGATATATTGGTTTTCTAATTTAGTTTCACAACATACTGTTGATGTAACAACATCCAAACCTGTAGAGAATGTTTTCTGAGAGTCTATTTGAGCCAAGCTGATGATATGCTATGAAGCAAGCTCTCAAATACTCTGGCAAATGACAGTTTTGCCGCTTCTTTTATAGGTTCGGAATTAAAGAGGGACCATAAGGAAGACTACCTAAAGGTGGAAGAAAGCAAGACAGGAATCTCTATGATTGTACTACAGGATAGTTATCAAGATTATGTGCTTCCCTGAGGGTGGTTAGGCTCCAAGGGGTCTGAGAAAGAGATCTGCTCTGGCATTGCAAAGTTGAGTTAACTTAGATACACAAGAACAATGGAAGGGCTTGCTTAAAGCAAAGATAAGCCTTTAATAGGCCTGGGGTGTGACTACCCCCCATGACCTGCTCAGTTAGGAATTTATGATCAGGTCACCCTGTGAGGTTACTTTTTGTAGCTGAACTTGTCGGATTTATTACAGAGCCCCTTTTTAGTTCACAGTATCTTTAGATATTTTTATTCCCAAATTAGGGATGAGAAAACTGAGGCAAGAGGTAGCTGGAACACAAACCCCTGTCTGGATTGTTCTGGTCTTCCAGCTTGGTAGGGGTGGGACCGTGGCAGCCTGGGCTCAGACCTTGACATAGAGGAGAGGACGAAGGGGGCTGGGTGCACTTGTGGGCCATACAGCCACATAGGAGTCACAGCCTACAAGGCAGAAGAGGGGATTGTGAAAGAGAAGGCAGGTGGAAAGTGGGGAGGGAGGGAACAAGGTGCCCTCAGGGCCTTGCAGAAGCAGGTAAAGGCTAGATGGGGTGGGAGGGTGGGGGGTGCCCTGGCAGAAAGTGACTGGGACTGCCTGGAGGGAGGGGTGGGTAACCCCGTGCCTCCTCTTCCTCTGGGCTGAGGAGGGCTGAGGAGGAAGAAGGGAGTCCAGCTGGGGGAGATGGGCATTCACCCATCTCTAGAGGCCGCCCCGGGCAGCTGTCCCAAGCAGAGGGCCAGCCCTGTCCCTGGTGAGCAAGCGAGCAATGTGCCAGCTGCTTTTCATTGGAGATCTCCTTCGTCCCCTCCATAACAAGAAAGGCATGCCAGCCCCATTTTAGAGATGAGACAATGGGTCAGCCACGTGCAGTGAATTGCCTGAGATCACAGAGTTAAGCTGCGTCCAGCCAGGATGCAAACGTGCTTTTGCTAGTCTGGTGGAGAAACTTGGTGTAAACCCCAAAGCAGGGCAAGCCTGTCATTTCCAAGCCCAGATCCACCTCTTGGGTCCGCCGGCATTCCCTACCACCTCCAGCAGCCCCGTAGCCAGCTGGGCAGTGGGCACAGTCTCCTCAGTTGCCCCCAAATGCCCTCATTAAACACTTTGTCCTCAGGGGCTTCATGCTGCCCCTTCTGGGAACAAGCAGGGACCGTGGCCACTGACAGGGTTCAGGCTGTAGTCGGCACACAGCACCCGAGGTGGAGGTCACAGGAAGCCCCTCTGGGCCTCTGGAGGGTGCCACTCAGAGGATCGTCGTGGGCGAGGTGGACTGTGCCAGGGCAGCGGCAGCCCCTCTGACTGCCCACTAGAGACAAGGAGCCAGAGTTCAGTCCCTTCCCCTTAAATGAACAAACCCATCTCAAGGCCTTTTGTCCCTAATACTAGGATTGTCCTGGTGTGTCTCTTGGTTGTTGCCTCAGAGTCAGGATAGGAATAGGGAAAGGACAGGGACTGGGAGGTGGGCTGGTCTGGGGACAGCTAAGGGAAGGCTGGGAGCCAGAGGCTTGAAAACAGGAGATGTTATTGGAAGGACTTGCCCGCCCCTCCCCTGCTGTGTTGAGCCTTTGGCGGGAGGAGAGACTGGGGAGGTGGTTTTGGCTTTCTGACATTCCCACCTTGACTCACAGAACTTCTCTTCCAGACCAAGGAAAGCAGACTTCGACCCCACACGTTCTTGGGGTCCCAAGAGTTTCTGAGAAAAGCCTTCTAGGCCCATTCAAGTACGTGGGAACACTGGGCACTGGACCCTCACCATGAACTTGGGCCAGGAACCTGGAGCTCAGAGAGGTGAAGGGCTTTGCCCAAGGTCCCACAACCATGAGTGGCAGGTTGGGATTTGGGCCTGGCTTAAGTGACTGGTGCCCTTTTTTTCACCAGAGCATTCCTAAGAAGGCAACGCTCACTTCAAGGAAGGAGGCAGTAATGGGGTCTTGGTGCCAGGAGAGCAAAGCAGCAGTTGAACTTTCTGGGCTGAACTGGAAACTCACCCGGGAAGCAGGCCTGGCCCCAGCCAAGCCTCTCCCCAGCTGCAGGCTACTTGCCTCTCCTGCAGCTGGGGCTTGAGTCTCATGACTGACCACAGCCCCAGGCTTCCTCAGTCTGCGGGCCTCAGCTGGGGGCAGGCTGACTTCCTGCCTGTCTGAGTCCTCTGCACTGTTTGTATTGGTTACCCAGGCCTGCTGTGCTCTCCCTCCCCGCAAGCCTGAGCAGACTTTGGAAGTCCTTTGCAGCCCCCATCAAGGCCTCTCTCCCTGAGCCAGTGCAGCTCTGAGTTTGGGGAGGTGGGGGTGGGGGGGCGGTTAAGAGGTGGCTTCCCTGGATTCTCACCTCCTGCCCCATGGCCTGTGCTCCATTTCCACCTGCCTCCCACCCCATGGCACTATTGCTCACCCCATACCTCACCTCCTCTTCCCCTCCCTGGAACTTGGCTGTTACTATTAGTGTCCTGATGGTAAAGGTAGAGAAACTGAGCTTAGTCAGGCAACCTGTCGGCCTACCCCTGACCTGACCCAGAGCCATTCCTGTGTCCTGCGGTCCCACACGCTCTGATAGTACCTCATGTTAAAGGAGGCCTTCTTTGGGACCACCAGCCACAGGCCACCCCTATCCCCACTCCACCCTCAGCTTCCTGATCTGACCCCAACTAGTTTTGCCTCCTTCCCTATGAGACCTTGGGGGCTTGGCTGTCCTCCTACCCTTCCCCCTTCCCTGCCCATCTTCCTGATATCCCAGCCAGCCAGGGGTCCCCAAATAAGCAGAGCTGCTGAGGAGGTGAGTGTGGGAGCTGAGGGATTGCTGCGAGAAGCCCTGTCCTGAGTGGGGCTCCTCAGTTGGTACCATTGCACTCTGCTGGGAAACCAACATCAATCAGTGAATGGGGAAGGGGGTGCCTGTGGGAGACCATAGGGGCTTCGCAACCTGGCCCCTTGGCCTGCCTGGACTTGCCCTAGCCCTAGGCCCTGATGTCATGGAGACCTCCTGGAACCTCTTCCCAGGGGAGCTGTGCAAAGGCAGACAGGTGCTAATTGAAGCCAAGTGAGCTACAGATGGCCTGGTTGACAGGAGGTGGGGACTGCACAAAGGGAGGGGGCTGGCAGAAGGGGGAGGGCGAGAGGCCCAGGCCTGGTCAAGAATAGGCAGTGTTGTTTTTGTTTGTTTGTTTGTTTTTGTTGTTAGTTTCAGGTGTACAGAACAATGCAATAGTTATCCTTTTCACCCTTCACACAGAAACAACCCCTTTCCCCCATCTACTGCCCTCCCACCCCCGATATCATGCTTATCTATTACAATTCCAATGACTCCATTCCCACACTCTACTCCACGTCCTGTGACTATATGTGTATGTAATTATATTTGACATACAATATTAGTCAATATCAATTCAGAAATACAGTGCGGTGGTCAGGCCTCTACACCGACTATGAAGTGGTCTCCCTAACAAGATGTGAGTCCATCTGGCCCCGTAAAAAATATTTACAACATTATTGATTATAGTCCCCAGACTGTCTTTTCTATCCCTGAGGCCATATTGTAGTTACCAATTTGTATTGTCTCGTCCCTTCCCCTTTTCCTTCATCCCCCCACCCCCCCAACTAGCAACCCTCAGTTTTTCCTCTGTGTCTCTGAGACTATTTCTGTTTACATTTCTCATTTATTCAGTTTTTTAGAATCCACGTATAAGTGAGATCATATATAGGTATTTGTCTTTCTCTGACTGACTTATTTCAGTTAGCATAATGTTCTCAAGATCCATCCATATCGTTGCGAATAAAACGATTTCCTTCTTCTTTATAGCTGAGTAATACTCCATTGTGTAAATGTACCATAGTTTCTTAATCCAGTTGTCTACTGATGGGCATTTCGGTTGTTTCCAAGTCTTGGCTATTGTGAGTAGCGCCGCAATGAACATAGGGGTACATATATTTTTTCGAATTAATGTCTTGGGTTTTTCTGGATAAATACCTATGAAGAAACATTTCTCTAAAGAGGACATACAGATGGCCAACAGGCATATGAAAAAATGTTCAACCTCACTAAGCATTAGGGAAATGCAAGTAAAAACCTTACCCCGGTCAGAATGGCTATCATCAATAAATCAACAAACAACAAATGCTGGCGCGGTTGAGGGGAAAAGGGAACCCTGGTGCACTTTGGTGGGACTGCAGACTGGTGCAGCTGCTATGAAAATCAGTATGGAGGTATCTCAAAAAGCTGGAAATGGGACTACCTTATGACCCAGCAGTTCCACTCTTAGGTATTTATCCAGAACAGGCAGTGTTTATTCAGGAATGGCTGATTTCCTAGGTCTGACCAGCTACCTGAAAATGCATCCTGCTCTCCACACCATGGCCCGGTCCCTGGCCCAAAAGGACTTGTGTTCTGGGACCACACTTGTTGGAAGGGCTCACTGACAACTTGGGGGGCAGAGTGCTCTGCTCTAGTGGGAGCACCAAGGAGGAAGGCGGCCACTGCCCTGTCCTGGGCAGACATGGGCTGGGGACTGTTGGAGGCAGCATGTGAGAACAGAGGTGATGTCACTGAGCTGAGTCATCTTGGAGGGGTCTGGGGCTGTGTGGCCTCCCAAAGGGGCTGGAGAGCCCAGGGAGATGGATGTGTGCTCTGTGACAGTAGAAGCCTCACAGATGGGGGATGAGACTGACCCCCAGACCGAGGGCAGGGGAGTTCGTGAGTTCCACTTTGCTGCCACCAGAAAGGAAACAGTACCCTCTTCCCTACCTATACTCCCCTCTTCACAGCCCAGGGCCAGACCCCAGGCCTCAGCAGGTTAGCAGACGGCTGTCAGCCACGTGGCCTCGATATCTCAGCCCATCCCAAGTCTGGCCCCTTTAGCTGCCTGTGGCTTCTGACCACACTCTGCACCCTGCTCTTCAGCCTTTCATTTAGGCTGTTACCCTCATCAAGTATCTCTGCTACTTTCTGTCTAGTTAGGTCCTCTCCACTCTGCGGGCTCTGGTTCCATCTGTATCCCAGACTGCCCTGTGACCTTCTGCCTGACCTCCTGTAGTGCCTGCAGCCCCTGTTCCTGCTCTTCCTACAACCCCCATGGAGCCCAGGACCCAGACCCAAGTCATCAGGAGAGAAAGGTGGGAGGGTAAACACCTCCCCCAACTAAATGCTTGTCCCTACTCTCCTCCTTCCCAAGATGCTCTCAGACTAGGTGAGCTTACGGGTATGAAAGGCGTCTGGTAGTAACACTGGTTTAATCACATGATAGTAACTGCTCCAATTTTATGAGTCCACACTTCTGAGCCAGGCATTGTGCTAGGTACTTTTCATTTGTATGGTCTCACAGCAACCCTCCAGGGCTGGAGTTTTTATTATCTTCGCTCTTCAATGAGGAAATGGAGGCTCAGAGAAGCCAAGCCACTAATCCAAAATTACACAGCAATTAAGTGACTGTCTGGGAACTCCCAAGTCACTCACCATGGGAGGGGGCTTGTTATTATTTTGTTGCCAACATGTTTCCTTCCCCCTTTTCCCTCCCTCCCTGCCTGTTATCCACTGCCTGGCGAACTTGCATCATTACTAGGGCCCAGGAGTCCAATTAGGGGCCCTTCCCAAGAGAACTGACTGAGGCAATCCGGGCCCCCAGGGGGCCTCCCTGAGCAGAAGTTTTAATTAGTCATCACTGCTTTTCCTAAAACTCTGATCGGCCTGTGGCTATACCAACCAGCCCAGGCTGGCTTTATGGCAGGAGGCAGGACTGGTGTCCAATCCAGCCAGCAGCACAGCCGAAGCCACCCCGGCATGGGAAGGAGGTGTGCCTCGGTCCCCCGGCCCCCCCACAGCTCTCTGCATCCACCTCAGCATTAACTCATTTACTATATTAAATGGATTGATAAAATAAATGGATTAAGTGGCTTCATCCATTAAATGGATTGAATAAATCAAACACGTTAATATTTGGAAAGCATTTAAAACAGAGCCTGGTACATAGTAAAGGCTATATGAGTGTTAAATTAAAAAAACAATCAAGTCAGCAGGGATGGGGGAGCCAAGGGCAGGGTGGGGGCACAAGATTATTCTCGGACAAGAAGATGACACATTCCTGGATCCCCTGATCCCTTGGCAATGCTAGGTGGCCTTGTGCAGGCTGTCAGCATCTGCAAAGTCTGCAATCCTGCCTCCTTGCAATGTGGGATGCTTGAGGCTTGAGGCTGAGTACAGCAGGGCTTGGGGGAAGTGAATAACAGGTATGGAGAGAAGGCCTTCTGCCAGGCGCAGCAATGAGCACTTTCTATACTGCGTGCTGCCTTACAGGACAGGGGTTATAATCCCATTTTACAGATGAGGCAACCAAGGCTCACACAGGCAATCAGTGTGTCCAGGGTCCCACAACCTCTGAGAGGCAGAGCAGGATTTAGACCCAAAGCCTAATCCCTATACCCTGGAAATCTGACTCATGGTCCGCACCTCAGGCCACAGTGTGGTGGTCAGTAAGGTCACAGAGCCAAAGAGCCCAACCCCTAAAGAGGGAAAAGTGTCCCTTTCTGCTCCCACTCAGCCTTCTGGAAACCTGAGGGCTCTGAGTGTGGGTGTTTCTGTGGAAGACCCTGGAGATCCCTTTCCTGCGGCAGGGCTATGAGTCTAAGCTGAGATAATGACAGGGGTATCTGAGGCTGCAGAGCTGAGGCAGTGCCCCCACCCCTCCCAAGAGCATGAGGCTTTCCTACCGTGACCCTGGCCTCAGCAGGCCTGGCTGCAGCCTCTTCCCTCATCAGCAGCCTCTGTGCCAGCCCCAAGCCAGAGCTGAGCCCTCCAACGCCGTTGCCTGGTAACCAGCCCTAAGTGACGGAAACCCCAGCGGGCTGCTAACGAGGGGGCAGTGTCAACCACCTGGCCCAGACCCCACTGCCTCAGCCGGGCTCAGGAAGGCTTCCATGGACAGTCCACCGGCCTGCCCACGGTAGGAGGGGAGGGTGCTCCAGCATTGAGGGAAGGGGCCCAGGCAGGGTCAGGAGGAGCTGGATTAGCAGCCCCCCAAGACCTTTGAACTGGGGAGCTGGGGAAAAGTAATTCTTGATGGAGGCCAAAGGCTGACCGACAAGAGGCAGGCGCTGGGCAGGAGTCAGGATTGTGGGCACAGGCTGCCCAGGCTCAATCCACCATCCTGGGAACAGCTGTGCTGCTGGCCAAGGGCACAGAGGCCGGGGGAGGGGATCCCCAGAGAGAGGAGCTGGATGGGGAAAGAAAAGGAGGTGATTAGGGAGGCTGGCAGAAGTCCAGGCTCTGAGTAGGGAGGAGCCGTCTGCTGCAACACTGAGGGAGAATGCATCAGCCTCTCCCCATTTCATAGGGGCTCCCCCTCCGCTTCTCACACCCCCAGCCCCAGGCTGGGGGCCTCCAAGGATGGGTTTGCAGGCAGCATGAGGCATGCAGGTGGAGCTCAGCCAGGTGTTTTTCCATCCTAGGTCTGGGGGATGGGATGGGGAGGGAAAGGCAGTGTCAGAACAAGGAGGTACAGACTGGACAGATCTTTAGGAGACCTGGGTTCTAGGCCCTCCTGGCCCAGACCCTGGGTACCTGGCTGCCCCTGTCTGGGCCTCAGTTTTCCCATGTTGAAATGGCATCAGGCTGTTGCTGGGAGGCTGAGAGGGCGCATGAAGGGCCTTAGGGGAGCTTTGGGAAGAAGAGGCTCCTTTCAGGCCCTTACCACTGGGCCTGGGGAGGGTTTTCAGGCTGTCTTCCATTTCAGGTGCGCAGAGTCCTCCTTTGCCATGAACGCTGCACTCCACAACCACGGCTTGACTCAGCCCTGCTGGGCACTGGAGTTACCAGGCAGACCCAGGTCCTGCTCTGGAGATCCCTCCACAGTCTAGTAGGGGAGTCAGGCTTGTAATCAGGCAATTTGAGCACAGGGAGCTGCGGCTAGCACGGAGATGAGTTCCAAATGCTATGAGGCCTCAGAAGAGGTGACCAAACCCAGCCTGGAGCTCTGGAAGGCTTCCTGGAGGAAGGGGCCTAAGCTGAGTCTTAAAGGCAGACAGGAGTAGCAAGGAAGGAGCTGGACAAGCAGCCAAGACTGAGGGAGAGCATATTACACAGCATTGTGGTGTGACCCAGCAAGGAATTTTGCCTGGCTCTGGGGACTGCAGGGGCAGTCGGAAGGCAGGCAGAAGACAGAGTGGGGCATTGGAGAGGCATGGGAGGCTCTAAGCTGGGGGGAGTAGGGGAGAGGGTGTGACAGGGTCAGATGTGGGCAATGGAAAGACCTCTCTGTCAGTAGGGAGGGAATGTTTCCCACTGCTTCCAGTACCAAGCCAGACGCCCCAGTGGCTGGACTCTGGCACAGCCTGAGTGGAGGACCCTCCTCTCCCCTGACTCAAGGCCAGCCGCTGTTCCTCAGGCCTCTCTCAGCCAAGGCAGCCCCATCCCCACACAAATACCTACCACACTGGAGTGCCATGGCTGTTTTGCATCTGCCTCTCTGCCTGCACTGGGAAACACCTGGGGCCCACTCACTGCCACCACAAAGCCTAGGGGGCCTCAATATTTGGTGGAAGGAAGGATTGGAAGGACAGTCAACGCACCCTGGCTGTTAATTAATCAGAGAGTAAGGTCCCCAAATTATTGTGCGTGGGCTTTTTTGTAGCCAGCAGGTTGGCAGGCGCTGTCTTCCTGAGGGGCCCATCCACCTTTCTCAGTCTTTGGGATCCCCCTCTGAGAGTCTGATTTCCTCTGGAGGTGGGGTGGGGCTCCTCCAGAGTTTGGGGGGCTCCTCACTCCAGCTCACCAATGCAGGGCAACATGTTACTGCCTCCCCAGCCTTCCCTGCAAAATGAAGCTCTTGGCTTGCCAGCACAGCTTTGGGAAGTGGCTCATCTCACTCCGATTAGATCCCACGACCCTGCCCCACCCCCAGGTCCTAGCCAACCTCAGGCACTCTGAGCCCAGGCTGCCGGCCACTGGTGCAGCCAACCTCAGGCTCTGAGTGCTTGGGTGGAAGAGAGTTCCTAACCACCAGCTGTGCCTGAGCCTTCTCTCAGAAGGGTTTGGGGGGGAATCCCAGCTCCTCCATTTCTTGACTGTGTGGGCAAGACGCTTCCTCCCCCTCCTCTGCAGCGACCTCTGGTTGAGGGCTTACTATAGAGAAAGCAGTGAACTCATTGAATCCACACAAGCCCTGGGACATGTTCTCATCATGCCTATTTGACTGAGGAGCAAACTGAGAGGTCAAGGGGCTTGCCTAAGGTCACACAGCTCAGTAGGTCAAACCTCAGTTTACTTGTTTTCCAAACTCTTGCCTCATGTGTTTGTTGTGAGTATCAATTGACATAAAGTCTATCAAATGACTTGCACAGGGCCATGCTCCAAGTAGGAGCTCCTTGCCTTGTCCACCCACCAACACTGAAATATTCCTCTGCTGGGTGGGAGCAGGGGAGGGATGAGGAAGTAGAGAGGGCAGAGTGCTGTAGTAGCAGTCCAGGGGGCCTCCCTGGAGGAGGCAATGATCATAGCAGGGCCTGAAAAAATTGGGGAGAGCATTGCTGTGTGCCTTGGGGAAAGGTGCCACACTTCTCTGTTTCTCTGCCTGTAGCCGGCCTACCAGCACCACATCTCCCTCCTCTGAAGTGAGAAGAAGCTCCTCCAAGGAAGAAAAGAGATTAGTTAACAGCAGGTATGGTTTCATTAGAGGAAGACACACTGTTATTAATAACCTTGTAGGTATCGATCTGAGGTTCAGGGAGCTGACCTTTCACCTTACCTTCCCAGAGAGCCAGGAGGAGTAACCACTGTCTGGGGTGGGGTGGAGGAGGCCTGTGCAGACCTGGTATGGCAAGGGGGGTGATGGGTGTGAAACCTCCCTTCCAGGCTCTTCTATGCTACTCTTCTTTGTTAACTCTGCCAAGGAAGCCCACGTAATGACAGACTGTTACTTCTAACTCCAATGTCACTTCTCCTCTCCAAGACTACAGCATAATAAACATGTAGGGGCTCCCGGGGGAGCCACCTCCTATTGATGACCATCCTTTATCCAACAAAGGCTTGATAGTCACCTCTCTCCACAGGTTCTGCACATGACCCTTGGGGTAGAGAAGAAAAGGTTAAGGTCAGGGCCTTCAGGAACTCACAGTCAGCTGACACTCTACAGAGCTTTTTACAGCCTATAAGCAATTTCCCACACTAATTTTGTTTGATACTCGCCTCTGTCTATGAGGCAGATCTCATGGTTCCCACTTTGTAGATAAGGAAGTCAAGGCTCAGAGTTACAAAGTGGCTGCCAAGTCCCGTACCCTGTGTCCTTTCTTTTATATTCCAAGGTTTAAGTGATGCTGAAAAGGAATGGACAAGACACTGATTAAGGGGGCAGAGCTGCTCTTTTTGTGAAGTGCCCCTGAATTAGGACAAGACTTAGTGGGGTGGAAGAATCTTAACTGGCCCCTAAGGTCTTATCAGGCACATCCTGGTCTGGGTGGACCTCACTCATGCTCAGAGAGATTGGAGAGAACACCCGGCCACCTGAGCACACACCTGAGAGTCCTAGACCCTAAGAGTTGAGAACACTGCATCCTCCCACCCTCCAATAGCAGGGTGGAGGTAGAGGAAGGGGTGTCGTGCTGCAGGAGTGGGAGGGAAGGGCAGAGTTGGTGAGGAGTAAGAGTAGGGAAGAACAAACAGCCTGTGATCTAAGGCTTGACCATGAACACTAGTTGTCAGCACACAGATGCGCTTTCCTGATGCTAAGGTGTGGCAGAAGGAAGATCCCCAGGCTGGGAGCCAGGAGATCTGGGTTTCTATCCCAGCCTGCTATGTGACCCAACCGTCTCTGAGTCTGCTCCTCAGAGCTCACCAGACTATTTCTAAGGACCTTCCAGCTCTCAACTAAGTGATACCCTCTCCCCTCCCCCAGGTGACCACTTCCTCTTCCTATTCTTATCTGCAGTGTCCAGCCCCTCCTCCTCAGCTCCAGCTGCTCTAGCTGCTTCCGGACTCTTGGAACCTATGGCCGCAGGCATGAGCTGCCTTCTGACTCAGGCAGCCCTGACCTTTGGGATCTGAGCAGGTGGCCTGGGTGGTTTTGCCCCATGAACTTGCTCTGACCTTCGGCATGTCCACATGTATCCCCCATCTCCACTGCACACGCCTGTCCCCAGTTCTTGGTAAGACCAGGAACTGTGCGGGACAAGGTTTCTTCAGAGAAGGTAACAGCACCAAGGGGCTTCTCATCCCAAGTCAGGTGGCCCAAGAGAGTCAGGGCAAATGGGGTCAGCCCTTCCACCCCTCCAGCACCTCTCTGGGCAACATACCTTTCCTGGCTGGGAATGCTCACCCCATCCCACTTCCCAGGCTACACGCGCTCAGGCCTGTCTTGAGGGAGATTTGCCAAAAAGGTTCAGAGGTACCCACTGAGGTCATTTAGCAAACCCCGCAGCACCCTCATTCTTGGCTAACTACAGGGATGGGAAAATCACCCCTTCCTCAAACAGGTGTGGTGCCCTAACAGGAGTTGAGATACATTTGTCTGGAATTTGTCCTCGCTGGCTGCACCGAGATTAGGGGACATGCTAAAGAGCTCTTCTTCATTCCAGTAATGCCACTAGTACTGGCCTAGGGAGTCAGAGCACCTACTGTATGCCAGGT
>NW_017731978.1:982011-1007883 GCF_001890085.2 Hipposideros armiger | reverse complement strand
AGCCTGGCGCCCTGCAGGTAGGAGCTCGCCCGCTTGGCCGGCGCGGAAACTTGGGCCGAGTTTGCGGGAGGCGCGTGGGGAAGGGGCAGGCGGCGCTGCCCTAGGGCGCCCCTACCGGCCGGCCCAGGGATGGAGCGCGCCGGGCCTGGGCCAAGGTGGTGCAGCTCCTGGCTGCCGCCGCCCCCGGCAAACGGGCAGCGGGGTCGGAGTCGCGGCGCTGCTCCGACTCTCCCCCGACTTCGAGGCTCCCTGGGCCAGTAGCGCTCTGGAGCTCTGGCAGGGCCCCGGCGCGGGGCTGAAGAGAAGGAGCGCGGGCCGAGCCCTCGGACCTCCCGCGGGGTCCGGCTCACGTGGACTGCCCGGGCGGAGCTGGAGGAGGGGGGCGGCGGGGGTCTGGGCCTGGTGGGCGGCGGGCGCTGAGGCGCCGCGGGGCCCTGGACGCGCCCTGCTGGGACGGGACGGCCCTGCGGTTTCCTCGCTACGGCTTGACTCACCCTCTGGACGCAGCCCAGGCTGGCGGGATCGCCCCGAGGCGGTGGCTGCCCGGATTCTGCGGCCGGGCCGCCCCCTGTTCCGAGTCTCCCGCCAGTCTTTGGGTGTCGGTCGGTGGGGGCTCGGTGCGCGGGCCTGCCTGTGTGCACACGTGTGCCGGGGCCCGAGCGAGGGGAGAACGCAGTTCTGGAGGGCGTGTGTGCAGATGTGGGCCACGCACATACTTGCAGGCACGGGTTTGCATGCGTGGCGGCGGCATGGACATCAGCCTGCTGGGGTGCACGTGCGCCGTAATGCCGCCGGGCAGGGCGTGGGGACACCCGGAAGCCCCAAAGCCAGGTCGGCTCAGGGCCCCAGCCACCAGAATTATAGGCGGGGCGGGTAGAGGAAAGCGGGTGGAGGCCAATCCCGTGACCCTTTTCTCTGCACTGTAGCCTGGGCTGTCCAGTTTAGGTTCTAGCGATAGCAGGGCCCAGAACCTCAGCTCCGGGAGGTGTGAGAACACGGGGAGGGGGTCGATTCAGTCCTCTGAGAGGCTAGACGCAGGCCACAGCTGGACAGGATCACTCTGTTCTTCCTGGTCTTTCCCAACGTCCATCCGGAGACCCCCTAGAGGTAGAAGAGGGAATTGGACCACAAGCTGTTTGCCTCCCCTGCTGCTTAGGGTGGGGATGACACCGCTCTGTTGGGCTCTTATGGACCCTGCCCTGGGCCCTGGCTGAGCTTGGTCTTCCCAGCCCAACTCCAGCCTTAGCCAGCAGACAGCAGGGTGGCCCAAAGGATGATGTGACCCTGCTCCCTGGAGTCCCACCCTCCTCCAAGCAGTTGCTTGCCTCTTCAGTATATGTGTCAGGGAAAGAGACACCTACATTTGGCTACTGTCTTGACTGGGGAGGAGCCTCACTTAAGGGAGTGTATACTGTGCTCTCCATCTCCTATTGTCAGGAGGTAAGGTCACCCCCTTACCCTTCATAGTCCTCTGATGGCTCCCTGGAACACCCATCTCTCTCCTAAAGACTCCTGAGGGTCCCAAGTGGCCTCTCCTGGCTGGGTCCCCAGGGTATCTCAGGAAGTCTCTAGGGCAAAGGGCACACAGCGGGCAGAGCCCAGGAGAGGAGGATTCCTAGTACTGGAGGTGCGTATTGGGAGGTCCCAAGGAGCATGTGGGGGAGGTGAGACCAGAGCCAGCACTTAATTACTCCAGAGCTCCCCGGGGCAGAGGGTGGGGCTCAGCACCCCACAACCATACAATCCCTTCTTGCAAAGCTGCATCTCCCTAGGATGCAGGTCCTTGTTACAGAACACTGCTGTCGGGACTGTGGTCCTGATGCCCCTTCCTGCTTTCTCTGGGGCATCCCCTCTCTAGGCTGGCCAGGAGGTGGGCCAGCTGTCTGAGAGTCCCACCTGGTTTCCTTGTTGCCATTAGGCTGCGATGGGAATGGGCATTGGCCCCCATACCTAACCTTTGGCTTTTCCTGTCTCCAAATGTGCTGGCCTAACTCTAAGCCTATGGCTATCATTGGCCACCAGCCAGAGGGGAGGAGAGGGCTGGAAGAAGGGGCTGGTCTTGGCTTGTTGGTGATAGAAACCTGTGACACCTGGCCCATGGCCTAATCATAGCAAGATTGAGCTGATTCATCCTTTTAAAGCCACCTGAGGGTTTCAGGAAACAGGGTGTTGGGGGAGGTAGAGGCAAGTCAATGTGGCCCAACAGACTGGCCTCATGACCCCTCATGGATCATTCCATGGTACCTTCTGCCTTGAGGAAACCCACACTTGACCTCTCTGAGCCTGGGTCCCAATCCTGGCTTGACTTTGCTTCAAGGCCTTAGTGTTTTTCTGGCACTCAGCTTTAACATCAGTACAATGGGGATAGGTGCCAACTACCACTCTGTGGGCTCTGGAGGCCCCCTCCTGGGACATTCACATCCTCCTACCTCCCCACCTGCTTGTCCTGGCATTGTGCTGCCCCTGTGTGCCCTGGAACAGCCAACTGCAGCTTAGGGACTGAGATCAACACAGGCTCTCCCCTACAATTTTGGGACCTTCCAGCTGGTGCTACAGCACCATCTACAGGGCAGCCTTGGCTCTCCTGCTGGGGGCGGGGCTAGAGTGAGAGGGGCAGGGCTTGTACCAAGTGATGCATCTGGCCACCTCTCCTGAGGGTCACCTCCACCATCTGGTACCAAACACAGTATCTGTGTTCCTCTGGGCCTAGAGACCTGGGTTCCAGGCCTGGCTTTTGCCATTTTTGATAAGACTGGCAGATGAGACCTTGTGTGGAACATAAGTGACTCCATCTTAAAGCTAATCTGCCATCTTGACATCTGGGTGAACCCGGACCCTTGACCCCCTCCCTTTCCCCCAAGTGAGCTCTGGAATATGTACACAGAGCTCTGGTCTGATTACAGGATTTCCATTAGTTCTCTTTGGGGCAAGTCGCCCTTGATGTTATCTATCTCTTAACTTGCTCTGATACCAGAGCCTCCCAACACCTAATCCCTTTGATCACCCACATTCTCACTGCTTAGGAGATACAAGCATGTGGTCTCGGAGGTGGAGGGTACCGGGATCCATTTTGTCCTGCTGCCGCCCAGGACTGCGTTTCTGTCCATAAGTTCCCTATTAAACTCATTAATTGACAAGCTGGACTTGTCTGCCTCGTTCTTTGGTCTTGGCTCCCTTGGCATTTGAAGGCCACTTTGCATATATATGGCCCTCTTTGGAAACAGATCTATAGTGTCACAGGAAATCTGAATTTGTAGACAATGCCCGATTCCACATTTTGGCTGCAGTGGGCATCCTGAGATCACTATGGCATCTTGGAATAAGAGCTTGTCATGGGAGGTGGGAAGCCTGGCTCTCGTCCCATCTCTTTCATCAGTTACTTTGGGTTGAATGGGTCTCCATCTGTATATGGAGAAGGGGAGTAGCCAACGAAATGATCTTCAGATTATGCCCTACAAAGTCTGAAGCCCAAGGACGGGTCTTGGGTGTCATGTGGAGGAAAGCAGAACAGAGGGGCTCCTGAATGGAGATGGGAGAGTATGTGTAGCGCAGCTGCATAAGAATTCGTTAACAAAGGGTCCAAAAATAAAGTTGGGAACCTCTGCATTATATGGCTCATGCATGCATTCATTCATAGTCTTTATTGAGCAGTACTAAGTGCCAAGTTCATAAGGGTGGCAATAAGCCAGAGAAAGCAGCAGCCCTCTATTGCTTTCCTGTGGTCTGTTTTTCTCACAGCTCATGCCTCTCTCCCTGACAGCCCATGCCTCCCTCTCTCTCCCAGGTCAGCAGCTGAGTAGCTGGGGCCCCGGAGGGCTTGAAGCCTTCACAGTGATGTCGGAGAAGCGGCCACTGGGCACCCTGGGGCCTGTGATGTACGGCAAGCTGCCCCGCCTAGAGGCCGACTCTGGGCCCGGGCACAACTTGCCCCCTTCTGCTGGTAACCAGGACCCCTGCAGCTACAAGGGTGCTTACTTCTCCTGCCCCATGGGGAGTGCTCCCAAAGCAGGGTCTGAGCGGTTGGCATCCTGGACCCCGTACCCACCCTTGTATCCTACCAGTGTGGCAGGACCCCCACTTCGGGCAGACAACCTGTTGACCGGCTGCCTGCTCTACCGTCCACCAGTAGAGAGCTCTGAGAAGGTGCGGGACCCTGGCCCTGTCGAGTTTCTGCCCCTCAGTCCCCAGGCTCATTCCTACTCAGGCCCACCGCTGGCAGCACCCAAGCCTGTCTATCGCAGCCCTCTGTGTTACGGGGTCTCAACTTGCCTGGGGGAAGCGTCAGCGAAGAGGTCACTGGATGTTGATTGGACACTGGTAACTGGGCCTTTAATACCCCCAGCCGACCCACCTTGTTCTCTGACCCTGGCTTCTGGCAAGGGCCAGTCCCTGGATGGCACCTTCTTGCGTGGGGTGCCACCTGGGGGATCTGGCAGAGACTCCTCAAGGAGCTTCTCCCCATGCCAGGCATTCCTGGACAAGTATCGGACCATCCACAGCACGGGCTTCCTGGCCTCCAAGTACACAGGTCCTTACTGTGGGGACCCCAAGCAGGCATTGTCCGAGGGACCCCCCAGTCCTTGGACCCAGCTGGCTCAACCCCTGGGGCCAGCCTACCAGGATACAGTACCCTCTCACTACCCACTGCCCCACCCTCCGCAGGCCCTGTCTTGCCCTCCAGCCTGTCGCCACCCAGAGAAGCAGAGCAACTACAGTTCAGTTCCCCCGCTGCAGCCTCTGGGAGCCCATAAGGGGGCTGGGTACCCAGCTGGTGGGCTGAACAGCCCCTATCTGAGGCAGCAGGCAGCCCAGACACCCTGTATGCCCCCAGTGGGGCTGGACACTTATTCCTACCCCCCTGTCCCCCTCCCAGCACCCTCACCAAGCCTCAAGCTGGAGCCACCTATCACTCCACGTTGCCCACTGGACTTTGCCCCCCAGACGCTGGGCTTTCCTTATGCCCGGGATGATCTCTCTCTCTGTGGAGCTTCCCCGGGGCTCGGAGGGACACCACCTTCCCAGAACAGTGTGCAGGTTTTGCCACAGCCTGGCTCCTTCCAACGGGCGAGCCAGCCTGTGTCTGCCAGTCAGCCATACCCAGAGCCTGTGAGGCCTGCAGAGAAGCTGGTGCGGGAAGCCCAGGACATGGTGTGGCTGCCCAGCTGCAGGAAAGAGAAACTCCAGCACCAGCTCAGTGAGCACCCCGGGGCACCCATTGTCATCGCAGACAGTCCAGCTCCCCAAACCCCCCCAGCACTCCCACCCTGCGCGCAGGAGCGCCAGGCTCTTCCACGGAATGAGGGTGCGCGGAATGAGGGTGCGCTGCCGTCCGGCTCTCCGCCCATGCCCATTATCGACAATGTCTTTAGCCTGGCCCCCTACCGTGACTATCTGGATGGGCAGGCGCAAGAGGCCACTGCTGAGCCTGAGCCTGCCCCAGCCCCAGCCCCCAAGGACAGCCACGACAAAGACTCCAGGGGAACCCCGCCTGCCCTGGAGGCCCCTTCGAGGGTGCATTGCTCACTTAGGGAGGAGGTGGCACTGGACTTGAGTGTGAAGAAGTCTGTGGCCGAGGCTCCTCCTACCAAGGTCCCTAGTCCTGCAGTGCACGCCAAGCCCCCTGCAGCCATGGATGTGCCAGCCATGGGGAGCACAGTCTCTGAGGTGCCAGTGACTACAGAGACCACTCCAAAGACCAACTTCCACAGCTCCGTGGCCTTCATGTTCCGAAAGTTCAAGATCCTCCGGCCTGCACCCCTGCCTGCAGCTGTGGTCCCATCTGTGCCCCCCTCGGCCCCTGCCTCTGCCCAGCCTGCACCCACCCCTACATCTGTGCCCCTCGGACTACAGCTTCTCACCCAGCCCTTGCCCATGGCCTGCTTTGACCTGGCGCTGCCCAGTCCTCCAGCCGTGGCTGTGGCAGCCACAGCCCTGACTCCTGCCCCATCGCCTTCTCCAGCCCAGGCTCCAACCCCAGCTTCTGCCCCCACCACAGCAGACTCCCCAGAGCAGCGCTTTGCAGGACTGCATGAGTCCCTGTGTGACGCCATCTCGGGGTCAGTGGCCCACTCCCCGCCTGAGAAGCTACGTGAATGGCTTGAGATGGCTGGGCCTTGGGGCCGGGCAGCGTGGCAGGACTGCCAGGGTGTGCAGGGGCTGCTGGGCAAGCTGCTGTCCCAGCTGCAGCGCTTCGTGTGCACACAGCAGTGCCCCTTCCCCCACGTGGTGCGGGCTGGCGCCATCTTTGTCCCCATCCACCTGGTGAAGGAGCGGCTCTTCCCCAGGCTGCCCCCCTCGTCTGTGGACCTGGTGCTGCAAGAGCACCGCGTGGAGCTCCGGCCTACCACACTGTCTGAGGAGCGGGCGCTGCGGGAACGGGCGTTGCGAGGCTGTACCTCGCGCATGCTGAAGCTGCTGGCATTGCGCCAGCTGCCTGACATCTACCCTGACCTGCTGGGCCTGCAGTGGCGGGACTGTGTGCGCCGCCAGCTGGGTGAGCATGCGACAGCCACTGGAGCTGTGTGAGCCGGTGACAGGTGTGTGGCCTGTGTGCATGCTCACAGCCAGGGGTCAAGGGGTCCTGGGCCTCTGAAAAGGCAGGGAGGCCCCAGAACTTGGGCCAGGGGAGTGGCTGACCTTCCAGGTGGGCTCTTTGCGGCCCCCATCTTTCACCCCAAGCATCCCTGGGAGCCTTCATAGCTTCTGTAAGCCTCTGAACGTGCCAACTGCTCTGTCCACGTGGACACACTGTCCTGGCCGTCCTGGCACTGCGTCTTCCCACATCAGCCCCTCCTCTGCTGTGCCTTCTATGCCTTTGCTGCAGGCTGCTTTGGGCTCTTGGGGTGTGCCCCGGCCCTGTTTTCTATCTGACATCATTTCCCCTGTCTGTGTGCCGCCCAGCCTCCCATCTTCTGAACTCCACCCCCAACACGGTTGCCTTCTCGGTGTGCAATTTTCAGTCTTCCCAAATATTTGCATTTACAAAAGTTTCCCAATAAGTTGGGGCCTTGATGTGTAGTTTGCTTTTTCCAACTAAACGATGTCTTATACACATTGTTCTCCAGCGTGCTCTGTGTGTCACAGAGCGTCATCTGATCAGCTCATGTAGCTTGACCTTGCCCCCAGAAACTGCTGCGGTGTCACATGGTGTGTACCATCTCACTTCTTCCTCCAGGACTTTGGTGATGGTGCCCAGTGGTGTCCTTTGCTGCGTCTCCTGCATCAGGAGATCTGGTATCAAGGCCCGAAGCCCGCTCTGTCTCTCTCCCTGCTCCCCTGCCTTCTCACCACCAAGTCTGTCCCAGCTGTATCCACAGAACTGTTCCTTGTCCCTTCCCTGTCCTGGCAGCCTTGCAAGCCCTGGGCTTTTATCTGGTCCAGGCTCCAGGTCCAGTGGAGAAGGGGCCTAAGGCAATGAGGGGCAGATACGGAGCTTGTAGGCTGGGTGACAAACATTTGCTGACCCCCTAAGCACTTAAGACGTTGGGGAATTTGACCTAACAGGGTGCAAAGAAAATACGTGAGCTTTCTATTCTGAGTGAGAAAGAGTGTGGGTGGGTGTCATGCATCACTCAGAGGCCGCCCTGGCCCTGTCTTCTCCCTGTACAATTGGTTGTCAGTGGCCCAGAGACAGACGGGTTCATTTTTCCTGGGCTGCCTACTGGGCAATGGGGCCCAGGCTCTTCACAGTCCCCGCTTGCTCTGAACGGGCCTGCAGGAGTCTGGGACCTGGTGAGAAAATGAGAGGCCCAGCTTCCTGCCACTGGCTGGATTTTGGTGTCCCTATCCCCACTCCCTCCCTGAGATATGGGTCCTCCCCACCATCTTTGGGGTATCACCCTTTTGTGGTGTCCTTAGATAGTTCTCCCCGCTATACTTTTGGTCAGGAGCCCCCTCCCATATCCTCCACTGCTCTTTCTACCCTGCTCCATCTGGACTTTGCTTGCATGGCAGTTCCTGCCTGGACTTTGGCTCCCGCCCTGGGGGTGGTGTGGCAGAAAGATGGTGGCGCTCTGCTGCACAGCCCTCTCTCTCCATGCCTTAGTTTCCCCACTTGCACAGTGGGCCTTTGGACCAGGCTAGTGGTTCCTGGCCTGTCAGGCCCCTTTCCTCTTGTCCTTGCACCCAAACAGCTTCTCCTGAGCAGTGTCCTCATCAGATAGAGCTCTGGCATCACCTGGGGAGAAGCACGCCCTCTCGGCTTAATGGTCCGGCCAGCCAGTACATGCAGGAAAGGAGGGTCTGATTTCTGCCACTCTACTGGGGCCATCCTGACCTGGAACAGAGTGGAACCACTGGTCTAGATGGCTTTGGAGGCCAGGAAATAATAGGACCAGACATTGCTGGGGTCTGTATCCTGACGGTGTTCATTTTCCAGGTGACTTTGACACTGAGGCTGGATCTGTGCCCTCAGAACCCACCATGGCCAGAGGTGAGCCAGAGAGTCTATCCATGGCCCAGAAGTCTTCTGTCCCCAAAGCCAAGAAGCCCGGGAGGAAGCCACCAACCCCTCGCCCGGAGAAAGAGGCAGCTGCTGGGAGAGGGTCCCACAGTGCCTCACCAATTCCTGCTACCAGCACCAGCCCTCCCAGCTCCCCATTGAGGGCCCGCTTCCGCAGCCTGCTGGAAACCGCCTGGCTCAATGGCCTGGCACTGCCCACTTGGGGCCACAAGGCCTCAGGACCAGCTCGGCCCGTGCCCCGCCCACAGCTGTTGGGCAGCCAGAGCCATCACCTATAGCGCAGGTGGCTGGTGCTGTTTGGGGGTCACTTTCTGTACCCCTTCCCTCCCACCTGCCCAGGGAGTGAACAAGCCCTTGGAGTGCCTTCGGCCCTCACTCTGCCCTCCCCCCACACACACCCCCCTCTCCACTGCCACTGGGCTGACAGCCCCTGAGCTTTTAACTCGAGGCTTGCTCTTAGAAAGGACTACTTCCTGTTTCTTCTTGGAGAAGACGGGGGATTTGGAGCCCAACCGACTTGGGCTTGGATCCTGGTTCCTGTGTTTCTTGCTGTGTAACCTGGCAAGTCACTTTCTCTCTTGAGCCCTCAGCTCCCCATTTCTAAAACAGGACAAAACAGCCTACCTCACAGGGTTGTTGTGGGGGTGATGCCTGACACACACCCATATGGTTTTCTCTCCCTTCTCCAGAAAGTCCCATTGTCATGCGAGTTGGTTATCTTGGAGTGGTACAATGAACAGTGTATATGACGCCCACACTTTCTAGTCATCCCCAGGAAAGTCTGGGGCTACCGCCAAAACGTTTGGGCCTGTAGCTCCTTGAGGGAGCCTGCCCCTCCCCTCCCCTACTACAGGGATGTGGGGATACAGCCTGGGGCTGGCGTCTTTTTTCTGGGCTTACTGCTCTCAGGAAGTCCCAGGCCTGTCCTGAATTGACACTAGCGACTTCCCTGAGCTGCCAACCCCACCTGGTGCATTATCCTGAGAAAGTTGTGTGTTTGCTGGAAGCCAGGTAGCTGCAGGGACTAGAAGGGACAGGCTGAGTGACAGCTCAGCTCTGAGAGGTCTGAAGATGGGGACTGAGAATGTTGGAGCTCCCAAGCTGGAGCATAGTCAGCCTGCTACAGGTCACCTCCTCGTAGTGCTAAACCGAGCCCACAGCTGGGCTTTTGGCCTCATTAAGGTTTGTAAGAAGGGTGTGGGCCCTGGAGACGGGCCTTTAAACATTAAAGCATTTGGGTTGTTTTTGGACCTGCGGCCTGGCTCTGTGTGTGTGTTGGGGGTGGGGCATAAGTTTAGTATGTCATCACTAGGTGCCTAGCCTTTCACTGGAAGGCTATAGCTGTCCTGCTCCCAGCCTAGAAGGCTCTCCATCAACCTCGTCCCAGCTAGCCCTAGCCCTGTGGGCCCTTGTCACATGCCCACTGGGCAGCCACTTCCCTGCTTGGGAAAGTCCCTCCCTCCTGAGACCTTTCTGGGTCCTGATGGTTGTTGGTCTGCAGCCCACTCACTGCCCAATGAGAAATGCTGCTCACCAGATCCCAGGACACGCCCCTCTCCTAGGACCAAGGATGTGCCCGCCGAAGTCTACATAGAACAGAATGGTCTCCCAACTCCCCATGTTGGGGACTCCCGCTGAGGGACAGCCCCTCCCATACTTGAGCTGGGTTTACCCCTGAAGAGGTTTGTTTTCAGAGCTGCTGAGGTAGCTTCCTGGATGTGATTTCCATTTCCACGCCCATCTGCTCCAGGGGCTAGGCCAGGGGAGTTAGCTTAACTGTGGGTTTCACTAAGCCCAGTTACATATCCCTGCTGTACACAGCTACATGTGACTCCTGACAGCTGGAGCCTGGCCTTGCCCCGGGCAGCACTCACTCCCAGTACTGTACAGACCAGGAGATAGGCAACCCCAGCACATGGTCCCCACAGCGACAACCTGGGGGAAGGGTGCTGAGAACTCAGGCGGGTCCTATCCTCACCTGGGGATGAGGTGTCGGTCCCAGAATAGTTGCTGCCTAAAGTGGGCCTTTCAGACCAGTAGGAAGGAGTAGTAAAAGCAGGTGTGGAGTGTGTGAGTTAAACAGCCTAGAGATGTGTCTGGGAAAGGGAAAATACCTTGTGTGTTGGGTACAGGGAACTGGACAGGAAGGGTGGGGCCAGAAGACATGCTCTAAATCCAGCAAGCTTATAGCACATCATCAAACTCATTCAGTCCTGGAACCTGGAGAATCGGGGGTGTGGTCCATGTTGTCGACAGAAAACTCAAGCGTGCAGAGTTAAAATCAGTGGAGGCTACTTGTGTAGGAGGAAAGGATTGTGACACAGGCGGAGTCGCCCTGGGTCCCCCAGCCGGCCACATACAGCCTCACCTACCTCACTATCAGGGCCTTGCTGGATTGGGCTGTTTCTTTCCTTCTTTATTTTTCCCTTTTTTCCTCCCTTTCTTCCATCCCTTCCTCCTTCCCGCCACCCTCATCCTTCCTTACACACCTATTGTGCCCCTGCTCCCTGCCAGGCATACATCTTGCTAATGATTACCATGGTTTCAGGGCAGGGTCTCAGGCCTCAGGGTGGGCAGGGCTGCTCAGCACCTGAGTCCATCTGTCCACTTGTGTCCTAGAGGACCATAATGGTGCAGAGGCTGGGTTAGAGTCGTGGAGCTGGACCCGCCCGACGGAGGTGGCTGCTCCCCATGGGAGCCTCGGTCTGACGGCAGAGACCTGGCCCTGCCCTGAGGGAGGAACTGTGATTGTCCCAGGAGCCCAAGCCTCAGGTGCTGAGGCAGGAACAGGACTGCTCAGGACTCATCTGAGGGAGGCAGTGCTCCCACCCCTCAGTTTTTCACAAAGCCCATTCCATTCCTTGGTGAGAGCTGAGGGAAGAAAGGTGTGTGGTGAGGGGAGCCAAGTGTGCTGGTCCCCCCTCAGGGAAACGAGGAGCCCACTTGGCCTTGGCTGAATGTAGCTCTTCTGGCCCCATGGTTCCCGTGTAACCATCCAAGGCTCCTGGGCTGGGCTGGGCCCAGGTAGTACTTCTCAAACAGAATCACCTGGATAATGGTTTCCAGGGCCCCATCGAGAACAGAGCCCAGGAATCTGGGTTTTAATAAAATTGCCAAGGTGATTCTGAGTCAGGTGTTCAGGAATCATTTTGAGCATCATGGACCAATCCCTCTAGGTTACAGACAGGGAAACAGAGGTCCAGGAACTTGCTGATGGCCACGTCAAGTCAGGGGCTATGCCAAGACCCAGAGCCAGTCCTAAGGATTTGGCCAGCTGGGCAGCCAGGAACCAAAACATCTACACCTGGCTCTGCTCCATCCACCTCTCCTGCCACTGGATAAGGTCATCTACAGACCCTTTGCATCTCAGAGCAGGGTGATGGAGCCAGGCAGGCTCCTCTTCAAGCCCTCACTGAAGCCCCTAGCTCCTTTCCTACCTGCAGTTCAGAGGTGGGACTCGAAGCCTGGCCGCTGTTTCTCCTGAAACCCTACAAACGCTCTTCTGCCAATCTTTTGTCTGCTGACCTCGGCCCTTCCTCCTGAAGTGTCCTCAGTGAGGCCTGGCTCGCATCTACCCTGAATGGAAAGAGACCTTGGAGACGGCCCCTACTCAGGGAGGCCTTGGTCCCCCACAGACCTGGCCCCTGACTATCTTCCATGAGGCTCGGCACCTCCCCCATGTGGGAGAGCCAGGTAGCTATGCCCAGCCTTCCCTGCCATCCCTCAGCTTGCCATCTGCGGGCCCTGAAGACACACCAGGACCTCGCTTACAGAGGCCAGTTCTTCCGCAGCCCTGCCTACTGCTACCCCAGTGGCCTCAAGTCCAGCAGGTAGCAAGGGTCACCAGCTGCTAAAGGACTGGTCTTCACCAGATCTGCCTGGTACTCCCCCAACACTGCCTTCCTGCCCACTGGGCATCCCAGGTCCCCTGCTTCTGGGAACTCCGTCCTTTCCAGTTGCCAGCTTGGAGCCTTCTTCCAGACCTGCTTCATTTGGAGTTAGCTTACCCTCCTCCTGGCCTCAGGGCACCTCTGGCCCCAAGCCCCTGGAACCTGGTCCCCTCCAGCATTCCTCAGGACTCCCGGCTCAGCTGATGCCATGTTCTGTACATGACTTGCTTTCCATGAAGCCCAACAGGTGACCCTGTTCCCTTCTGGCCC
The DNA here is from genome assembly GCF_001890085.2 of Hipposideros armiger. Classification (NCBI taxonomy): domain Eukaryota; kingdom Metazoa; phylum Chordata; class Mammalia; order Chiroptera; family Hipposideridae; genus Hipposideros; species Hipposideros armiger. The sequence continues at coordinate 995,262 of NW_017731978.1, read as the reverse complement.
CCAGGCCCACCCCACCTGATGTGGGCCGCAAACCCACCGCTACAGAGGAGGTGCTAAGGCACCTGTATCACTTCCTTTTGCACTGGTCTGCCTCTGGAGCCTCGTGTCACTGACCTCAGGGGGACACGGCCCAATCCCTCTTTCCCCTCACCCATGGGGGTTCAGTGTCCACCACAGCCCCTGACTGTTAGGGAACCCACACCAAGGCCTTGGATGAGCCCAGACCCACAGTTCCCTCCTTTGACTGCTGGCCCTTCCACAGGGTAGACACTTGAGTACTGGGCAGAGGAGTAATGACCCCCACATATGTTCTTCTCAAGCAGAGAGGCTGCTTGGCACCAGGCTCTGACTCTCTGGGCTGAGCAGGGCAGCGGAAGTGTCTCCAAGGCCATCAGGGCAGAGGGATTCAGTCCTGAGGAACCAATGCTCACAACTCCTGCCATGTGCCTGTCAGGTATTCTACCCCAGGCACCCAGCTCTCCTCCCAACACAGCTTCTGGGACTCCCATCCTAACTCACCCAGGGGCCATAGAGACCACCCCAGGAGGCCACAGCCAGCTGGAAGGAGTGTCCGATATACTGCACTCCTTTATAGGGTACCCACTTTGGTGGGAGGGAACATGGACTCTGGGGAGACTACAGGTGCCCACTTCCCTGCCCCTGGGCAGGCAGGCTTTCAGCTCAGGAGTCTGACCAGAAGGTGAGACTGCCTGAGTCCAGGTTCAGTCCTACCCTCAAGCAGAGACTCCCTCTATGTTTGTCTTTGCAGCTGGCTAGCAGGCCCAGAGACCCAGTGACGTCTGGGTGGCCTGTGATCCACCCCACTGTGTCCCCTGTGTTCCACTTCACTGTGTCCCTCATCCCCAAGAGTCTGGCTCCAGTCCTGGCCTGGAACTCAGATGCCTTCAAGTTGGAAGCCACAGTGAACAGGTGGTCCCAGCATGGCCTGCCCATGGCCAGGGCAGGTAACACATCAGAGGCCCCACACCTGACCCCGAGGGTCCCTTGCTCCTCTCCACTTCTGTGTCACACACGTCACCTATGCAACAGCTCCTGATGCATCCAGGCTTTGTCAGCTTCTAGCAGCTCAGCTGGAAAGTCACACAGACAGGAGAGTCGTGCCATCTGAGCTATGGGCCAAACAGCGGAAGAAGCCTGGTTTGAGGGCAGGTGGAAGAGGGCCTAAGGTAGAATGTCTGGGGGTTCCTCTTTCTGCTTATCTCCCCTTCTCCTTGGCTCTCAAAGAAGGCAGTTTCTTCCCATGTCTCCCACCTGCTCCAAGCACATACAACACTGCCCCTGGTCTCTCCCTCCCCAGAATATACCCTCCTGTCTCTCTGTGGGACTGACTGCTTTGTTTTGCCCCAGGGTCCATGTGAGATGTAATTGTCCCTGCTTTCCTCAACACAGAGGCCCAACAGGGGCAGAGATGCGGAGCGGTTCCTCCACAGCCCAGATCTTAATGGCAGTGTCAAGACCAGCCCTTCCTGGGTGGTCATGCCCAGTGGATGACAAGCTTAGAGGCCTCCCTCTTAGCAGAGTCTCCTCGTCAGCTCAGGTACATGCTGTCCTCCATACGTGGCTTCCTAGAAATCCACAGTTTGTTTCTAATAAGTCTTCTCGGCTCCATGGGGCTGGGTGGAACTCTAGGCCTAGAGGTTGGAGCCCTGCCAAGCCTAGGCCATGGCAGCCTTCAAGGCCCTTCCAGGCTGAGGAGGGGCCTGGATCAGCAACTACCACCCACTGGCTGAGTCCTCTCCACACTCACTGCTACAAGCAGAGGTTAGGCTGGGTCTAGAGCCAGGTGGGGGTAGATTCTGCCCCCAGCTCAGACCTCTCACATGCTGTGGCAGCCAAGGTATGCCCACGCATGGGGACTACTTTTCCTGATGCATGGACCTGGCCTCGCTGAGCCCCAGTGGTGACTGGGGGAATGCCTTCTGTCTTCCAGACCATGCCCACCCCACCCCTTTGTCCCTCCTGGGTTCCCAGGCAGTCCCTCTGAAGATGTCTCTTCCCTTACCCCTCTGACTGCCCTGGGGCCTAGCTCTAACCTTCCCTGCCCCGAGAACCTTTCCTTGAAGGTTCTGGGAAAGGTTCCCTGAAAGTTGTGTGCCCCAACCCTCACACAACTCACATCAGAGATTTTGGTGGGGGCTCTTATAAAGGGTTGAATCTACACTACCAGCCTGGTAGGAAGTGTCCCTAGAGTTGGGTTTTAGGGGATGGCATATGAGGGTCTAGACTAGGACCCAGACAGCGGTAATTCCCACAGGGAAGGCTCTCATCTTCCTCAGCCTCACCTTCCAGGACAGGCCAGAACCCTGCATCCCCTGGCCCAGCACCTGCTGAGAACTGGGGCTGCCTCTGCTTACCTAACTTGACTTCGCAGGCGATACTGACATCCCCAATGAGACAGAGGGGAAGACGGGAGGCCTAGCATGGGGTTGCCCCAGGTCAGAGCCACCATGACAGAGCAGAGCTCGGGACCTGGCCCAGTGGGGGCTGGGCTAGCTTGTTTCCCAAACTGTCATCTACCAAAGACTGGAAATGCATGCTCTGTCCCCTCGTGTGTGTGGGGAACAGTGTTCCCACCTCCCAGATTCAGATTTGTAAAGCCCCCACCATGGGGATGTGTGATGGTCAAGAAGGCAGGCTCTGGAGTCAGATGACTGGGGTTTGATCCCAGCCCTGTCACTTGGTGACTTTGGGTGTCACTGAGTCTCTGTGCTTTCCTTTCCCCCGCTGTAAGATGGGGATAATTGTGCCTGTTTCAGAGGTGCTCGATGAGTGCGGAGGAGGTGGCAGGGAGAGTGATCAAGGCAGCCTGCCTGTTCCCTCTCTGAGCCTCTTTTTGTTCATCTGAATAATGAGGCTGCTCAGCTCCGGAACTGCTGTGAGAATTAAGCCTGTGTCGTGCTGGTGGCGGGCAGTGAGTGTGGGAAGTGTGTCCTGAATGCCCCGTCCCGCCCACAGGAAAGATCCCTTAGGAAAGACTCCTTAGCATGCCAGGCCCCTTCACCAGCCTGCAGACCCTGGTGGTGGGCGTCCAGCCTGATGGCCATCTGGCGGGCCCACCTTTCCCGGGGGATTCTTTCTCCTTATGCATTGCAGATTCTGTTGCGTCACCTCCAGAGAGGTCACATGATGTGCATGGGTTCCCTTCCCTGTGTCCCCTTCTAGAATGTGTGCCATCTCCTAAAACCTACAGCATTCACTGGGTGTTTCTTACATCTATTTTCGTGCAACGCCTCCCTTGAGGTTTGACACAGCCTGGGTTGTGGAGAGCCAGGAAACCAAAGCCCAGAGAGAGGAGAGGCTCAGCTCACCTGGCCACCCTCAGCCCTCAGGCTCTGTGCCTGGTCATCCCACCCCCTTCCCTCTCAGGTCACCTCCGATGGGCTCCTGTAGTACTGGAGGCAGCTTGAGAGTACAAGGCTGGCATACCCCTCCTCCCCCCTCCTCCTCCCAAAGATGAGAAACTATAATGGGGATGTTTTAGGCATAATGACAGTTGGGGAGCATCTTCCAGCATCCCCTCCTCCACACTGGCCTGCTGTGCCCTGTAGTCAGAAATTGTGGGTGCATGGAAAGGGGGCCTGACCTGGGATATATGCATATATCAAGGTAGAGCCTTTGGGGTGGGGGCTGGAGAAAGGGGTCCCTCAGGGTAGGAATGAGAAATTGCATACTCCCAAAGTACAGAGGGACCTGCCACCAGCTACAGTCAACCCCCACGTGGTGACTTTCCTGCCCACCCTCTTTGGCATTTGGTGCCGACTTTGTGTTGGGCCAGGCTAAGCCTGGTCTGCGCCCTGGGCTCCTGGATCCCCTGCATGTAGGGGGGCCTTTGGGGCAGTATGCACTTGAGTCCCCTTGCCCTTCCAGATCCTGGGTTCAAAGACCATCCCCTGCACCCATGCTGCCAAATAGCTCTGCTTCCCGGTGGGCCCGGGGGCCATTGGAGCTGTGGGTCAAGGCCTTTGCCTCCTGGGAGGTGACCAAAACCGCCTTGCCTACTACTGCTCCCCTGTAGGCTGGTGAGAGGCTGCTGAGTTCAGCCTCACTCCAGACCTCCCCAGCCAGGATAGCCTGCTCTCTGAACCTGTCTAGCCTCTGCAGCTTCAAACCTTCCATGGTACAGCTCACACACCCAGCAGCCAGGCCTCGCCTCACCCCCCAGCGTCCAAGCCTTCTGGTCTGAGACTGCCCCCAGAAACCCTCATTCCCGCCCTTGACCCTGTCAGTCTTCTGCCCCTGTTGCCTCTCTTGTAGGCTCTACTCTGGACCTCTCCTGACCTCACATTGGATGACTGTCTAAATGAATGTCTAGAAACAAAGGGAATTTTTATACCAACTTCTGATTGCCCCTTGTCATTTAATTTTCCATACCCCCAAAGGGCTGGAGTTTCACTTCCTTAAGACCAGTAATACCTCCAGACCCCCTGTGCCAACCCAGGTGTGAGGGAGCCAGCTATGTTCCCCATCCTGTGACCTCTGTGGGGATGCAGCACCCCCGCAAAGCTCTAGAGGAGGGACACCAGGCTGTCATCGCCGTGCTCTGCTCCTGGGCCTGTGCTGCTGGGCAATCCCCAGGGCCTGACCTGAACGCCCCCACTGCCTCAGTCTTGCGGACAGGTGTGTGCAGCTTGGACCCTGGCTGCTCCTCTCTGCCCTGTGCCCCACGGTGAGCACTGGCAGGGAGTCCCACCTCCCTGGCACGGCCCTGTCTCTGCAGGGGAGAAGGCAGCACAAGAGGAAGGAGACCGGGGCCCCTCACCTGGGCCTAGGTCCTTGCTGTCACTGTCTGGCTGTGTGTGCTGGGGGTGGCTCTGCCTCAGTTTCCCCATACTAAGTGAAGTGGAAAGGTGGGAGGCTTGTGCAAGTGCGGGAAGCACTTGGACAGGGCCTGGCCCTGGTGAGCACGGATTTGGTAGTGAGTATTTTCTGAGACTTTACCCACCTTGGGTGTGGGGAGCCTGTGGGTAAAGCTCAGCTGGCCTCCCCGGGGGGGTGTGGGTGACAAGGTGTTGCTTTCCTCCACCCCATCCCTGTGCCAGCCCGGGAGTCCAGGCCTTGGGAGTCTGAGGAGGAAAGAAGCCCCCTTGCTGTGTGACCCTGGCTGGTACATGCCCTCTCTGGCTCAGGGTTCTGTCTGTGGAAGGCTGGGACCAGGTGGCTGTAGGAGGAGAGGCCTGCAGTTTGGGTTTCAGTGGAGCGAACAGCAGCATGAAGGGTCACCTGTGGGGAGAGAAAAGGGGGCAACAACCAGGAATCTGGAATAACAGAATGGACCCTAGAACAGTGCTGCCTGCCCTCCCTCGTATCCACCGGGCCCTGGGGTCAAGGGGGAAAATAAGTTGAGTTCACACGTGTCCCTACCTCTTGGAGGTGCCACTGACTGCTCCTCATGTCGGGGAGGTAGAGGAGGCAAGCTTTTTCCCCCAGGACTCCCTGGCTATGTGCAGTCCTAGTTGCATTTGTCAGCCCTACTCCCCTCCATGTCACTCCTGGAGGTCATGGGCAGGCAGCTGGGAATAGGCTGGGGTGAGTGGGGCCTGTTTAGAGGGTTCTGCTTGACCACTTCTGGGTCACCCCCTCACCCCCATAGCAGAGATCTGAGCTTTTGGGCATACTGATTTTACTACCCAGGCTCTGTCGATACCCACTGGGAACTGTTTGCACTGAGGCCTTGGCAGCTGGAGGACAGACTCCATCCACAGTGTAAATGCCCAGGGAGAGCAGAAAGGGTTGACCTAATATCTGTCTGGAGAGGATCCTCAGGTCTCAGCATGGGGTTACTTTGGGGTGGGGCTTTGGGTCCCCCAGGCTGAATACTCTGAAGCAGGCCCTCCACTCCAGCACCTGCGGCAGGAAGGGTAGGGTTGCTGGGGTCAGGCTGAGCCCCCAGCTGGAAACCCCTCAGCTCCAGCTGGAGGGCTCAGGTGGAGTGGGTAATAAAGGGGTCAGCTCACCCCTCAGCTTAACTCAGAGGTCAAAGGCTCAGCCTGCCCTTGCCCCTGTTAAAGAGCTGTGGCCAAGCCAGGCACTCACTAGGACAAAGGAGAGGCCTAGAAACAGGACAATGAGAACCACAGCATAGTTGGGGATGGAGGTACCCAGCCAGCCTAAGCCTTGGAGCTGGCGGCACCTAGAGCAGAGCAGGAAGATGACGGCTGGTATGGGTCTCCATCCTCCCAGACCAGACCACAGACCTCTGAGAAGGCAAAGCCAAGCTTGCAGAGAAGTCCCAGGCATGGGATCCAATCCAGAAGGTGCTGCAGGAACAGAGTTGGAGCTGGGGCTGCCTTGAAGAGCTCCCAGGAGGACTCAGAGCCAGGCCTGGGTCCTAAAGACCCACCCGCTGGGACTGAGTCTAGGAGGCTGGGAGGGCAGGCAGGAGAGGCAGTCTTCATAAACAGGGCAAGCAGGGGCAGCAAGGCAGCGAGCCTGAGGCAGGAGACAGACGGGACACAGCAGAGTGAAGGGGCCTGCAGGGAGAGAGGCACTGACCATCTGGGATGACCATCTCCACCGAGAGGCCCTCAGCTTCATGCAGGGTGTGCAGATCCTGGACACACAGTCCAGGACAAGGGCCGGGGCTGGTGTGGGCCTGAAGGTGACATCCACCCTGGTGGTCAGAGGGTTCGGCCTGGCAGGAGGAGCATCACAGATGTGACAACTTGGCAGCACTCTGGGAGGTCATCTCTTCCAGCCTCCTGCCCTACCCCCAGCATCCAGTCCTGAGCCCTGTGTCACCCAGAGCCACCATGGACTTACTGGAACTCCAAAGTTCTGCAGAGGTCTGAGGACAGTGGTTAGCTGGAGGTAAGGAGAGGAGAACAGTGTCACAGCTCTATGAAACCTTGTTGGGTCTCCTCCATGAGACTCCAGTCTCCTGCTGTTCCTGCCCCTTCACTCCACCCTTCGCCCATCTCATCAGCATCCCCCAGAGTTCCTGGGACTCAGGGTTCAAGGCCTTGGTGAAGGGTTGGTCCAGGATCTGCAGCTGACCTCACACAGCACCAGCTTTGCCTTCTCCCTGAGAGCCATGCAGGGAGTGGCATCAGCCTAGGCCCCTCTCTGGGAGACCAAGGTCTAACGCTCTCGTCTAGTGATCAGCCAAATCTAGTCCGAGGGCCCAATCCAACTCACTACCTGTTTGAGTACGGCCCGTGAGCTGAGAATAGTTTTTACCTTTTTAAATGATTGAAAAACATCAACAGTTAAAATAGTGTTTTGTGACATATGAAAGTTATGTGATGTACAAACTCTGGTATCCATCAGGTTGTGCTGACACTTAGCCTCACACTGACTGCTGGGAGGGGTGGGGGGTCAGCACCAAGACCCTCTGGCCTCCAGTATTTCCTCCCTGGACCTCTACACAGAAATCTTGCTCACCTCTGCTCTCATCTAACTAATGGAATAATGCCACCTACTCTGCTCACTCCCAGGGTTGATGTAAGAAGGTCCTGCTGATAATTCAACTTATGCCTTTTTGGTTTTGTTTGTACCTTTCCCTGCTCTGGTGGGAGACATGTAAGAAAGCCACTCCCTGGTTGGGAGTCCTATAGGGCCTTCTGGACATAAACAGTGCAGCCCTCCTTAAGAGGGTAGGTGCGTGGAGAGTTCCTATGTCTGCAGGAAGGAGTGTGACAGGCCCTCTGTGCTTTGAAGGCTGAAGAGGGAACATGCCCCATTGATGGAGGCTGGCTCCCTAGGGAGGGGGAGAGACTGTGCTTCCAGCCTGCGGAGAGTGGAGGCCCAAACTAACCCCCTGGTACCCTGGGCTGCTGGCACCCAGGGCAGCTGTGTGGGGTGCAGGGCAGAGCCAGCAGGAGGGCAGCACAGAGCTCCATGAAGAGGGATAGGGCAGGTGGGGCTGGAAGCCACCAGCACAGTCGGTGGCCTAGCACCTTCTGTGGCTGAGGGGGCTCCCAAGAGCAGCTCCAGGCTGTGTAGCTGGAGTGGACTAGTTGGACCCAGAAATTTCCTAACTCGGGTGCTGAACTGATGCCTTCCTGGGTTGCACAAGCCTGTATAAGTCTTCCTTTGGGAGTCGGGGTTGCCCAGGAGGAGAGAACTGAGCTTCCTGCAGACCTGGCACTGGGGGTAGAGCTGGGCACCTTTGCCCCTGACTTGGTAGGACAGTTTTTGTTGCTTATGTCAGGATTAGCTGAGATCCTGGGCAGTAAAAGACTTGATGGACCATCTTGTCTCTGATCCCAGCTTCTCATCTCCCTGTCAAAGGCTCCATACCCGATTCCTCTCTGTGGCCCCAGCACATGAGTATTTGCTGTTGAAATGAAATTCTGTCCATTCTCCAGAAGAGGAGTGTTGAGGCCCAGAGAGATTCAGAGGCTGCTGGCCAAAGATGCGGGATTCCAAGCCCTGAGTCACCATTGGCCATGATGTGGGATTGCTGGATGGTGGGATCCATTATGTAATTGGCCAAGCCTTGGAGGTGGTTGAGAATGGGGGTCTGGAACTTGTATTAGATGTAAACGCCCACCTGCTGGTCTGAGTTACTAGGGCAAGCACAAGGGGAGAGCGAAGGCGTCACAGACTCTGCCAGCACATGTTTGCAGAAGAAGGCATCCAGCCCCCACTGCCATACCTCAGGCATGAGCTCCACACCTCCTAGGACTAGCGGGAGCTACCTGGGACAAAGCCCTCCCCTGCATGGTCCCCAAACCCATGCCTCCTGTGTCCTGGCTCGGAGTCACCAGGTGGATCTGCCCCTTCTGCCCCAGGACAGCCCCAGGAGAGGAGCAGGGCAGGCTAGGTGGCAAGAGGGAGAACCTGAGCCACCTGACGAGCAGGGCACCTTCCTGGGGACGCACCTTATAGAATTCTGACACCATGAGCACGGCCTGTGGGGAGTCATGGAGGTCAGAAAGGGCATGGGAGCTTTCAGGTGGGCCAGGGCAGGGCTAGAGTGAGGCCAGTGAGACAGGACCCCAGGAACCAGCGTCTCCTTAAACATGGATCCTGAATGCCTCACTGGCTCACCCTAGTGCTGGCCCTGGGTAGGGATGTCTGGTTGCCGAGCCTGTCCAAATTCCCCCCAGGACAGAACTGTCACCTCTCTCAACAACCCCCACCCTAGGTAGGGCATCACCTGCCAAATGGGGGCCCTTGGAGCAGGGCTGTGTGCCTTTCATGCCTGCATTTCCCACAGAGCCACGGCTGGGTACGGTCCCAGGGAGTCCATCCCACCCCGCATCCCCAAGCTGTGAAGGCCTACAGTCAAGGGAAGCAAAGTGAATGTCCCAGGCCTCAGAGGGGGAACAAGAGGCCACCTCACCTGCCAGGGGATCTGTTGTCCCAGCAGGACAAAGAGGGCAGAGCCAAGCTGAGGAGCCGGGGCAGTAAGGGCCTCGTGGCCATGAGGCAAATGCTAATGGTCCCCGGGGCCAGTTGGTCAGGTTGGACTCTGCAGAGCCATGGGGGTTAGTTCAGAAGGCCCCAGGAGCCTCCTCACCAGCCACACTTTGGTTCGGGGCCAGGGCAGGAGTTGGACCCCTCTAGGGAGCCCCCGGCATTCCCCAGACAAGGAGGCACTGGGTAGCGGGTGGGCCGGGGTAGAGACTCACCTTCAGAGGCAAGGCTGCTGTCATCCAGAGACAGGGTCCCCAACATTGGCCCTGCATCTTTCATCTTGTGGTACAGAGTCCAGAGGTCTTCAGAGTGGTTTGGGTCACGGCCCCCAAACACAAGGGAGGCATTCACAGCTACAGAGCCACATCCTCACTGGGGCCCAGGGAAGGCCAGAAGGGCCCCGGGGCTGGATGGGGACCTGGCTGGTACAAGAGTCAGCCAGTGTCCTGAGGGAGGGAAGCCCACTGGGGAAGCTGTAGACTGCGCAGAAAAGAGCCTTCCTGGGTGACATCACCCTTCTGGGCCTCAGCTGCCTCCTCAATAAAATAGGGATAATGGCTCTCTTCCTGGGGGTGTGTGCGAGGACTAATTGTGTAGCCAGCAGAGTAAAAAGCAGGAGAAAGTAAGTTCCTTTGGACACCCCAACAAGATGACTCTAATGGGAACACAGTGAAGGCCACCCAGGGAGAGCGTGGAGCGGGGTTACCCAGCCAGCCTGCAGCTGGCTGTGAGCTGTCAGGAAGCCAGCCTGGCCAGACTGAGAAAAGCATCCTTGGCTGCCTCACAAGGAGCAGGCCCTGGAGAGAGGGAAGGGACACATCTGAGGAATCTCTGCAAGCCTGTCGGCTACATCCTGATGAGGCAGCCTGGCCTTAGCATAGGATTGAAGATGTTTGTGGGGAGAGACCTGGAAATCAGCAGGCTCAAGATCCAGGGTCACTTTCCTTCATCCTTCCCCTGAGTTTTATGCTGTGCCAGCCTGGGGCTGGAGAGACAAAATTTCTGTTCAGACCCAGAGCAGAGGAGTCAGAGAGGGAGATTTCAGTTCATTAAAAAGGGAAATTTCTGGGCCAGCTGAGTGGCTCAGTTGGTTAAGAGCACGACCTCAGAGCAATAGGGGCGCCAGTTCGATTTCCACATGGACCAGTAAGCTGCGCCCGAGATGTGCTGCCAACAGGTGGCATGATGACTCAGCTGGTGAGAGCACGTGCTCCTAACAAGGTTGCCGGTTTGACTCCCACATGGGATGGTGGCTACACCCACCCGCAACTAAGATTGAACATGGGGGGCCGGCCGAGTGGCGCAATGGTTAAGAACTGACTTGGGACGCCAGAGGGCCCAGTTCGGATCCCACATATGAGGGCCAGTGACACTGCCCTCCACAGCTAAGATGCTGAACAACAGCTCGACCTGGAGCTGGGCTGCCTTGAGTCGCTGGCAACGGCGTAGACTGCAGCCCCTGTGGCAGTGGGTTGCCATGGGCTACCGTGTGTAGCCAGCAGCCAGCGTGAGCAGCCAGCAGCTGCAGTGAGCGGCCGTCCAGAAGCCGGTGACTTATCTGCCTCGCCCGGGAAGAGCGCAATGATGGTGCCAACTTGGGCCAGTGAAGCAACGTCCTCCACAACTAGACTGAAGAACAAAATGACAGCAACTTGTCTGTTCCCCTCCCCCCAATTCCCCAGTGCTGTTCCCATCCCCCCAATTTCCCAATAAAAATCTTAAAAAGAAAAAAAAAAGATTGAACATGGCACCTTGAGCTGAGCTGCTGCTGGGCGGCCAGATGGCTCAGCAGTAAAAAAAAAAAGAGAGAGAGAGAGAGAAATTTCTAACCATCTGGGAGCAAGGCCTGGAGAGAAGGTGATAGTGAGCTCCCCATCTCTGGGAGTAATCAAGCCCCTATACTCCTACACTGGGACGGATTTGCCTATAGGACTCAAGATCCACACTGAGCTCACAACTCAAGTGGAGCTGTGATGACTTGGAAGTCCTCTACCTATCTCATGAGATTGCAGGACTGGTATCCACTGGCAAACCTGGCTTTGGGTCTCCCCCAGCATCTGCAGAGGCTCAGAACAAGAAAGGGCGCTGCCCCAGGGGATTTGTATGTTTGTTTGTTTTTTAAGATTTTTCATTGGGGAATTGGGGAAGGGAACAACAGTTTGGGGAGATTAGGGAAGGGGAACTCTGAGTTTTTCCAGGACCCATCAGCTCCAAGTCAAGTTGTTGTCCTTCAATGTTAGTTGTGGAGGGTGCAAGCTCAGCTCCAAGTCCAGTCACCACTGTCGATCTAGTTGTGGGGGAGGGGAACGCAGCTCCCCCATCCCATGAGGGATGCAACCTTGTTGTTAAGAGCATGAAGTCTCACCAGCTGAGCCATCTGGCCACCCACTGGCAGATCAGCTTGGGTACAGCTCACTGGCCCATGTAGGAATCAAACCAGCAACCCTGTTGCTCAGAGCTCGCACTCTAACCAACTGAGCCACCTGGACGGCCGATTTACATGTTATTTAAAGGCCCCTGGACATATCCTCAAGATGGCGGAATAGACAGACGCTGTGCTAACTACCTCCCAGGATTACACCAAAATTACAAATAATGTATACAACATTCAGCCTCAGAAGTCTCCTGAACACTAAATGAACAGAACCTCTAAATGAAGGACTTAAAGAGGAGGCCACATCGAGTCTGGTAGGCGGGGCGGAGACGAGAGAGGGAGAACCCCGTGAGGGACACCTCAGTGGTGGGGAGGCTACTCCAGCTGGGGGAGAGACCCTCCGGCCCCACACCGAACTCACCAGCCCAGAGTTACTTTGCTGGGAAGAAGAGTTCTACAATAGTAGGCAGTAGAAATTTGTGAAGACTCTCTTTGCTCAACTCGGTGAGGCTGAGGGCAGCTAGAGAACCAGTGGAACCAGCACACGGACTCGCTCACTGGTGAGCACTCACCCAGTTCCTGGTGGAGGGAGTAACTGTGTGAGCGGGGCCCAGGAGCCTGCAGGGAAGGACTGAACTGAGTGCCTTTGGCACAGGAGCTGGAGGTTTTGGGACCATTGTTCCCCTGGTGTGGAGCTTGCACACGAGTAGTACACAGGAGGGCGCCATTTTTTCAGTGTTGGGCCCTCACACAGAGGGTCAGGTCCAGGACCGCATTGGTCTGCTGGAATTGGCGCAGGAGTGCGTGTGTGTGCACGTGCATGTGGCCTTGGATCCCCACCCTCCGCACTGCTTGTGCTCCATAGCCAGGGAAATGCCTAGCAGGCACGCTCAGGCTTCAACAGGCTGTTCATTGAGATGCTGAGTGTGCGAGCTGCCTTGAGTCCCCGCTCTGTGCACTGTGTGTGCAGAGTTGCCAGGCTAGTGATTGGCTGTTGGGCTGCTCTGCCTGATCTGTGAGCGGCTGACTGGGACAGGCTGAGACTGGGAGTTTTCCTGGGAGTGTTGGGCCGTGAGCTGTGCGCCTGCGTGATCCAGCTGGGGCTTTCCTCAGGAGTTTGTGTGGGCTGGTTGCCGGTGCAGGAGTGCATGCTGCTCTGACTTGGCGGGGGTCACTGACCACAGCCTTGGGGACCTGCCCTGCCCACCTACAGCTGTGTTGCCAGGGGCACCTTGAGCCCCTGGTGCCTGGCCCCCACCTCCGCAAGCCACAGAGGGTTTTTTGCAGCAGCAAACATCCCGCAACAATCTGTGAGAATTTTTGGTGGTGAGCACAGTGCCAGAGCACACAGCAGCTAATTGTGGGAAGCTTACTTCAAGTCTAGAGGGAGGTTGCCGCATGATGCACTGAGCCCTTCCCCCCAACAGCTGGTGCTGAGTCACCCAGAGTCTGTATTGCTGAGCAAGTGGTCTGCAGATTAAAGCAGGCAGAGAGCC
>NW_017731978.1:977621-978806 GCF_001890085.2 Hipposideros armiger | reverse complement strand
TATTTCATGCAAATGGAAATGAGAAAAAAGCTGAAGTAGCAATACTTATTTCAGACAAAATAGACTTTAAAATGAAGACTACAATAAAAGACAAATAAGGGCACACATAATAATAAAGGGATCAATTCAACAAGAGGACATAACCCTAGTAAACATCTGTGCACCCAACATAGGAGCTCCTAAATATATAAAACAGATTTTGACAGACATAAAGACAGAGATCAACAGTAACACTATGGTAGTAGGGGACTTCAACACCCCATTGTCACCAATTGACAAATCCTCCAGACAGAAAATCAACACGGAAACAATGGCCTTAAATGACACTTTAGAACAGCTGGATTTAATTGATATTTTTAAAGCATTTCACCCCAAAGCAACAGAATATACATTCTTCTCAAGTGCACATGGAACATTTTCCAAGATAGCTACATGTTAGGCCACAAAACAAGTTTCAATAAATTTAAGAAGATTGAAATCATATCAAGCATCTTCTCCAACCATAGTGCTATGAAACTAGAAATCAATTATAAAAAGAAACCTGGAAAGCACACAAATACACGGAGGCTGAATAACATGATACTGAATAGCGACTGGGTAAAAAATGAGATCAAGGAGGAAATCAAAAGATACCTCAAGACAAACGAAAATGAAAACACAACAACCCAAAACCTATAGGATGCAGCGAAAACAGTCCTAAGAGGGAAATTCATAGCAATGCAAGACTATCTAAAGAAACAAGAACAATCTAAAATCAACAGACTATCTTTACATCTAAGGGAACTGGAAAAAGAACAGCAAAACAAGCACAAAGGGAGTACAGGAAGGAAATAATAAAAACCAGAGCAGAAATAAATGAAATAGAGACCAAAAAAACAATACAAAAGATCAATGAAACCAAGAGATGGTTTTTTGAAAAGATAAACAAAATCAACAAACCCTTAGCCAGACTCACCAAAAGAGAGAGAGGACCCAAATTAATAAAATCAGAAATGAAAAAGGAGATGTGACAACAGATACCACAGAAATACAGAAAATTATAAGAAAATACTATGAGCAACTATATGCCAACAAATTTGACAATCTGGAAGAAATGGATAAATTTCTAGAAGCATACAATCTACCAAGTCTGAACGGAGAAGAAACAGAAACTCTGAACAGACTGATTACTACCAAAGAAATTGA
>NW_017731978.1:964540-976246 GCF_001890085.2 Hipposideros armiger | reverse complement strand
CATTTGTATACACCTATAATAAACTATCAGAAGAAGAAATCAGGAAACCAATCCCTTTTACAATTGCTTCAAAAACAATGACATATCTAGGAATAAATTTAACCAAAGAAGTAAAAGACCTGTACTCAGAAAATTATAAGACACTGAAGAGAGAAATCAAAGAAGATACAAATAAATTGAAATACATACCATGTTCATGGATAGCAAGAATTAATATAGTTAAAATGTCAATACTACCTATGGCAATATATAGATTCAATGAAATTCCTATCAAACTACCAAGGACATTTTTCTCATAAATAGAACATATAATCCTAAAATTTATATGGAACCATAAAAGACCCCGAATAGTCACAGCAATCGTGAGAAATAAGAACAAAGTGGAAGTATCAAGCTACCTGACATCAAATCATACTACAAGTCTACAGTAATCAAAACAGTATGGTACTGGCATAAAAAGAGATACATAGACCAATGGAACAGAATAAAGAGCCCAGCAATAAACCCATCCATATACAGTCATTTAATCTATGACAATGGAAGCAAGAATTTACATTGGAGTAAAGATAGTCAATTTAATAAATGGTGCTGGGGACATTGGACTGACACGTGCAAAAAAATGCAAATGGACCACCTGCTTACACCATATATGAGAACAAATTCAAAATGCATTAAAGACTTAAATGTAAGATCTGAAACCACAAAACTCCTAGAAGAAAACATAGGGAGTAAATTTGCAAACATTACCCTCAGTAATAGTTTTACTGATATATCCCTTCGGGCAAGGGAAATAAAAGAAAAAATAAACATATGGGATTACACCAAACTTAAAAGTTTTTTTCACAGCAAAGGAAATCATCAGTAAAACAAAAAGGCAGCCTACTGAATGGGAGAAGATATTTGCCAACGATATATCTGATAAGGGGTTAATATCCAAAATTTATAAAACACTCATTCAACTCAACACCAAAAAAAACAAACAACCCAATTTAAAAATGGGCAGAGAATATGAAGAGGCATTTCTCTAAAGTGGACATACAGATGGCCAACAGGCATATAAAAAACTGTTCAACCTCACTAATCATTAGAGAAATGCAAATAAAACCCACAATGAGATAACACCTTACTCCGGTCAGCATGGCTATCATCAATAAATCAACAAACAACAAGTGCTGGTGAGGTTGTGGAGAAAAGGGAACGCTGGTGCACTGTTGATGGGACTGCAGAGTGGTGCAGCCATTATGGAAATCAGTATGGAGGTATCTCAAAAAACTGGAAGTGGAACTACCGTATGACCCAGGAATTTCACTCTTGGGTATCTATCCAGAGAAACCCAAGACACTAATTCAAAAAAATATATGCACCCCTATGTTTATTGCAGCACTGTTTACAATAGCCAAGATTTGGAAACAACTGAAATGCCCATCTGACGACGCACTATGAAACTGGTACATTTATACAATGGAGTATTACTCTGCTATAAGGAAGAATAAAATCGTACCATTTGCAACGATATGGCTGGACCTAAAGACTACTTTGTTAAGTGAAATAAGTCAGTCGGAGAAAGACAAATACCATATGATCTCATTTATATGTGGAATCTAAAAAACTGAATGAACTAGCAAAATGAACAGAAATAGTCTCAGAGATATACAGGAAAAACTGATGGTTGCTAGTTGGCAGAGAGTTGGGGATGAAGGAGAAGGGGAAGGGATTAGACAGCATAAATAAGTAACTACATTATTGCCACAGGGCAGGGATATAAAAGACAGTTCGGGGAATATAATTAATAATGTTGTAAATATTTTGTAGGGTGTCAGATGGTCACATGTCTTGTTAGGGAGAACACTTCATGGATGGGGTAGAGGCTTGATCACTGCACTGTACACCTGAAGCTGATGTTGTATAATATTGTATGTCAACTATAATTGAATATATATATATTCATGGGAGTATAGCATGGGAGTAGAGTCAAGGGAATTATAATAGATATGTATGATATGGGGGGAGTGGGGCGGCAGATTTGGGGAAGGAGGTTTTCCCTTTGAGGGGTAAAAAGTATAACTATTGCACTGTGTTGTACAGCTGAAACTAATTTTTAAAATGCTTATTTCACAATAAAAAATATAGAAATTAAAATAAAAAATAAAATAAAGGCCCCTGGTCCCAGGGAAGTGCCCTAGTGCTCTTGTTGCCCCTGCCTTCCTCACCACACTCAGACAATGCCTGGCACCCCTACCCAAATCTGCAGCTGCAACTGGGGCTCAGAGCAGGCAGGTCACCTCAGGTCACACAGCACAGCCAGTGGCAGGACCAAACGTGGACCTCCTGCCTGCCCATCCAGGGCTCTTCTTGGCCCTCAAGGTGCTCCTCACCACGGAGGGGGCTGGATAGTGCTGGCAGGAGGGGGCAGTCTAGACTGGGCCTGCAGAGGCAGAGACCGGCTGGCAGGCAGATGGTAGATTCTGAGAGACTTGCTAGCTCACATGAAGGGCAGCACATCAATGTTCTCAAAGCTGAAGAAGACTTTGTGATAGATGGGCTAGAGCTAAGGACAGACAGAGAAACTGGAGGGCCGTCATGCCCCACCCCTACCCTCCCACTTCTCTGCAGCATCAGCTCATCCTTTCCACCCTCATTATCCCTGACCTGGCCCCTCACTGACTACCTGGACTGCCTGGGGCCACCCAAGCCATTCCCCACACAGCCACCAGAGACTACCTGCCAATCACCCTCTACTGAAAACTGCAGATGGCTCCAACTGTTCCCCAAACTTACACAGCTGTCTTAGGCCTTTCCTTCTCTGCTCTTTCATTAAAAATCGCTCTCCAGCCCACTCGCCCTGCATCCCCACACCTGCCACACTGGGCCCGACATGGACTTCTCTCCTGAGATGACAGCCCCTCTTCCTAACTGGTCTCCCGTTCTCCCCTTCAGCCCCCTTCCCCATGTTGTTCTCCTTACAGTCCCTTGGCCTCTGCCCACCTTTTCACCGGGGGGTCCTCACACATGCTGTTTCTTCTGCCTGGAAAGCCCCATGCTGTTTCATCTGGCTGCCTTCTCTCCATGACAGTTAAAATTCCCCTTTCAGGGCTGGAACTTTCAGTCCCACCCCAGTCCTCAGCGGAGGGTAGAAGGCTGGAGATTGAGCCAATGGTTTAATCAATCATGCTTAGGTAATAAAAAGGTCTTTAAATTTCCCTTTCTCAGAAAGGTGTTCTCTGGGCAACCCCACACCCTAAATCAGTCTTCTATTTACCCTGTCTGTACTTCTGCTGTACATAGGTTTTCATGATTCCTGCTACATCTGGATTTTCTCGACCGTTCCTTCATTTTACGTGTCTCCTCCTCCAGATCGCAGGCTCCCTGGGGCAGGGGCCAAGCGTGTCTTGCTCACTGTTGTTCCCCCAGCACTTAGGACAGTGCCTGGTTCATAGGAACTTAGTTAGTTGTATGAATAAAGGAGTTAGTTGAATGAATGAACAAACGAACTAATGGGCAGACTCAGATAAACCCCCATGGATGACAGGCAAGAGGCCAGGGCACATTCTCTGTCATGGTTTCCAGGCAAGAGGCAGATTCGGTTTGGGAACTCCGGCAGGGAGAGGTGGGGAGGGGAGCGTTGAGCATCCTCATGGTGTTTGGGGTGGAAAAGAATGCCGGGGGGCCCTCGAATCCCTGTCTAGTGCCCTGCTGGGTGGGGTCTTGGGGGGCTGGGGGAGTCCTCTCCCTATACCACCCCCTGGAAGTATTTCTGCCTGGGCTCTCCCTCCCTGCTCACTTTTCTCTTCTTCTTCTTCTTTTTAAAGATTTTATTGGGAAATTGGGGGAGGGAACAGCGTTGGGGAATCGGGGAAGGGGAACTGGCAAGTTGCTGTCCTTTTGTTCTTCAGTCTATTGGGTTGTCGGAAAAGTCATGACGCATTTTTGCAACTAAAAACAGAAAAAATACGTCATACTTTTCCGACAGCCCAATAGTTGTGGAGCACGTCGCTTCACTGGCACATGTTGGTATTGCGATCATTACGCTCTTCCCGGCTGAGGCAGATCAGTCACCAGCCATCGGACGGCTCATCATGGCAGCTCACGGCAGCTCTTGCCAGCTGCTGGCCTCTCATGCTGGCTGCTGGCCACTCATGGTAGCTTACAGCAGCCCACTGCAGCCTACGCCGTCGCCAGCCACTCACGGCAGCCCAGCTCCAGGTCGAGCTGTTGTTCACCATCTTAGCTGTAGAGGGCGCAGCATCACTGGCCCATGTAGGATCCGAACCGGTGGCCCTGCTGCTCAGAGCTTGCATTCCCAAGCCAACTCTTAACCAATGAGCCACTCGGCCAGCCCACTTTTCTACTTCTTAAATTCCCACCTCACACACTCCTCCCGACACCCAAAGGAGAGGCACAGGGTGGGTGTTTTTTCATTTATTCATTTACTCATTCATTCAGCACTCCCAGAGCCCCTGGATGTACCCAGCTCTGTGCCCAGCTGCCCTCAGGGAGCTCATGGTTTGGGGAGGCAGGGAGGGTAGGACAGTGTGGGAAAGATAGCATCAGAGGGAGAGATGCTGACTGTGGGGATGGGGTTCAAGTCAGCAGGACGGCCTCTCCAAAGAGTCAGCCTTCACCCTGCAGAAAGGGCAATGGAGGGCACGAGCTAGTCCACAGTGACTGGACAGCTTGCACCAAAGCACAGAGGTATGGTTGGGCCCCATATGCTCAGAAAGTAAGTGGGCTGGGCAGGCTGAGGTCAGCATCCAGCAACTGGCGTCAGACATTGTCACTCAGCAGCTGGTACTTCAGGGAGTCAGGGTTCCTGGGTGCCGCTGAAAAGGCTTAACCAGTGATTCTAAAGGTCACGGAGCAGGTCACACGTCCGTCCTGGGGAGGAGGATCCTGAACCCTGAACTGAGGGCCTGGCTGGGACGAGGCAGAGAAAAAGACTGGGAGAGGGGGCAGCACCCCCCGGGGGCGCCTGGGCAGCCAGAGGGATGTTGGGAGGTACAGCTGAAGAAGAGGGTGGCTAAGGGGTCTAGGCTGCCAGGGACCATTGCCCCAAGCTGAGCTGCCCACGTAAGAGTGGCTAGCTTGTAACCCAGCAAGGGGGAGGCTGCAGATGTGGATGAGAAGGCCTGTGGTTGTGGGGGGAGCACAGACATGGAAGAGTCTGGAGAAGTTCTGGCCATGATGGTGAAGAGAGATGATATTGGTGACTGACACGGTGGTTGTGGTGGTGGTGAGGAAGCTGATGGTGACAGCAGCAAAGACAGACATGTAGGTGATGGGGATGATAGAGTGATGGTGACTGTGAAGAGGGTGCAGCTGAGGGCAACAGCAGCATTAAAAGGCCACTGGCTCCAGACTGGATGCCAGGCCATTTCTGGGTGACCCCGAGCCCAGTGTGAGGACTGGGGGTGGGGGTGGGGAGAGCATGTGCAGCCCTGACCAACATTGATGGAAGCACAGGTGGCCCCTGGGTTACTGAGGAAACAGCCTTCTCTGGGGCCCTCAGAACCAATGTCAGAATTTGGGACCCTGGCCCAAAATTTCTAGCCCTTGATATAGATGGATCCAGGCTTTGGGGCTAGTGTACCTGCCCCTGAGCCAGGCTGTCAGTTGCAAGTATCCAGATGTGGGCTCAGGAGTGCTCCAGTGGGCTGGCAGGTTGGTCCAGAGACGACAGAAGGAAGCAGCATGGACTGTCACAGACAACTCAGGGACCTCGCTGGACTTTGGCCCAACCCCAAGATACTTTTTAGGTCAAGAGAAGTCTGCGAGGGTGATGTGGCAGCAATCTCTGGAGATCTAGGGACCAACGTCCCCTCTACAGGTCCAGACACATAAGATGCTGGTTGGGACTCGGTGGCCCTGTAGGCTGCAGGCTCAGCCACTGCTGATGGAACTCGTCCAGGTGTGGCCCTGCCTGAGGCTCCAACAGTTCCCAAAGGGGCAGGCTCATCCGAGTGGGGATGCAAGGCCAAGGGAAAGGCTAGAGGAACTTCCTGGTCTCCAGATGCTTCTAGGGAGGGCTCCTACCTTGTGCCAGGAGGCCCTCCTGTCCTCTCAGCTGAAGGAGAGACCCTAACAGGGACTATACCAAGGAGTTCAATGATAAGAGTTTCCTTTCGCTGCCATCTCGCAAAAAAGATGTGCCAGAGGCCAAGGGAGACCAGCCAATGTCTTTGAGAGCTAGAAGAAGGCGCGAGGCAGAAGTCAAGACCACAGTGGCAAACCAGGAGAGACTTAATCTGTCAGCCACCCAGTGGGGTGGGATTGGCCCACAGCCACTCAGCTGGCCTCCCTCCTTTAGGGGCCTGAGGAGATCCAAATCCTGGCCCCAGCCCTGCCCCCAAACTGCTGAGCGACCCTGGCAGAAAACTCCCCTCTCTGATGCTAGCCCACCAGAGATGGGGAAATCCTGCCCTGCCACCCAGAAAGGGGGACCATGAGGATAAGGGGCACACCTCTGGGTCCCTCTCTTCTCTCCCACCCAGCTTCACCCCACAGCAGGGCCCCCTCCCCAAGGGAACGAAGACCTCTCCTGTGAGGTCCAGGACACTAGGGTGCTGGGAAGCGCTGCTCAACTGTCCATCATGGGACAAGGTTATTGTACCTTATTACATTCTCAGCACACAGGGTGTTTCTTGAGGGCTGAGTGAGGTGTGAGCCATCTGAAAATCTTGGGGGTTAATACCATACCTGTCTATGGGCCCCATGGGGGGCCACCCTCTGCCAGGTTCCTCCAAGTAGGTGACTGTGAGTGCTCTCAGGGAGCCCCAAGCTCCTCTGACTGATGCGGGGATCCTGGCCCAGTCTTAGGGCCCCACAGCTGCCTGAAGCCAGACTGCTGGGAGAACAGGGACGGTCAGGCCTGGTGTGGCAGCCACGAGAGTTGACTGAGGAGGAGGACTCCTATTCCCCAGGTGAGCATGTGGGGGGTGGGACAGGCTCCAGGGCCAGCCTGCCCCACCTCCACCCCCCAGCCAGGAGAATGTCACAGCAGGAAGGCCCTGCTCAGCCATGCTGAAGGCCTCTGCTCTGTTTCCCAGCCTCCAGAATCAGGAGGCAGACACCCTCTCAGGCCCCTCTTCAAGAAAGCATTGAAGCCCAGCAGTGAGCTGTGGTTAGCAGACAGCCTCCAGCTTCCCCCAGGGCTGCTCTGTCCCTGCAGCTCTGCCCCTGCTGTCCAGCCCACTTGGCAGTCTCCAGCAGAGCCCTTTCCTTGGGCTGCAGACCCTGCTGAACGAGGACCCACAGCCTGAGAAGTTATGGGCCTCAAGGCCCACTGAGGAAGAGCTTAAAGTCTCGTCCAGCCTTCAAATGTCAAGTTGGGTGCCCTTCATGGAGGCAGTGATGATTCCAGAGGGGGTGGGTGCATTAGTGGTGCTGATGGAGGGGTGGGAATGGCTGTGGTGACAGTGGCAGTTATGGCAGAGTTGTGATCATCGCAGAGTGCTAACCATGGTGAGAGCTCTGTGTCCAGGAGGGATGGAACTTAGCGGGAAGCAGCGACCTTAACAGCCATGCCCCACTCCCACCCCTGCCCCAGTCCTGTAGCTGCTTGGTCCCTGCTCCCATTCCATCGGGTTGGATGGGGAGCCTGCAGGAGGGAGGATCAGAAGATGCCCCTCCAGCCCAACCCCATGTTAGGCCCACATGGGTTCCTGGTCCAAGACCTGACTGGGCATGCTGAGTGTGGTGGCAGTGGGCTTTGTGTACAGGGGTCTTCCCAGGTCCCCACCACTGCCCTGCCAAGTGAGTGAGCAGGCCCAGAATGGTGTGAGGTCTCTCCAAGAGCCTTCTCCTAGTCTTTGCTCATGCCCCTACAGACACAGGAAAGGGCTGGGGTGGCCCTAAGAAGGCAGGAATGGTGGGGTGGGGCTGGGCCCTGGCGTCTGCATGGGAGCCTGGCACAGGAGGTCAGACTGCTCCGCACCTCACCTTTGGGGGCCACAGGAAGTTGTCAGCTCTTTCCAAGTCTTCCCACCAGTCCCCTGGCCCCTGTGGAACCTCCATGAGGGTCAGTGACTTTCAGACTGGAGGGAGCTGCAGCCAGACTGCCGCCGTCCTCTTCTTCCACCCACTCTCCTTTTCTAGGGAAGAAAATCTCCCATGACCCGCCCTCACTCCAAACACATCTGAGCCGCGCCCTTTCTCACTGTTCAATCCTCTGCTTTGTAAACCTGAGCTCCTCTGTCTGCACACACCCCCGAACCCCTTCTGGGTGAAGAGGTTAAAGGTCCAAGCCTGGCCAGTGGGGTGTGGGATGCCCCCCACCAAGGCCAGGGAGGGAGGCTGTGGTCTTTGGCCACTTCCACCTCCAGTCTTGATTTCATCACCCCTATTCTCACCACAGCCCTTCCATAAGCCCCTCCTTCCTGCAGGCTTGTGACGCCGGCCCCTAGGCCAAACAACCCACTGTGACATCCCCATTCTGTCTCCCTTCTTGGATGCCCAGGTCTTACTTAATGGACCTGGTGATGCCAGAAAGCCTTTGTCTCCGGAGGTATCAGTGCCTCACAGAGCAGTGTGAGAGCTGCATCAGCACCCTCTGCAACCCCTGCCCAGCCTGACAGGCCACCCCCATTTCCAGCCACCCTCAGGGCCAGGAAGATTTGGTTCTGATAGCTCCAGACCAAGAGTGAAAGCCGCCCACCAGCCTGGGACACTGGGTCCTAATCTTCTGGCCCCTCCAGCTCCTCTCTGGGCTAGGCAGGACTGGAGCCTAAGCTGGGCAGAGCTCTGGCAGACCTAGACCCCTGGTAGAGAGTCTCAGGGCTGAGGCCTGCCTAGCAGCAATGGGCAAAGCAGGAGCTCCCTGGGACGGGATGAGGGACAGAAACATGACTCTGAGGTCAGGCTCCAGTAGCTGGAGCTGGGCATATGCTTTCTAGTCACCAAGGCCCTCTGGATCAAGAACAATTTTACAGAGAAAACTCAGTTGAGAACTGGAGATGAGGGCTCAGCCTATGTCTGGGATGAGGGCCCAGGGTGTTTGCCCAGGGTTGGGACTCAGTCTGGGACAAGGCTGGCACTGGAATTGGCATTTGAGCTGGGCTAGTCCTGGGCTCTCTCACTGCTCTTCCCCTGTACTCGGCCTCGCATTGGAGACCCTCTCAACACTTGAAATAGCCCATCCTAATACCGGAAATAAATCCAGTGGGAATTCTAGCCTCAGATCAACAAGATTTCAATAAAAGAAATTTTAGGGGTGACCGGTTAGCTCAGTTGGTTGGAGCGTGGTGCTGATAATACAAAGGTTACCGGTTTGATCCCCATGTGGGCCACTGTGAGCTGCACCCTCCTTAAAAGAGTCAACTATGCCATTGTAGCATGAAAGCACTGTGTAACCAATGATCATGGCTGTTCCCCAATAAAATTTTTCTTAAAAAGAGCTTTTAGAAGCTCCTTGGGTAATATTCCTCTTCTCGTGGACCAGCTCCAACCCCTCAGCCAGGACCTTCTCTGGCATTTCAGCCTGGGCAGTGCATCCCTCCTCCCCTGATGGGACCACCGTCTAGCTATACTTGGCTATGCTGTGTTGAGTTCTGCCCCACTCCATGGCTCCTCCCTAACACAACTAAGTACAGATGGGAGCCCTCTCTCACTCTGTGATAACTAGGGACAGTGGCTTTCCACAGGGCTTCATTCTGCTTGACTCTTGAGGGCAGGAGGAGGGGGCTGCACTGGGGGTCAATCCTGTGTCCCTAGTCCAGCATCAAAAGAGAGGGTATGTAGAGACCCAAAGGGTCCTGGAGAGTGGGACAGCAGTGGGCAAGGTGGAACCCGAAGGGGAGGACAGGACAGACCAATCATCTCAGGGCTGACCAGGCAGACCTTTACCTAGACACACGGGTAATGGGGCCAGCGGAAGTTCAGCTTTGCCTGTGTACCTTGCCGAGGCAAGGCCTCTCCAGCTGCAGAGATGGATAAAAACCTGGGCCTGCCCTTCTTGGCACTCTCTTCCAGCTCCCAAATACCGTGTGGAGAAGGGGTGGGACCAGCTCCCTTTGGCAAGTGCCTGCCAGATCCAGACCTTAATCCCTGTTACCTTGCTTCTCAGAAATGGGTTGCTATGATGGTCTGAGGGCTCCCACCACTTGACCAGGATGGAACAGGGGCTCACAGGAGGAAGAGGAGAAGTGTATGGGAGCCAAGGACCCTCCACATTCTCTGCCAAAGTCTGAATTCCCCACAGGCTCCAGGCTGCCTTGCTGACCTCAGTCCCGACCCCACCCCAAGACTAACTCCAGCAGGAGCCCCTCCGCTCTGCCACACCCTGCCACTCTCTCTGAGGTGGCCACATGCTGGCTCTGAGGGACAGCAGAGGCAGTATAAGAGAGAAAACAGCACCTTCCAGCCCCACTGTGCTTCCAGGGAGGGTGTTGGCGGCAGAGAGAACAGCCTTAGCAAAAATGTACAGGTGAGTCAGCTCGCGAGAAGGAGGGGGGGCAGAACCTTCCCCACCCTCCAGCCACATTTCAGAGCCTCCAGATCCCAATATCAGGGACTCAGCCAAGGCTCCCTCAGGGTCTGGGAAAGGTCCCTGCTTACTTCCTCATCACCCAGGTATCCAGGACGTTACCCCACATCTTCCAAGCAGACTGACAGGGTCAGAATCATTCTGTGAGCCCTTGCCTGGGCCAAGGACAAGTAGATGTCCCTGTCGAATGAGACTTTCTGTCTCCTTTCTGCACCCTAGCACTGCCTCTCCTCTGCCCACCTGCATCCTACCTGTGGCCTGTCTCTCTCTCCTGGGAATAATGGTGCCTCAAGAAGGAAACCTGGCCCTGGACTCCCCGGTCAGAGGTCTGACACCTGATGCCACTCCTTCCTGAGCTTTATGCCCAGGCTGGTACCTCTTCTGCAGGAACCTTTGGCTGGATTCCCCCCTTACCAAGTCAGGTGGTATGTGGGGCTGAAAAATAATTTTAAAAAGGAAATCATGACTCTCATATAGATAAAGATGAGCACATGTTAAACGTTGTGTTTAATTCACTATTAATCAGGGAACCAAGAAGATATTACAACCAGTTCAAAGGAGAAGTCAAAGAAGCATAAATTAAATGGAGTAAATAAATGTTGAAAAAAATTTATAAATGTAAAACTTGCTTTTCCATTGGCAGAGAGTCAACTGAATCTCCAGCGGACAATTTATTTGCATGATTATCAACAAGAATTGTTTTTTTGCCACCTGTCATCGACAATATACAGAATAGTAAAAAAAAATGTACTTTCAGAGAAGTGGAATGACACCTTCAATGTGCTAAAAGAAAATAAGTGCAGATTCAAGTACAATACATAGCAAAAATACTGTCATAAAAGAAGGCAAGAGGCAGCCGGGTGGCTCAGCTGGTTAGAGAGCGAGCTCTGAGCAATAGGATTGCCGGTTTGTTTCCCACATGGGCCAGTGAGCTGTGCCCTCTGCAACTAGATTGAAGACAACAATTTGAGCTGAGCTGCTGCTAAGCTGCCGGTGGGTGGCTGGATGACTCAGTTGGTTAGAGCATGGGCTCTTAACAACAAGGTTGCTGGTTTGACTCCCACATGGGATGGTGGGCTGTGCCCCCCACAACTAGATTGAAAACGGCAACCAGACTTGGGGCTGAGCTGCATCCTCCACAACTAAGACTGAAGGACAACAACTTGACTTGGAGCTTATGGGTTCTGGAAAAAAACACATTGTTCCCCAATAAAGTTATTATTTTTTTT
>NW_017731978.1:959055-961990 GCF_001890085.2 Hipposideros armiger | reverse complement strand
AGAACAAAACGACAGCAACTTGTCTGTTCCCCTTCCCCAATTCCCCAGCGCTGTTCCCATCCCCCAATTCCCCAATAAAAATCTTAAAAAAAAAACAAAAAAAACTGGGAGAAGGTAAATCTGGTCCCTGTTACTCCATCTTTGTCCTAAGTAAAGGTTACACCACGTAGTTTTAATGTGTATCTTTCCTATTATCAGTGAGATTGAACATCTTTTCATATGTGTCAGGATAGTTTGCATTTTTCATTGAATTTTCATATATTTTCCCATTTTTCTTAGAATTGTTTGTCTTTGTCTTCTCTACTTTTAGAATAGAATAAATAATAGTAGACCTGATTGTGACCATGATGGAGTACTTGTATTGATTATAGCCTACCATCATAAAACTAAACAACTGAACAATATGTATGAAGAAATTGTCTTCTGGCATTGAGTAACAGATAGTCCAAGTTTACAATCTCTGAGAGAAGGGACTCACGTGAAATGAGTTTCACATATTTCTGCCTGGGGGAACATTTACAAGCCCTAAATGATGACACAAGGAAGTACAGTTCAAGTACAGCATCTATCCTGCTTGGGGGAGGAAATAGAGATTAGAGTTCAGGGGTGCCAAAATGTGTATGCTAGAGTAGCAGAAAGGATGGAGTTACAGAGAAAGAGCCCCAGAAATATTATAGTTGTTGTTCTCCTCAGGTCCCTGGTCAAATCCTAAACTATGAATGTGCAGATTGAAACTCTGTACAACTTAGCAGAGACCAAGTAGGAGCCGAGAGATTTCAAAGATTACAGAATGCTGGAGAAACATTGGAGTTCTGATCCAGCCAGAGAGGAGAGGCCTTGGTGAACATCTCAGACATTCACAGGAGAGCCTAGAAGACTATTCTTTGGGAGTAAGGAAGATTCCCTAGGAAAAAGGGCAAAATAGAAAGAGACACACACTAACAAAACCTAAAACCAATCCTTGACGTACATGACCACGTTAATCCATCAGTAATTGAATTGTCTGACAAAACAAAACAACATGATTTAGAGTAAAATAACATAATCCAAATCTCTACAATATACGTTCACAATGTTCAGCCTATCAAAAAAGATTTACCAGAGGGCTGGCCGAGTGGCGCGTTGGTTAAGAGATGGCTTGGGATGCCAGAGGGCTCCGGTTCAGATCCCACATATGAGGGCCNAGAGGGCAGTGTCACTGGCCCTCATATGTGGGATCCGAACCGGGGACCTCTGGCATCCCAAGCGAGTTCTTAACCATCGCGCCACTCGGCCGGCCCCTAAAGTTATTTTTAAAAAGGCAAAATAAAGATATTTGCAGACACTGAGAGTGTCTGCAAAAGCTGAGAGAATTTGTCATGAGCACACCTAAGAGGTATTTTTTTAGGCAGAAGGAAATCTATCCATGATGGAAAGTCAGGTATGCAATTGAGAAAAATATAAATATGCATATATAAAACCACACAGATTTCCAGTGAAGATGGTGAAGTAAATAAAAGCTGTGCTTGCTTCCTCTCATGACCACATCAAAATTACAACTAAACTACAGAACAACAATCATTGAGACTTGCCTAAAGACTAGCTGAACAGAACTCCTATAACAGAGCATCAGTGTCAGGAAGAGGAGTCCCCACAATATCTGGCTGTGAAAATCAGCAGGGATTCCATCTGGGTAAGACAGAGGGCTTCTGTAGACACAGTCATCCTCTTAAAGGGGCCCAGCACAGATTCACTTACAAACAAACACCCTGACCTCCAGCAAGGGGACAGCAGCTCAAGGAGCACAGTTGTCTGGAAGGGACAGCTCTCTCCCAGAAAAAAGGTCTGGCAGACACCACTGTTCCTTTGTTGAGCACTCCCCCAACACAGCTGGCAGGTGCAGGTGGGCGCCAAATCTGACTCTCCATCAACTTGTCTAACACTACATACACCACCCTGCTGATTCCCTGAGACCCTGCCCCACCCAACTCACACACCAGCCCCAAACTCTTTCAGGAGCTGTTCTTCACAAGCCGCTGGCCTTGGCCCATGCTGCAGACTTCCCTAAATTCTCTCAAAGGTCCACAAACCCAAAACAAGCAGCAGCTGCACTAGGCATGCCTATACCTCTTGCTAATCAGCCCTGAGCCCAGCACTAGTGGCAGCCAGCCTTGCTTCACAGCTTAGCCTCTACCAGGTGCCTCCAAGCCCAGCAAAGGCAGCTACCAACCGCAGATCACTCTGTAGTTCCTAGCAGATGGTCCTGGGCTAGATACAGGAAATGGTTGACTTGAGCCTGCACTGAAGCCCCTCCCAAGAGGCCCCAGAACCAACATAGCTGGTAGCCAGCTTCAGACCACACCAGAGCACCACCCAACCACTTCCAAAAATGACACACCCAAAGGGCAGATTGGGCAGGCACCAGAGCCCCACTAAGCGAGTCCTGTTCCATGGGGTCAGCTCCTGCACAGCAGCTCATTCTCTGTAGTCACAGGCAGTCCTCAGAGTCAGTTAGCCTGAGGGCTAATCCCACCCACTGATATGCCAACATCAATCAAGGCTCAACTACAACAGGAGGGCACACACAACCCACACAAGGGACACTCCTGGAGTACCCAGCTCAAGAGACCAGGGAGAATGTGCCACTGGGCTTCACAGGACACCTACTACATAAGGCCACCCTGCCAGGATTGGGAGACATAGCAGATCTACCTAACACATACAAACAAACAAAAGGAGGCAGCCAAAATAAGGAAACAAAGAAATATATCCCGTGAAAAAACAGGACAAACCTCCAGAAAAAGACTAAACAAAATGGAGACAAGCAATCTACCAGATGCAGAGTTCAAAATACTAGTCATAAGGATGCTCAGTGAACATAGAGAGAGAATAGTTGAAGTCAGTGAGAACTTAAAAAGAGAGATGAGGGCCGGCCGAGTGGCGCGATGGTTAAGAG
>NW_017731978.1:887424-957380 GCF_001890085.2 Hipposideros armiger | reverse complement strand
GCAACGTCCTCCACAACTAGACTGAAGAACAAAAGGACAGCAACTTGTCTGTTCCCCTTCCCCCAATTCCCCAATAAAAATCTTAAAAAAAAAATTTACTAGATATGTGAAGAAGAAAATGTATCCTAAAATTAAAGGAAAAACCAGTCGATACAAGCAGACCCATAAATGGCTCAGATATTAGAATTAGCAGACAAGATCTTAAAAAATGACTATGTTAAATACATTAAAAGATTTAGAGAACTAATTTTTTTTTTCAGTATAAGCATTCCCAAATAATGCATGGGACATACTTATACTAAAAAACATTATTCCTGTTTATCAGAAATCTAAATTTTACTGGGTATCCTGTATTTTATCTGGAAACCCTACCCCAGTGCTAAGGAGGAAAAAGAGTGCAAAGCCCCAGCCTTTTGCAGGTGGCCTCACCTAGAGCAGGGCCTGGTAGGAGCAACTGTGCATTGAACAGATTAGAGATGTTCAGTCATTTACTATGTCAAAATTTTTGCCAGATCTGCATACTATCAAGTATTGTTTTTCACTTAATACTTTTATTTTAATCAATTCTTTTCATTTTTTATTTAACTTTTAATTTAAAATCATTATAAATTCACAGATTTCAAAGATAATGCAGAGAGGTTCCATGTGCTCTTTATTCTATTTCCTCCGACGCTGACATTTAACATAAGTACAGTACACAACCTACACAGCTTTAGGTGGTGTTTCTGACTTTGGAAAACATTGATCTAGTCTTATCCACACCACTTCCTGCCCTTAATTTGACTAAGAACATGGAGACTCTGAGGAGGGTAGAGACTTGCCCAAGGTCATCCAGCATCATGGTTAGACTCCTTTTCCAGTGGTCTCATCCCTGCTGGGACCCAGGGCAGGCCGCACACAATTTCTAGTCTGTTCAAAGCATGCTCCTAGTCACTGCTGAGTGAAAAACTAGATTCTACTTCAGAATATAGAGTAGGGTAGCCTTTCATGAAATTTATATTTATGGTGGCTAAAAGGAAAACATCTACTCCTCTACACACTGAATACTCTGACATCAAATGTGTGGGTCTTTCCTCCACACCAACCAGCTCTCTGACACCAGCTGACCACACAGATTAAGGACTCAGTCCCACAAGATAGCCCCCATTTCAGATGATAATTGCAAGTAGCGGGCCCACTGGTTTCTCATGCACCTGCCTGACTTGGCTAGAAATCAGAGCTTCACAACCCCTTCTCACATTCGACAGTTTGCTAAAACAGCTCACAGAACTCAGGGAAACATTTATGCTCACTGGTTTACTATACGAGTATGATAAAGGATACAGATAAGCAGCCCCATGAAGAGACACATAGGGTGAGATCTGGGCGGGTCCTGAGAGCAGAAGCTTCTGCCTTCATAGAGGTGGGGTGCATCACCCTCCCAACATGGGGGTGTGTTCAGCAACTGGGAAGCTCTATGGCTCAGGGATTTCATAGAGGCTTCATCATGCAGGCATGATCAACTGCTAACTCATGTCCAGACCCTCTCTGAGCTTCTCATCAAGGCTTGGTGTTCCTGATGACAGACCCATCCTGAAGCTACCCAGAAGCCCACCAAGAGTTGCCTCATTAGGACACAAGTACTCGATCACCCAGGAAATTCCGAGGGATTTAGGAGTTCTCTGTCAGTAACTAAGGGCAGAGACCAAATATATATTTCTTATGTCATGGTTGTGTATGCATGGAAAAAGAAAGCACTGTTAAAGCACTTATTAGAAAGAGAAGGGGGTTACTGATTTGGGGGGGTGATTTTTACACAACAATCATGTTTTGTTATATAATTAAATGTATTAAATATCATTTTAAAAATCAACATGAAGCCTTTACCTGTGACACAGACGAAGCCTACCCCTGGCAGGGTCAGAAAGTCTTCCAGATAAAGCACACCCTGCCCCCACCCCAGTTTCACAGGCTGGGCCCTCTGCCTGGACACTCCCACCTTCCTCCACAGTCACACTCACCACCACCCCTGTGGGTGAGGCCCTCCCTCCCCCCAGCCCTGGGCACATCCAACCAGAGGACATCATGGTCTGAGGGTCTGGCTGTCTGTCTGTCTCCAAAAAGAGATGGAGGGGGGAGGGGGGCAGCTGAGTGGCTTAGTTAAGAGCTCAAGCTCTGAGCAAAAGGGTTGCCGGTTCGATTCCCACATGGGCCAGTGAGCTGTGCCCGAGCTGAACTGCTGCTGAGCTGCCAACAGGTGGCAGGATAGCTCAGCTGGTGAGAGCACGTGCTCCTAACAACAAGGTTGCCAGTTTGACTCTTGCATGGGAACCAAGATTAACACGGCACCTTGAGCTGAGCTGCCCTGAGCTGCTGACAGGCAGCGGGATGGCTCAGTGGTTAGAGCGTGCACTCTTAGCAACAAGATATGTAGTTCAACTCCCGCATGGGATGGTGGGCTATGCCCACCCACAACTAAGTTTGAACACGGCACCTCGAGCTGAGCGGCTGCAAGCTGCCGATGGGCGGCCGGATGGCAACGACTTGGAGCTGAGTTAGCTGTGTTTTCCACAACTAAGACTGAAGGACAACAGCTTGGCTATTCCCCTTTCCCAATTCCCCAACACTGTTCTCCTTCCCCAACTCCCCAATAAAATATTTTTAAAATTAAATAAATAGTAAAAAATAAAAAGGGGGTGAGGGGTCCTTGGAGTGAGCACTTAACTTCACATATCACTCCAGGGCCTGGCATAGAGAAATGGACAATGGGTATTTGGTGAGTGAGTGAATGAATGAATGAATGAATGAGGAACTAACCCTGAAAAGATTATTTCTTAAGACCTTTCTCTAGCAGGTAGGACTAGTTCCCCTTTAAACAACCCCCTGAGCAGAAAACCAAGTGCAAAGAGAGGGATGGGTATAAAGCCCAGTGTCTGAAGCCTGAGGAGGCTGTTGAGATGGACATGGGGCTTGTGGTGGGTCTAGAGGTGTCAGTGATGCAGTGCGGGCCACGAGGACGTGGCCAGTCTCAGGAAAGGCTCATCCCTGGATTCCCACGTATCCCTTAGGGCCCCACAGCCCCCTTGCCCCCGGCCATGGCTGCACAGTGCAAGGAGACCCAGCAGGTGGTGAAGGTGTACAGGGTCTTATTTGGGACCGGCCTCCTGGTCCAGCCTGAGGCCTGTGCCTCCAGCCCCTCAAGCCCCTTCAGAGAGACACTCGCCTTTAATGTGGGGCTTCATGGGTGTGGCAGCAAGCTGCAGGTGAGAGGAAGTAAGGGCCTTGGTGTTAGAAGCCAAAAAATCACATCCTGGCCAGAGGCTAGGCTGAAATCCCACCTTGATCCTTGGGACAAAAGGATGGGGTCTTCAGATAGCCCCAGGGTTTCTGGGTTCTGGTCGGGGTGCTCCTGTTATATATAGGCTCAGTGACTTGGGCTGACCCTGCTTCTCGCTGGGTCTCACCTCCATAGGTGAAGGCAAGGCTGGGCCAGGGTTTCCAAGACTCCCAGCTCTGAACCCTGGCTTTCTCTCAGGCTGGCCTGGGAGATAGATGTGGCCTGGGCTCCCCTGCTTGCTTCCAACTTCTTGTGAAGCCTCCCTCTCTTCCCCGGTGAGGTGGGTGAGGCTGGGGCGAGCAGGGTCTCTGACTCCTTCCCCAGTGGGCCTGGAGACTGCTCTACATACAATGCTCCACTATAGGCCATCTGACGTCCTATGACTTCTAATTGTTCTTAGATTTCTCACATAGGCTTTCATCTGCAAATACTAGTGTGGACGGAAAAGGGGCCACCGGTTACATTTGACAAGTTCAGGAGACTGAAAATAACCACATAGGATGGCGTGAACGTAAAAACCTAACTAAGTTGGACCATAGCAGGAAGTCACATCTTTAGCCTGTGGTTTACTTGACAAAGGCCAATCTTTACCTTAAGTAAGCCTGTCTGTTGTCTTTTTGCATCTACCTAAATAAGACCTAGCCAGAGAAGAAGCCCTAGCATGATTCCTCCAGAATATAGAGGGCACGCACCCCTCACATGAGGGTTTTATGATGTGTTTCAGAAAGAAGGGTGCCTTTTCCACAAACTCCTTCAACTTAAAATATTCAGTATGCCAAGGTGCCAAAATTTGGCACCTAAAATCATGCTACAGCTTATTTTCTGGCTAGGTCTTACTTTTGAGGAAACAGGGTTGGATAACATACCCTTAAAATGTCAGTAATCCCTTGTTCCAGGCCAGAGCGGGAAACTATAGAACCCCTCATTTTTATTCTTGTCCCCTTATTACCACTTCTATGTGCTGTAAAATGCTATTAACTATCTTGTACCCACCAATGTAAAAGAAGTATGTGTCTCTCCATATTACGTTTTATCCAATCCCAGAGATTTCCCCGCTTTGCTTTCTCCCGCCCCCTTAATCTACCACCAATGGATTTCATGTAACCCTCTTCCTTTGGTTTTATGTATAAAATAAGCTGCTGAGAACAGAAAAGGGTCCACAGGTCAAACCTGACAAGCTTAGGAAACTGAAAGTAACCACACAAGATTGAGTGAACATAAAAAAAAATTCATAACTAAGGTGGCCCATGGCGGGAAGTCACATATTTAGCCTGAAGCTTCCTTCATAAAGTCAATCTTTACCTTAAGTGAGCCTGTCTATTACCTTTTTGCACCTAAGATGACATCCTTGGAATGTCGGTAATCCCTTTTTCTGGACCAGAGCAGGAAACTACAGAATCCCTCATTATTCTTGTCCCTTGATTAACATTATTACCGAAGAGCAGGCTCTTCCCGGCACAGTGTCCAGGTTTTTGGCATCTCGAGCAAAGAATTGAACAAGATATCGAGGCAAAGTATTGAAAAAGCAGTTTATTATAAGAGATAGTACACTTCAAAGAAATAGAAGCGGGCCCAAGCAGTAGAGAATGGCTCAAGGGCCCATTATTAGAAGAGAAAGTAGACTCCAAAGAGTATGGAGAGGGCGAAGCAAAAGAAGCTAAAAAGGCTCTGACTGGCCAGGACTTGGAGTTTTTATCCCTTTTTCTCTAGAATGGGCTGTTCCTCTCTGGGCTTAAGATCACTTGATTGACACCTGTGATTGACAAGAGGCTATTACCTCATCCTTTTAGACTGTGCAGGTGAGAGTGACTGGTCTAATCTAGTTGGGTATTTTGTACCCATTTGTTTCCCCCACAGGGGTAGATAATTACAAGGAAAAGGGGAAGTTCTGAGTGAAGAGGGGAGGTCTTTTGGGCAGTCACATTCTGTGGGTTGTGTTGGACATGTAGGAATGCAGAGACCCAATGCCTGCCTCTAACTGCCTGCCTTGTTTTCCCCTTGAGAGATGTGATCCCCATAAAATCTCTATGGGGAGTTGAGGGACAGGAGGTCTTTTCTCCTGTATCTGCTTCCTGCTGGGCAGGGGCGTAGAGCTGTCCCTGCCTATTGGGGGATTTACGGAACTCTCACCCTAGCTGGTCTCAGATGAGAGGAAGGGATCTCGAGCTCTGCCTGGAAGACCGTGTTGGCTTCTTTGGTTGTGACTGGCAATCTTGCTGGGGTATCATCTGTATCCCCAAAGTCCCTGAATGAGGAAAAATAGATTTTAATTAATAAACCTGTTAGCTCGTATGGAGCCTGTGCCCATTCAACCGGTCACTCAGGTGGTGTCAGTTGTCCAGGAGCTGGGCCCAGAATGGGTTTGGAAAGAATCATTAGGCTTCGAAGATTACAATCCACAAGTATACTGGCCTTGGGAAACGTTAAAACCTATTTAGTCTCTGGGAGGGAATTATCCAAGAGTTAGGTCCGGAATGGCTCGGGGGATGTTGGGAAGTCATAGGCTTTTAAGTAGTTATCTGAAGCAGGGGTAGAAGATTTCTATGATTCAGATTAAAAACATTCTATTGTGTATGATTAAGAAACTTATTTACAAAACAACCAAGAAGCAGGGGGATAGGAGACTTCTATGATTCAGGCTAGGAGCAATCTTTAGTCCAGGATTCAGAAACTGATTAGAAGAGTAATCAAAGCCAGGGGTAAGGAATTAAGAAACTAGGGAGAAGGATACTTAACATTTTTATATGAAAGAAAACTTAAAAGTTTTTCAGCGGTGGGGGCTACTCGCCTGGCCCGTAACAACATCTCTATGTGAACTATTAACTATCCTGCACCCACCTATGTGAAAGAAGTACCTGTCTTTCCAATTCACTTTTATCCAATCCCAGAGATTTCCCTACTTTGCTTTCTCCCACTCCCTTAATCTATCACCAATAGATTTCATGTAACCCTCCTCCTTTGATTCTATGTATAAAATAAGCTGCAAACTGCCATTTTGTGGAGCATTTTCTCTATCCGTTGAGATTTTGCCTCCCAGCAATTGTCGTCAGTTTGGCTCAAATAAACTCATAAGCTTTCTCTTAGGCTGGATGTTTTTTTCGCCTACACTAGTTTATCATTTTGCAACATTTATGCTAACGATGCTTATCTGTTTAGAATAGAGTTTCTCAATAGTAGCACTATTGACATTTTTGGCTGGATGGTTCATTGTTATGGAGATTGTCCTGTGCACTTTAGGAGGTTTAGCAGCATCCCTGGCCTCTGCCTCTAAATTCCAGCTGTGACAACTAAAGATATTGCCCAATATCCCCTGGGAGGCAATATTCCCCATCAGTTGAGAGTTGCTGGCCTAAGAACTTCTATAACAGCGGTTCTCAACCTTCCTAATGCCACGATCCCTTAATACAGTTCCTCATGTTGTGGTGACCCCCAACCATAAAATTATTTTCGTTGCTACTCTATAACTGTAATTTTGCTACTGTTATGAATCATAATGTAAATATCTTTTTATTTTCCAATGGTCTTAGGCGACCCCTGTGAAAGGGTCGTTCGACCCCCAAAGGGGTCACGACCCACAGGTGGAGAACCGCTGTTCTAGAACAATACTGGATCATAGTAATGATTGCACATTACTGCTCCTGACTTTAATGGGAATAACCCTAGTGACAAAGTATACTAGTGTCTATATACTGCTGTCCAGGGCTACTATACTCATGTAAAAAATAATAAACAGAGCCACTTTAAAATGGAACTGGAGCTGCCATCTCAGAGGAACTGCCTTGCATGTCTTATGCCTCAAACCTTTGAAATGTTAAAACAAGGTGATGGGAACCAAAAGTTTTCCACCCTGAAGCTGCTTTATTGGGGTATTGATTTTAAGCTGTTTAAACAAGGCTCAGAAAGAACCTTTGACCCTCCCCTTTTTCCTGCCCAAGAGATTCAGACAGAAAAGCATGCAGTAGGAAAGGAGCCTTGGCTTAATCACCTTAAGAATCTTCACCCCTTGGGCTGGCCAAGTGGCTCAGCTGGTTAAGAGCTCTCTTGGGAGCGCCAGCTCTGAGCAGCAGGGCTGCAGTTCAGATCCCACATTGAGGGCCAGTGACTCTTGCCCTCTATAGCTAAGATGATAAACAACAGCTCAACTTGGAGCTGGGCTGCTGTGAGTCACCGGCAACTGCATAGGCTGCAGCGGGGCTGCAGTGGGCTGCCATAAGCTACCGTGAGTGGCTGGCAGCCAGCATGAGCTGCCGGGAGCCACTGTGAGCGGCCAACCAATGACCAGTGGCCGACCAACGACCGGCGACTGATTGCCTCACCAGGAAAGAGCACAATGATCATACCAACATGGGCCAGTGAAGCAACGTCCTCCACAACTAGACTGAAGAACAAAAGGACAGCAACTTGTCTGTTCCCCTTCCCGGATTCCCCAACGCTGTTCCCCTCCCCCAAATTCCCCAATAAAATCTTTTTAAAAAAAAAGAATCTTCACCCCAGCACTAGTCAGGAAGACTCCAAGTCTGTTAGACAGACACCCCCTGAATCCCACTGTTTCTGAGTGTGGCAAGAATTTTCCTGCCATGTGTTTTCCCCTCTTCTCAGCTACCTGTAAATCGCCCATTCTCACTTCTGAAATCTAATACCCCATCCCCCTCCTTCTCCTTTGTCCAAAAATGTCATGTATACCCAGTGTTGCCTGATTGGAATTTTCATGCTTATGTGAATTCCCCATGAGCATGTATTAACACTTTGATTTTTCTCCTGTTAATTTTCCTCTGTTAACTTGATCATTAGACCAGCTAAAAGAACTTAAAAGGTGGCAAGAAGAGTCATAATTATTTTTAGCCCCCAAAAGGGCAAAGTAATAACCTTTGGACTGGGCCTAAAGGAATGTTATATCTCAAAGAACTGTTTGCAGGGATCACAACAAAGCAAATATTATGACTACCAGACTGATGATTATGGAACTGAAAATTAAAAACATTGTTTGGAATTAGCATCGCTATGTCAGCTTATCTGCACCAATAGAAATGCCTCCCTTCTAATGAAGTCATTGTTCCCCTTCCCTTTCTCATAAATACCCCTAGCCTGTGTCTCCTAACAGGAACACTCTGTGGGCTTCTGCCTGAGTCAGGGATTCCAGAATAGCTGTTCTTTTTTAATCTCAAATAAGAGCTTGCCTCTCACTTTGGCCTTTTGTTTTTAGGTTAACATAGCATACTATATCAAAGTTTAATTTCCAAAAAGTGAAATACATGACTTTCATACAAAATATGAAGGAATGTGTGTCAAATATTTTATTTAATTAATAAGGAAACAATGAAGTGGTGTCAATGAAAAACATCCAGCCTAACAGAAAGCTTATGAGTTTATTTGAGCCAAACTTAAGACAATTGCTGGGAAGCAAAGTCTCAAGGGATTGAGAAAATGCTCCGGAAAATGGCCATTATGCAATTTATTTTATACATTAGAATCAAAGGAGGACGGTTACATGAAATCCATTGGTTGTAGATTAACGGGGTGGGAGAAAGCAAAGCGGGGAAATCTCTGGGATTGGATAAAAAGTAAAATGGAGAGACACACTTCTTTTACATTGGTGGATACAGGGATAGTTAATAGCAATTTTAGAGATAATATTTGGGGAACAAGATAACAATGAGGGATTTTGTGGATTCCTGCTCTGGTGTGGTGGGTTGTGCTGCGTTGTGGGACATCTGGAAAAAGAGATTACTCTGACATTCCAAGGGAATGTTATCTTAGATGCAAAAAGATAACAGACAGGCTCACTTAAGGTAAAGATTGACCTTTGTGAAGGAAGCTACAGGCTAAGGATATGATTTCCCGCCATGGCCCACCTTAGTTAGGAATTTTTATGTTCACACCATCCTCTGTGGTTATTTTCAGTCTCCTGAGCTTGTCAGGTTTCACCTGTGGCCCCTTTTCAGTCCACAGTGGTAAAGCTGGTTCAAGGAACTTTTTGAGAAAAAGTATTTATATTGCACTTGGGAAGGCATTTGAAATGTGTGAATTACAGACAAAACTCGTTAATGTCCTATAGAGCAACAAAATGATGATCTTTGGGGTTATCTTTTCTACTGAACAGAAATCTGTAAGTTAACATTTTCCTACACTAGTGGTTTTCAAAGTATTGTCCCCCAACTGGAAGCATCAGCATCACTGGGGAATATGTTGGAAATGCACATTTTCAGCTCCACCCCGCTCCAGGCCTATTTATTGATAATAGAAACTGTAGGAATGGGGCCCAGTGCTCTGTTCTAACAGCCCATCCAGTGACTCTGACACACTGTAATATTTGAGAACCACTTCTCTAAATAGTCAAGTAATCTATTTGCAAAACAAATACCAGACAACACTCCACTATGACACTAAAAGAACATGCCACCCATCTTTTTGTCTTATTTCCAAATTTAAATCATGAGACTGTCAGATGTTAAAGTTTTCTCTTTGCTGTTTTGTTTCTCAGATATTCTATCAACTTAAGGAAGTTTTCATCTATTCCTAATTTTTCTTTTTTCTCTTTTTCAATAAAAAGTGGTTTTCCAATTATATCACCTGTTTTCTTCTTTAACCTACTGATAAGGTAAAACAGAAGTTGAACCATTCTTATATTCTTAAAATAACATCTTTGACAGTGTAGTATTTTAACACACCGTTGACTTCAGCATAATGTTTATGACTTTGTAAAAGCTCTTTATAAATGAAATCAATTTTAGCATGAATTGGAAAGCTTTCCACATCTTTCTATTTATGGAGCAGTTGGATTGTCATGGGCCTTATCTGTCCTTTGTAACCTTGGAAGCCTCCAACAATCAAACCAGCTGGGCCTGGTGTACCGAGGGGTGGGACATGGCATTGAAGAGCGATCTCAAACTGTTCAATTTCTTGTTTGATTATTAATCCATTCTCTTTTGTATGTGTGTTGTTGCTGTTTGTTTTGCTTTCTTTTGTTTACCTCTTCAAGTGAATATTGGAAACAGTTTTCCTAGACCATCTTTTTATTCAAGCTCACCAGTAAGCAAACTAATGCAGTTTATAACATATTTTTCTCCCATTAGATTGGGAAAAATTAAGATAAAACATCTAATGTTGGTGAAGCAGTAGTGAAAGAGTGCTCCTGAGCATGCCAATTGTTACCATCCTCTTTTCCAGGCAACTAAGGGGGTTCATCAAAATGAAAAAGAAATACCCAGGCACTTTGAAGATGTTTCCTTTCATGGGTGCCGGTGACATGGGGTGTACAGTTTATGAAAATTCATTAAGCTTTATACTTACAATATGTACAATTCTCTGTATGTGTATTGTATTTCAATTACGTTTTAAAACTATGGCTTTTACCACAGCTCTATATATGGGTTTAGCTTAGCGGTGGAGATCGTGAAAATGACCCAAGCGCCCCTCCTAAGAGCATTGCTGCTGTTAAGTGCCAGGTCTGGCTTCGGGGCTCCGGCTCCCTTAACTAGAACAGATTAAATGGCTTCCGCTCCCTATTTTCTACTGCTTTGGGTCCCTCGGTTAAACCGGTTGGCGCCGGTCATTTCCGGGGAGGG
The DNA here is from genome assembly GCF_001890085.2 of Hipposideros armiger. Taxonomy (NCBI): domain Eukaryota; kingdom Metazoa; phylum Chordata; class Mammalia; order Chiroptera; family Hipposideridae; genus Hipposideros; species Hipposideros armiger. The sequence continues at coordinate 946,499 of NW_017731978.1, read as the reverse complement.
TTTCTGGGGAGACCGAGAAGGACCTCTGGCATTTCGCCCCGTGGCTTACCGCCGTGACCCGCCCAGCCCGAGGAGGCCCCGCCCCCGCCCGAGGAGGCCTTGCGTTGGCGTCACGTGGTCGCCGTCTCAGCTGACCCGGTGCGACAGGAAGGAGACAGTCCCAGGCCGGGCTTCCTGGCGCGATGGTGAGGGCCGAGGAAGGGGATGCGAGCCCGGGGGTGCTGGGCGGGCAGGCCAGGCAGGACCCCCAGATATCGTCACTGTCCCTGCAGAAGGGTGGGGCGCGGGTGCGAGGAGAGGGGAGGCCTCTCTGGCCCCTCGGCAAACACTGTTGGTGTAGTCGTGCGGGGGCCTAGGGGCTGGGGCAGAAAAGGGCCCGTCACCCACCCCCAGCCGGGTAGGCAGGGCAGGCGGCCGGCTGGGAGTCCGGGCGCTTCCTTGGCACGAAGGAGGGGCCCCCGCCCCGCTGGGCACAAACGGGGGCTCGTTCAGAGCGGGAGTCCTTCCAGGCCTTGCCCGGTCCCAAGAGGACCTCTCAGAGGTGCCTACTTCTCAGTCTTCCTGTGGGACTTGGACAAGAACTTGCTTAGAATTAGACATAGTCTAATTTTTCACTGTTAAGAAACTCCTCTCTTTTCCCGGAGCCAGAGGAGTAGGTTTTGGGTTGGAACCTCCCAACTCATCCATCCGTTCACTCCTTCAACAGATTTTGAGTGCCTGCTGTTCACCGTGCACTGTTCTGGCACTGGGACTTCAGGTGCAGGAGGGAAGGGCAAAGTTGGAGGCTTCGTTTGGAAGTCATAGTTAAGACTTGAGGGGAAGGGACCTAGCTGCCTTTGAGCAGTGTTAGGAAGGCTTCCTGCCGGTCTGGGAGCAGGGAAGAAAGCTGGCTCTGCAGTGCAGTTTGTGTAGCAGGGGTTAGGAGGCATGGAGGGTGGAGGGTGGGGCTACATCTTAAGATGGAATAGCATGTTCAGGGACTTCAGGGGATAGAGAGCATGGCCCCTGGAAATGGCCACATCTCCCCTAGCTGGAAGAATATAGCTGGAGGTTAGTGAAAGATGAGGCTGGACATGTAAGCAAAGACCAAAGCTTGCTGGGTCTTGAGAGCCATGTAAAGGAGTTTGGACTTTAAGAAAAGGGGCACTGGGAAGCTGATCCTTTTGGTTGATTTGTGGAGGGAACTAGAGGGCAGCAGAGAGCCCACACTGGGGCAGCAGGCTCCCAGGAGATGGTGGTGACCTGAGGTAGGGTGGAGAGAGTGGAAAAAGAATTAGAGTCAGCAGGGCTCAGGGACTAAATGCATGAAGGAAAAAGAGAGGGCGGTGTCTGGGTTTGGTTCCCTGGTGGTGGTGCTGGGTAGGGGTGGGAAACCCAGCAGGGGGAGCAGGTTTCAGTGGGAAAAGCACCAGTTACTTTGATGCATGCAGAGTGAAGTGTCTGAGCTGCCAGGTGCAGCCTTAGGTCCAGATTTAAGGCTCTGGAGCTCAGGAGAGACTCTACAATGGCAATTATAAGTTTGGAAGTCATCAGCACAAAGATGATCATCAAACCCTAAAAATATAACATGTCTCAACAAAAATGTGAATTGGGAAGAGAGGGCCTAAGACAGAGCCTAGAGAAATGCCAGCATTTTGAGAAATTACACAAGGAACTCGTTCTTGTGATAAAAAATGTAAATAATACAGAGATGGCAGAAGTCAGGGGCCCATGAACTTAGGAAAAATTATACATCTTAATTTTCACTAAATTTCAAACTGAAGTTCAGGATTTCTTTTAATTATGAATGCCAGCAACAAACCCCAGTATTATTAGCAGCACCTATGACTTTGTCACTAATAGACATCAGAGATATTGTCATCTCACATCACAACTGTTGGCATTGTGTATGTAATGTTTATGCTCATCATTTCTAAATTACTATGGTTGTTAGACTTGAAACATACCATATCACCAATTTGTTTTGAAGATTTTGATAACTTTTCTTTTTCAGTCCTATGTATTTTATGCATGTAAAATCATTGAGAAAGGCCTAGAGGCTTCACCAGATGCCACATGAATCCATGGCACAAAAAGGTTAAAAACCCTTGAAATAGAGAAAGAAATGCAAGACTGTCCTGAACACTCTATCACCTCACCAGCAGTCCCAGTCCACTGTCCCAGAGTAACAACAGCAGGCTGTGTGCAGAGATCACCCCTGGGGGCTGGGAAAGGAGGGTGAGCCAGCCATTGAGACCGAGGCCAGGCCAGAGGGAGCAGTCTAGAAGAGTATGCTGCTTCAGGAAGGATGGGTGCATGTCAGACGCTGCTGGGCTAAGGAAGGGGAGACTGGATTTAGTGATGGTAGTTATTTGGGACTGTGGCTAGAGGACTTCAGTGGAGGCCCATGTAGAAGCCCTAGCAGTGGAATCAGGTGTGATCAGGGGGTAGAAAGAAGCAGGAGGGTTGGAGGTGGAAGGGCCGTGGGACAGGTCTAGTGGCGGATAAGGTGAACGGCGGGGCCAGGTAGAGGACATGGAGTTACCAAGCTCCACTGAGGGCCCAGCTGAATCAAGAGGACAAGGATTTGTGGAACCCTCTGTTGGCAGGGTTTGTGCCCAGCATCTGGAAGCAGCCCAAGTGGAGGTGTAGAAAGGTGGACATATGCATTACTGTGGGTTACTCTTGCCAGGCAAACAGGACAAAGGGCAGCTGATCAGGGCAATGCAGGACATTGGCAAGATGTGGTTGACAGGGTGGGTCTGCATTCTAATAGAAAAGACAGACCTCACTCACATAAATAATAAAATGTGATATATGCGGTGATAACTGCTGTGGAGATCAAGAAAGAAGGGGCTAGAACATGATGGTAAAGAGCAATTTCATTTTTTTAATCACTTTATTGAGAACCACACGTATGTAAATGTTCAATAAGTTTTGACATGTATGTGCTCATGAAAACATTACCAGGATCAAGATATCCACTGTCCCAGAAGCTCCTTCAGCACCTGGCTACACAGCAGCCTCAGCAAGGAACATATCCACTGGCCCTGAAATTTCCATATGTGAGAGGCAGAGAAGGCCCCTTGTGTGTGGGCACAGAAGGCCCCTCGGAAGAGGTGTCGTTTGAGCAGAGACCTGAGTGAACTGAGAGAGAGCAAGCAAGCCAGGGACGGTGGCGGGAATGTGCCTGGTGTCACTGAGGAACAGCAGGGAGGCCATGGTGGCTGGAGCCAGGCAGGGAAAGGAGGGGAGAGAGGTCACTGGTGGTAAGGCCAGGGCCTTTGTTTGGTTCTGTGCTGTACCCTGGCACTTCAGTGGGATTTGTCATAGAGAGGCACCCAGTCGATGTTTGCTGAGCAGATCAGTGCCTGGGGTAGGCATCAGACAGAACTAGACTTGGGTGAGGGAGAGGGTTCTCTAAATAGCCTGGTGGTCAGGGAGAACAAGTAGCCAGAGGGCATCCATCTTGGATAGAAAGTGGGGTCCTTGGGGAGCAGTAATGTGGGGGACACCTGGCACACCTCGTCCCCCCCAGCCTGACTACCTACCTGCCTCTCTCCCATGCAGAGGTTCCGGTTCTGTGGTGATCTGGACTGTCCTGACTGGGTCCTGGCGGAGATCAGCACGCTTGCCAAGATTGTTGAGTGCACAGGGTCCTCTTGGGGGAAGCGGGTGGAGGGCCTGGGAATGGAGGGTGGTGAGGTCACCGGGGTCTGGGCCTCAGCGCTCTCAGCCCATCATAGCATGCTGTGTAACTAGTCACGTGGCTGGCCCTCTCTGAGCCAGCCCCCCAGCATGGAGGGGTGAGGTGGGCCAGTTTGGCTGATGCAAGGCCTTCCCCTCCAGTCCTCTGTGAAGCTGAGGCTGCTGTGTAGCCAGGTGCTGAAGGAGCTTCTGGGACAGGGGATTGACGTGAGTGCCTGGCCCAGCACCCCACTGTCCCCCGACCCCATGACCCCTCCCCCCTGCCCTGAAAGAGCACCAGCCCCAGGAAGTGATAAGCCTCCAGCCCTGCCTGGATAACCCCCATCCTAACCACAGGGTCCAGGCTTGGGGGGTGGGGGTGGCTAGCGAGCAGGGGTCTGGCACCCCCTGAGGACTGCCTTTCCCCACAGTACGAGAAGGTCCTGAAGCTCACAGCCGATGCCAGGTTTGGTGAGTATCCCACTGAGTCCACAGACCTTTGGGCCACTCTGTGTACTCGGCCTGGGGCTGGCACAGAGGCCCATCCTCCCAGCAACCCGCCCTGACCCACCTGCCTCAGTAGAGAACCCTGAGGAGGAGAAAGGTGTTGGCAGTCCTGCCCCAGTGCCCTCCGCCAGCAGCAGCAGTGCTCGTGGCTCAGGGAGGCCTGGGGACTGAACTGAAGATAGTAGGGCAACAAGGAGATGGCTCGAGCCACAGTGATACCCCTAACCGGCCATGGGTCCCCCCAGAGGCGGGCGATGTGAAGGCCACAGTTGCAGTGCTGAGCTTTATCCTGTCCAGTGCGGCCAAGCACAGCGTGGACGGCGAGTCCTTGTCCAGTGAACTGCAGCAGCTAGGGCTGCCCAAAGGTAGGGACACGGGCAGGCGGGTGGGTGGCCGCAGGACCGCGGGCTGGGAGCCTGAGGCCTGCCATCTGAGTGGCCCAGCCCCCTTCATCCTGCCCCAGAGCATGCGGCCAGCCTGTGTCGCTGTTATGAGGAGAAGCAAAGCCCGCTGCAGGAGTACCTACGGGCCGACAGCCTGCGCGGTGAGTGTGGAGCATGCCACGGTGGGCTTGGCTCCATTCTAGAAGGCCATGTAGCAGGGGAGGCACTTGTCCGCACAAGTCACCCCTGGTCACATGTCAGAGCCAGGACTGCTGACTCCAGCCCCATTTCTTTTCTCTGGGACCTGCTGTGGGTAATTTGAGTCCTGGGTCAGAGGTGAGAGAGAAGAGCTCCCAAAGGCCACATAGCCTTGGAGGCTTGGGGCTGCCTGGTGCGACTCCCTGGGCCTGAGAGCCCCACCCCATATCACAGTGAATAGGCTGGCTGGCGTAGGCTGGCGGGTAGACTACACTCTGAGCTCCAGCCTGCTGCGGTCTGTGGACGAGCCCATGGTACACCTGCGGCTAGAGGTGGCAGCTGCCCCCGGGACCCTGGCCCAGCCCGTTGTCATGTCCCTCTCAGCAGACAAGCTCCAGGTCCTCCTGACAGGTAAGGCTCGTAAACCTGTAGGGGTCCAGGGCCCTCCCAGGTTTCACCTGCCTCCTGCCCACCTGCCTACCTCTTCCCCTGCAGAACTCAAGCAGGCCCAGACCCTGATGAGCTCCCTGGGCTGAGAAGAAGAGCATCTGGGGCTGTGTGGAGCTGCCCTGTGTTGAGTCGCTGCCCTCTGAATGTCTCTTCAGGACCCTGGGGGCTTGGCCTCCTGTATCTCCAGGTTCCCACCTAAGAGTTCAGCATAGGGCCCCTGAGGACTTTCCCAGTATTGCCTTCCCTCCCCCATGAAAGACACTTGGTGGTGGTTTTCCTGAGCAGGAAGAATAAACTGAAGTGGAAAGGAGTGTGTGCTAGGTTTCTTTTAGGTTCAGATCAAAGGTTTTTGTGAGAGAGACCAAGTAACTTACAGACCTTCCTGGCCCATCACTCGTTTTCTCTTTTCAACTGCTGACTGAGGTAAGTCAGGGGTGAGGCAGATGGAGGACCGAAATGGAACAGCCTCTCTGTAAATGGGAAAGTCAGGGTTCTAGTTTCCAGTGCTGTGATGCTCTTGGCTCTGCCCTCTGTGTGTGGCCTTGTCCTTAGAGCAAGTGGTGGCCCCAAAGCCAGAGGCCCCAAGTAAAGAAAGAAGACAGCCCTTGTCCTCCTGCCCTCCTCTTTAGGAAGAGAGAAGGGCCCATGCCCGAACCACTCGTTGGCAAGAGAAATGGGGCTATGGACTGAATGTGTCCCTCCAAATTCATATGTTGAAGCCCTAACTCCCAATGAGATGGTGTTAGGAGGTGAGGGCTTTGGGAGGTGACTGGGGTGAGATGATGTCAAGAGAGTGGGGCCCTCATGATGGGATCAGCGCCCTTATAAGAAGAAGCATGTACACATGAGAACACAGCAAGAAAACAGTTGTCGACAAGGCAGGGGAGGACTGAATCCTCCAGCTGCTTGATCTTGGACTTCCAAGAATCATGGAACCATGAGAAATAGATGTCTGTTGTTGAAGCCCCAGTCTGTGGTATTTTGTTATAGCAGCCTGAGCTAAGACAGATGGCCTCCCAGGACTGACTTAGACCAACCAGGGCTCCTTGGAGAAGAAACTGAGTCCAGGGCTGGGGTGGTGAGAACGCAAGGTGAGCCTAGAACATCTTGAGGGTACAGAGAAGCAATCAGAGAACAGTGAGCTATATCAGAGGGAGCCAGCTTGTCCCCCTGACCAGAGACTGGACAATTTAAGTATCAAAAAGATAAGGACTGTATTTGTGCCTTCTGCTTCTGGAAACATGGAGCAGATGTGCTTTTCCATATTCCTCCCACTATGTTCACCTAAAGTCCTTGGACACTGTATTAAACACATAATAAGAAGACTGACAGGTAGAAGAGAAGACAGACTAGCTAGGATACTCAGGACCTGAAGAACAACACAGCAAAGTAGGCCTTAGATTTCCTTCTTGCTTTATGCGCTAGGCTAGAGAAGCCAGCCCCCTGGAAACACCAGCACAGATGAAGCCCCATCAAAAGCCTGCTCTCTAGCCAAAGGCCCAGGAAAGGGGAGGTCTGGCAAGACAGAGTGCACAGTGACAGCTGCGCTCCAGCCACACACATGGAGTGTGGCCCCTCTTCCAGCTGCCTGCAGAGGCTTAACTCCCATCAGGCAGTAAGGAGGTGGTGCCCCCTCCCCACTGGCACTGTGTCAGAGGAGACCTGCCAGAAGAGGCGGTTAAGATCCAGAGCCTCATAATATCCAAAATGTCCAGGATTCAATTAAAAAAAAATTATACCAGGGCCAGCTGAGTGGCTCGTTGGTTAAGAGTTGGCTTGGGAGCCCAATCTCTGAGCTCTGAGCAGTAGGGCACTGGTTCAGATTCTACATGTGGGCCAGTGACGCTGTGCCCTCTATAGCTAAGATGGTGAACAACAGCTCGACCTAGAGCTGGGCTGCTGTGAGTTGCTGGCGACAGTGTAGGCTGCAGTGAAGCTGCAGTGGGCTCCTGTAAGCTACCATGAGTGGCTGGCAGCTGCCATGAGCTGCCGTGAACCGCCGCCCAATGGCTGGCGAGCGACTGCCTCACCTGGGAAGAGTGCAATGATAATATACCAACATGGGCCAGTGAAACGATGTCCTCCACAACTAGACTTAAGAACAAAAAGGACAGCAACTTGTCTGTTCCCCTTCCCTGATTCCTCAATTCTGTTCCCTTCTCCAATTCTCCAGTAAAATCTTAAAACAAAAAAAAATCATGCCAAGAACCAAGAAAATCTCAACCTAAATGAGAGACAACTGACACCAACACCAAGACGACTCAGATGTTGGAATTCAATGCCAAGGATTTTAAAGCAGCCATCATAAAAATCCTTTAAGTCTCAGCAAAGAAATAAAAGATATAAAGAACCAGATAGAAATTTCAGAACTGAAAGCTACAATAACCAAAGTAAAAATCTCAGTGGATGGACTTACAGCAGAAGCGTCAATAAACATTACCCAGACTGAACAACAGAGAAAATAGCTTGGAAAACAAACACCCAATGAAAGAGATCCTTGGGGACCTGTAGGACTATAACAAAAGATTAATATTTGTGTCACCACAGAGTCCCAGAACATGAAGAGAAAGAAGGTGGGACAGAAAAAGTATTGACAGAAATAATGGCTAAGAAAACTCCCAAATATGGGAAAAGACAAACTTACAGAATCAAAAAACAGAATGGACCCCACACAGGTTAAACCCAAAGAAATCCATGCCAAGTTATATCATAATCAAACTTTTGAAAACTAAAGAAAAAGTCTTGAGAACAGCAAGAGAAAAACAACACCTTGCCGAGAGGGGGAAACAATTTGACTAACAGTGGCTTCCTCATCAGAAACCTCAGAGGCCAGAAGGAAGAAGAAGAGCATTTTTTAGGCCCTGAAAGAAAAGTGTCACCTCGGAATTCTGTGGTCAGGGAAAATTACCTCAGAATAAATGTGGAAATCAAGATATTCTCAGATAAAAGATAACTAATATACTTTGTTACCAGCAGACCTAACCCCAAAATACAAAGGTGAAGGGAGGATCTCTAAACAGAAAGGAAATGATAAAAGAAGGAATCTTGGAAAGAGTAAAAATATGGATACAGTAGACTTTCCTTCTCTCGAATATTTTAAATTATGTTAAACAGTTGAAGCAAACCTTATAACACTGTTGAATGTGGTTCTCAAGGTATGTAGAGGAAATATTTAAGGTTATAAACAGGAGAGGGTAAAGGGGGCTAAGGTTTATACACTTCACTCAAGTTGACGAAATGTCGACACTAGTGAACTGTGACAAGCATACGTGTATAATGTAATATAAGCAAGTCTTCAGTGTTGTTGATAGGGTCTGCGATTTGAACTAAAATGACATATAATGAATCCAATTTTAATACAGGCTAATTGATATAAACAAGAATTAAGTTCCTACAGCATGTCATCAGTGTTATAACGACATTGTACAAAATGTTTATTTGAGGACCTTGCTGTAGGTAGAGGGACCACTTCAAAGGCTATACAATGTAACACATTCAAAACAATTTAGATAAGTCAAACTGGAATTCTAAAAAATGTCCAGGTAGCCCACAGGAGGACAAGAAAAAGAAAACAAAAACGAAGTAAAACAAGTGGCAGATAGAAGAGTCACAATGAAAGTTCTAGGTCTCACCAGACGTATAACATGAGCTCTGCCCCTTCTGGCGTGGCCAGGTGGCATTGCCTCTTCTGAGTTATCACAGACACTTCTCTCATTGTTACTGTAACATTGCATTGTCATGTTGTATTCACTCATTTGCCTTTTTTACCAGCCTGAGTTTAAGGATGGGAACTGTTTCTATGTTTGTATATCTCCAATGCCTAATAAAGTACTCTTTCAGTAAATGAAGGGGGTAGGGGTGTGTGGAGAGAAAAAGGCTGCAACGAATTTAAAGATGTTGAATGTAAAAAAATCCAGAGTCCATAAAAAAGCCTCTGCCTCCACCCCCCCCCACCACCCTTATCCTAATTTGTCACCATTGGATGTTGTTATTGCACCGAATTCTTAGTCTGAAAATTGATCACTAAAGGGAAGGAATTCAGAATTTATCCTGTCCTTTTAGTATTTCAGGATCATCAAATAGCCCTAGTCAATGATGTAAAATTCTTCACAGAAAAATCCCAAACAATGTAGAAGGAATGACAATTAGAAAATAACCATTTTGTGACTCCCAGTGAAACTGGGTATTTGTGTGATGCTAAACAATCACCTCACATAAAGAATCCCAGGCCCCTTGGTCGGTAAGTGGGTAACACACTTGTGCACCCACAGTGGGACACAACTTATCAGTAAGAAGGGATGAACTGATAAACATAATGGCCTGGATGGATCTCACATGCATTATATGCTAAGAGAAAGAAACTGGACTCCGGCAGGCTGAGTGGCGTGTTGGTTAAGAGTTGGCCTGGAATGCCAGCTCTGAGCAGGAGGGCCCCGGTTTGGATCCCACATTAGGACCAGTGACGCTGCGCCCTCTACAGCTAAGATGGTGAACAACAGCTCGACCTGGAGCTGGGCTGCCATGAGTTGCTGGCAATGCATAGGCTACAGTGGGCTACCGTGAGCAGCCGGCAGCCGATGTGAGCTTCCAAGAGCCGCTGTGAGCAGCCGTCCAGTGACTGGCGACCGATCTGCCTCACCCGGGAAGAGCACAATGATAATATCACATGGGCAAGTGAAGCAACTTCACAACTAGACTGAAGAACCGGAAGACAGCAACTTATCTGTTCCCCTCCCCCAATTCCCCAATAAAATCTTAAAAAAAAAAACCCAGAAACCAGGTTCCATGTACATCAACTATAATTGAAAAATATTTTTAAAAAAACACCAGACTCAAAAGGCTACATAAGGGTGCCATTTGTATGATATCATGGAGAAGGCAAAAACTGGAGGGATAGAAACCTGGTAACCAGTGTTACCAGGAGGTAGGGTGGAAGTGTTGATTACGAAGGTGCATGGGCAAGTTTGGGGGGTGATGGACGTGTGTTATCTCTTGATTGTAGTGATATATGTTGAAACTCATACTCTAAAAAGGGTGAATTTTACTGTATGTAAATTTTACCTTAATTTAAACAAAAAGCAACAAAACAAGTCACTCCACAGATTAATTAGTTAGGGATCAGAAGGTGTAAAACATACCTTTACAACAGAGGTCTGGCTGTCACAACCTCACCCGTGATCAATTTTAGCCTCACTGAAGTGGGACAACCAGATGGTGGGTGCCACCTGTTGTGATGCAATTTGCAGTGCAGGGCGGCATCTAAGAGCATCCTTGAGTATATGTAGCCAGTCTTTTAGCTCTGACTCCCGGTGTGCAGGAAAAACTAGACAGGAACAAGCTAATGACACCTGAGGAAACTTTCCAACAAATTCAGAATGTGATGGGCATCTCAGAGGACAGCTGGCTTGGACTCTTCAGAAAGGTCAGTATTGTGGAAACCGAAAGAAGAGGGTGAGGTGGGTGGGGCCATGGGGAGGGTGATTCCATCTAGATTAAAAATGATTATAAAGAGACATATAATCCTTGATTGGACTCTGCCTTGAACAAACAGCTGTAAATGACATTTTGGGGTCAATTAGGGAAATTTGAATGTGGGCTATGTGTTAGATGATATTAAGAAGTTATTGTTTACTCCTGAAACTAATATGATATTGAATGTCAGCTATAATTAAACAAATAGTCATGGGGATATAAAGTACAGGAATGTAATAGTAATGTAATAACTGCAGTGTCAGGTAGGTAACAGACTCACTGGAGTTACCACTTTGTTAGGTATATAAATATCTGATCACTGTTGTTTTGTACACCTGAAACTCATTAAAAAAAGTTATTGCTTATTAGGTGTGATAAAGGTATTGTGGCTTTGTAGGAAGTTGGTTTTTAGAGATGCATGCTGAAGTATTAGGAATGAAATCGTAATTTGTCTACCTAAAATACTTCTATCAAAATGAATTAATAGGGGCCAGCCGAGTGGCGCATTGGTTAAGAGCTGGTTTGGGACACCAGAGGGCCCGGTTCAATTCCCACATATGAGGGCCAGTGACACTGCCCTCCACAGCTAAGATGCTGAACAACAGCTCAACCTGGAGCTGGGCTGCCACGAGTCGCTGGCGAAGGCGTAGGCTGCAGCCCCTGTGGCAGTGGGTTGCCATGGGCTACCGTGTGTAGCCAGTAGCTGCAGTGAGCAGCCGTCCAGAAGCGGACAACTGATCTGCCTCGCCCGGGAAGAGTGCAATGATGGTCCCAACTTGGGCCAGTGAATCATCGTCCTCCACAACTAGACTGAAGAACAAAAAGGACAGCAACTTGTCTACCCCTTCCCCCAATTCCCCAATTTAAAAAATCTAAAAAAAAAAAAAGAATAGATGAAGGGGGCACATCGTGGCTATGGGTCAGGCTCACTTAGGCTAGCATGCAAACTCCTTGCAGAGGCCTCCTGAGGCCTGACCTGACTTGACCTGGCCTGTGTGTCTGTCATCACCTCCCAGCACTCCAAGCTACAGGCCTTCTTTCACAGGGCTAGTCGCTTTCCTTCCTCCTTTGCACTGGTAGTCCCTCCCACCTGGCACGTTGTCTCACCCACTCTTTGCCGGCTCCTTCTGAGGTCTCAGCCCACATACCGCCGCAGCCTCCCCCGCAGAACCATCGGATGTTGTGTTCTGCCTCTGGGCGCTTATTTTTTGTTGCTCGGCTGCACTTCCCGCCTGCAGGTGGTGATGATATTTCTGTTTATATGTTATGCCTGGCTGTGCATTGATACATAGGGCCACCATCAAGTCCCCAGGGCCTGCATTTGTCGCACACCTGCCATTCCCTGCGCACATCTGTAGGCGCCTCTGCAAGTGACAGTAACTGCTGTTTCATGCTGGGTGTGCCGACCCTGTCATTGGCCTGGTGACTTCCCCAGCCACAGAGACATCTGCGACGCGGGATCTCGGACCTGACCTCAGATCCCGCTGGCACCACCTCCTAGCCAAAGCCTTTCCCACACCCCTTAGTCCCCAGCTCGGGGACCCCCACCCCGAAGACCTCTGCCTCTCTGCCTGAGGAACTACACTTCCCAGCAGACGCTGGAGCAGCGACCGCAGTTCCCGGCGTGCTCTTTGGCTTGGCTCCCCAGCGACATTAACCTTTTAGTGGCTGCAGGTTGGCGTGGGGAGTAGGTACCCCCGGGGCGGGGAACCACCGGGGGTGTGTACCGCAAAGCCTGAGGAGGATGAGATTTGGGGACTTTGGGGAAGAAGGGAGCCAGGGAGTACCGAGGACAGGCAGCGGGGTGAGTGGCGAGGGTTTGGGGGGCCGGCCATAGAGCGCTTGCCCCTCGCGGAATTAGGAATCTGGACCGTCCTTTTCCCGCGGAGCGAACCCTTTCGGGTGCCTGGTCCCGGGCGGCGCGGAAGTCGGGGAGGGGAAAGGAGTCTGTACTGGCCAATCCCACTCTGTCCGACCACACCTAAGCCTTCCATCCCGCCGCGTCGCGGAAGGAGGGGAAAAGGAAGCGGCAAGCTCCCCTCCCCCGCCAGGTGGGCAGGAGTAGGGAGAGGAGGTGGAGTGCGTTCTTTTCCGACCTGGGCCTGGAGCTCACAGAGACCTTTCTGGCTCCCCTGCCCTCCCTCACAGCCGCGGGGACCTAGCTCCTGCGCAGACGTACCCGGAGTCACCTACAGCCCCTCGCCTGACCTCGCTTGGGTTTCGCCTTACTGCCAACTGAGCCTCTGAGCGTTAGTTTTCCTGGTGCTCGCCTCCCAGGCAGGGCTAGGCTCGTTCCTTCAGTGGTGTGGCAACACAGGAGGCCGAGCCGGGCGGTGGCGAGCAAGCTGAGCGTTCTCTGGGGTGGGAGTGGAGGCGGCGGCGGCGGCGGACAACGACAGGACGCTTTCAGATTTGGGAGTGCTGGGAGGAAGAGAACGTGTGTGTCTGGGGGAGTGGGGATGCTACCTTGAAAGGGTGTTCGGGGGGGCAGCTCAAGTGTTCCCAGACAGAGGAGACAGCAGGGGCACTGGTGTGAGGCCAGGAAGAGCATGGAGCAAGCGAGGGGGAGCCTGGGAAGAAATCAGATGAGTGTGGGCCCGGGAAAGATCTGGACTTTATTCTAGAAGCAGCAGGGGTTCGTGGAAGGCCGAGGAAGGTGTTAAGGAGCAAGGCAGTCACACTTTCCCAGCCTTCGCTCCGCAGTGGCATTTTCAGGTGGGGGCCGAGGGCTCAGCTGTCCGTGGTCCCCTGTGATCCTTAGGCGCCTTCTCTGTAAATGGGGTGATAATTCCTACCTCACAAGGCGCACACCTGGCCCAATTTGCTGTCCTCCTCCCGCACAGAATGCCTGAGGGCCCCGAGCTGCACCTGGCCAGCCGCTTTGTGAACGAAGCCTGCAGAGGACTGGTGTTTGGCGGGTGTGTGGAGAAGTCACCCATCAGCCGCAACCCTGAGGTGCCCTTTGAGAGCAGTGCCTACCACATCTCAGCGTCAGCCCGAGGCAAGGAGCTGCGCCTGACACTGAGCCCCCTGCTGGGGGCCCAGCCCCCACGGGAACCACTGGCACTTGTCTTCCGCTTCGGCATGTCGGGCTCCTTCCAGCTGGCGCCCAGCGATGCGCTGCCCGCCCACGCTCACCTGCGTTTTTACACAGCTCCACCCGGCCCCCGGCGCGCCCTCTGCTTCGTGGACATCCGCCGCTTCGGTCACTGGGACCTCGGGGGCGAGTGGCAGCCAGGCCGCGGGCCATGCGTCTTGCTGGAGTATGAGCAGTTCAGGTGGGGCCAGCACCGGGTGTGATGCACAACCCTGGGCTCTGTCAGTGCCTTGTTGGCCCATTAGGGGCAAGTCCCAACCCCCTCTGAGCCTCAGTCCTCTCCTCTGGAGACCAAGGCAGTCTCTTTCCCTGGGGACAGCTCCCTGAGGTAATGGATGTGGAACCCCAAAACTGATGTGGGAAGAGGTGGATGGATGGGTAGGCATGCCCTGAGGATGGAGCCAGTTAGATGGCACCTAACACTGCTTCCTGGTGCCCTCAGGGAGCTAAGGAGGAACAGGAAGGAGGGGGTTCAAGGTGGTAGGGAAGGGACTGCCTAATGACATGATTTCTGAATCAGGTTTTGTGGTCGCCCACATTCTGCCTGCTTACTGGTGTCTCTCTCATGGTCTCCTCTGTGACTGTCTCCTGCCCGTGGGAGGGGTAACAGCCCTACCTAGGATGTGCTACAGGTCACATATGATGGTACAGTGTCAGCCACTTCCCTTCCTCTAAAGAGGAAATGTCTCTGCTTCATGCCAGGGCCTACTCTAGGTGTTGGGGGTACAGCAGTGATCAAGATGGATGTGGTCCTTACCCTCACAGAGCTGAAGTTCACGCAGGGCACGGGAAACAAGGAAACAAACTAGATAAAGTAATGCCTTGATTTGCGAGCATAATTCATTCCGGAAACAAACTACTCATATTGCAAGACATCTCTCGTTTACCACGTTAAAATGTATTAGAAATGTTTGCTCGTCTTGCAGAACACTCACAAACCAAGTTACTCGCAATCCAAGGTTTTACTGTAAATTCAAATAGACACATGCCTGAAGGAAGAATCTAAGAGAGAAGGACTTTTGACCCAGGGAGGTGGGGGCATTAGGAAAGGCCACTCTAGGACATGACGTTTGAGCTGAGGCCTGGCTGAGAGCCAGCCATGCAAAGCTCTAGAGGAAAAGCATTCAAACTGGAGCACATCTGGCAGGTCCTCCCTTGCTTGGGGAGGCTCATCTTCATTGGCCCCGAGGAGACTTGGCTGCCCCTTGGGGTGGCTTAGGGTGTCTGGTGCCACAGAAGCTACCTGGCCTTCCCTGGCATGACCCACGTGCAGCCCCAGGGACACAATCTGTGGTCCTGGATTCTTCCACCTCACCTCTCCCAGGGAGTCATGCCACAATTTAACTCTTGGCCAGCTGGCTCTGAAGTTCCTATCACACAATGAGCATTTCGGTCATTTCCTTGGTCCTATAGCTGGGAAGCCTGTGGTAATCTACTCCCCTCGGGGAGCTCGCCATCCAGGCTAACCTTCTGCTCTTTGTTTCACCCCAAAACTGTCTGTGGGTCCTCTATTTAAGATGCTCTTCAGGTCCATCACTGAGCCAGTCTTGCCATGACACAGTGGTGAGGAGACCCATAATCCTTGGGAGTGGGGTGGGGGCTCCTGGGGCCATCACTAGCCAGGATTTGCACTCCCCCCACCCCTACACACACATACCTGCTGCACAGAGCTAGTACCAGCCTCCTTGGAATCCTTAGGTCTTGAGAAGAATTGACCCCACAAATGTCAATTCCTCATATCTAACTAACCAGAAGTTCCAGACAGGGCGCTCCAGACGGCAGGAGCACCTGAGGTCCTGCGATCACCTTGCGCTCAAAAATGTCTGGAGTCTGAGGCACTCTAGTGGTATACACACAACAGATACAGACTCATGTGTGCTCTCTTGAACTTGTTTTTGATTTGCATTTTTTACCTTTCATAATGAATTAAAATCCTGTTTTTTCCCCATTTAACGGATAGGAAAACTGAGGTTCCCACTGTCAAAACAGCACTGAGGCTGGGGGAAGGGGAACTGGGACCTAGGAACAGGTTCCCCCAGCTTCTCTCCCCCATCCCACGGCGAGCTGGGGAATGGAAGGAGAGAATGGGTCTCTCATGCCCAGGCTGTTTCCCTCCAGAGAGAACGTGTTACGAAACCTAGCGGACAAGGCCTTTGACCGGCCCATCTGCGAGGCCCTCTTGGACCAGAGGTTCTTCAATGGCATTGGCAACTACCTGCGGGCAGAGATTCTATATCGGTTAGCAGGCTGGTCCTGGGCACGAGGGAGGGCTGGGGTGCCCCGCATTTTCCGCTGCTTAGCATGGCCCCCTCCCCACCCCCTGCAGGCTGAGGATACCCCCCTTTGAGAAGGCCCGCACGGTTCTGGAGGCCCTGCAGCAGCGCAGGCCGGTGAGCATGCAGGGAGGCAGGCACACAGTTGTCAGCCAGGTCTACCAGGGGTGCTGGGCCAGGTGTCTCCATGTGGCTCATGCAGGCAGGTCCTTTCTAGGCCTCAGGACTGTTTTCCCTTCTCTACAATGTGTGTGTTGGGGGTGGGGATGAGGATAACCACCTCTGAGTCCTGCTCCCTGGGGGTCAGCTGCCTCATGCTGACAGCCAGGCCCCAACCCTGCCCCTTCTCCAGAGACCGGAGCTGACCCTGAGCCAGAAGATCAGGGCCAAGCTGCAGAACCCGGACCTGCTGGAGCTGTGCCACTCAGTGCCCAAGGAAGTGGTCCAGCTGGGTGAGACCCGGGAGGCAGAGACACCCAACTACCTCTGCTTTAGCATAATGTAACCCTGGGACAGCTGCTGCGCCTGTCTGGGCCCAGTTCCCTGCCTGGGAAACGGAAGTTTGTAGACTTAGTTGTTGCTAAGTGGACTAGGCCTCCTCCTCGTCAGGTGTCTATGTCCTCCAAGCTGCTCACAAAGCAAGTGGGGCAGGATTCTTAACCCTCCTCCAGGATGGGCAAGCCACAGCCCGGAGTGGGGAAGACACCAGCCTGAGGCCAAACAGCTGGAGAAGGGAGAGCGTGGCCTCTCAGTCCATCAGGCTCCCCCTCCTCTACCTGAGTCTGACCTCTGACCTCTGCCTGGCTCTTCTGTCCACAGGGGGCAAGGGCTATGGGCAGGAGAGCGGGGAGGAGGACTTCACAGCCTTTCGAGCCTGGCTGCAGTGCTATGGCATGGCCGGCATGAGCTCCCTTCGGGACCGGCACAACCGTACCATCTGGTTCCAGGTTTGAGCCCTAATGCTCGCACAGGCAGACAGAGACCCCAAGGAGGCGGGTATGGTGGATAGACCTGGGGTCACAGCCGGGCAGGTCCCCAAGGGTCACTGTGCCTGAGTCTAAGCCTTCCCTATGGAATGCCCCTCCCATCCTCTGAGTCCAGAGGTCCCAGCCAGTGGAGCAAGCAGCCCAAGGCAGGGTGGCTTTGATGCTGGTTCTGATCTGGCAGGGAGTGGGGGTGGGTCAGAGGCTTCCAAGGGGAGGAGCTACACTGATCTGGAAGGATCAGTGAATCCTGCCTCTCCAAGGGAAAACAATCCCTGCCCCAATCAGGCTGATCCCTGAATTCTCCCCATTCCATTTTAGGGGGATCCTGGACCTCTGGCACCCAAAGGTAAGCTACTCCTAATATAGGAAGTTCAGGGAGCAGAAGGGACGAGTTGCCTGCAGCAGTCCCTGGTCCCCACGCCAACCCTGGGAGTTACCTGAGTGGGAGAGTGGGAACTTGGAGAAAGGGCCCGAGAGATGGGACCTTGCCACCCCAGCGTCCGTGTCCTGCAGGAGACAAGTCCCAAAAGAAGAAACCCAAGGGAGCACCGCGGAGTCCTGAGGACAGAATGGAGGTAGCTCCCGCTCCCAGTTCCTCCCTGCACTCTCCCCTTCCCTGGCCCACCTCCCAGGCCGCCTTTTGGGCTCCCGTTGACAATGGGGGGGGGCAGTGGTGGGTCCTAACCAAACTCTGGTCTCTGAGCCCCTCAGGAACCTGTATCTCTCCCACCCAGGACCCTCCACCTCCAAGCAAGCCCCCTTCCAGGACACGAAAGGCACGGAGAGGCCTTCCGTCGCAAACTACAGCCCAGCTGCCTGAGGGGACTAGCCTCCAGCAGGACCCAGAAGTCCCCCCAGTTGCTGAGAAAAGGAAGAGGAGGGGGCAACAGGCAACCTCAGGTGGGCCTTCCTCAGCACTCTCCTTTGGGGATGGAGGGGCACCACCCACAGCGGCTCTCCAGGGAATTTGGTGTGGACGAAGGAGGGAGGGAGGCTGTCAAGGCAGTCCTCAGCCTGGGGTCTGAGCTGCCACCTCACCTGTGCCCCTGCCCCAGGCTGCCGCAGACCCCAGAAGATCAACGCTGACATCCCATCTTTGGAGCCTGAGGGGACCTCAGCCTCCTAGCAGGAGGATCTCCCAGCTTGCATCCACTCCTTCCCGCTGCCTTCCCTGGGTCTGTAGGCCTGTGGCTTCCTAGAAGCAGGCTGTAACTGAAGGGGGCTGGATGCCTATGGCCCCATGGCTGTTCCCTATACAACTACAATGTTTTCAACTCTATCCCACTTTCCCCATTTTTAAGCCCATGTGAAACATGCTATATTTTAAAAAACATAAGTTGATAAACTTGAACTTCTTGGATTGGCTGCAGAAGATCTGGGATGGCCGTTAGGAGGACCTATTGCCTGGCCCTGAGGACAGGGGAGCCACTTCCTCCACAAGGCAGACTGAGCCCCCTTCTGGTCCTTAAGGCCCTGGCTCTCAGAGGACAGTCTACCTCTGCAGGGACAGCTCCCCAGGGTGCAGAGACCCTGGCCCCAGGCAGCCCAGGGCTCCTCAGCCTGGCCCTGACTGGGCAGTGCTCCCTTCCTGGTGGGGGCCAGCAAGAACCCACCAGCTGCAGCCCGCTGCCTGCTGCAGGGCTTCTTACCTCATGCTTAGTCCATTCAGGGTCACTTATATCCCCACTCTCATGGGGCTGCAACCCAGACCCTACACACAGATCACCTCAGATTTTGCCCCTGTCCCCAAATGCCTGGGGTAAAGCCTGCAGATGGGCCCTAAGGGGAGAGAGCAGGGGCTACCAGCAGGGTTCCTAAGCCCAGGATTTATTGTTGGAGAGGAGATTCATCCTGGCATCAGGCTGGGGAGGCAAGAGGGGGAGCCCCCAAAGCTTTCCACAAACAAACCCCACCCTCAGGGACTCAGTTTGGTGGGGGCTGCAGTATGAGCAACAGGGATCGCACTTGGAAGGGCGAAAAGGTGAGCTTCAGGCAGGCGTCCATAAGGGGCAAGTGGCCAGCAGGGTCGCGCTGTTCCAGGAGGTCGCAGCTGGAGAAAAAGAGGGACCATGAGGGCCCTGTGAGGGGCAGGACACCCACCCCCACCCCCACCCCGCACCCCACTCACAGGACGGCCTCCTGAACCGGCAGTGATGTTTGCAGCCAGCAGTCCACGTGGCTGCCATGGGCCTCGTACAGCCTGAGGACCAGCGTGCGGCCCAGGGGACTAGTCTCAGCCTGCGGAGGGAGGTGGGAGGTAGGCGGTGGGCGGGGCCCAGGGGAACCCAGCTCGGGCCCCATCCCGCCCCTCCCCTTGCCTGCTTGACGGTCTCCAGCACAACTGCCGGCGAGGACACTGAGAAGGCACTCCAGGCAGCGGCGGGCGCCGGGCCCGGGGCAGGCAGGGGCAACAGGGGGAAATTGAGGCTGTAGGCCGCGCGAATAACGCCAGCGTCCTGGAAGGAACCTAGGTGCGGGCCGGAAAGGGGTACATGGTGGAAATGGGGGCAGGGGCGAGGGGCCTCTGGAGAAGGCGAGGCTCCGAGAAGGGGCGCGGTGGCACTCACCCTTGTGCGGCATCAGCGCGTAGGTGAACTCGTGGCGCCCCATGTCAGCAGAGGCGTCAGGGGCCTTGGGTGCCCGCAAGCTGCGGGGAGGGGGAATGGGATGGACTGGAAATCTGGCCCGGGAAGACCCGCGGTCCCATCCCGCCCCCAGACTTGGCGGGCACCGCACTCACAGCACCACACTCACAGCGACAGGCTGAGGACGTTGCCGTGTACTGACGCGCCGTACTTGCAGTCGTTGAGCAGGGCCAGCCCAAAGCCGTGCTCTGACAGATCCATCCAGCGGTGCGCCCACACCTGGAGGGCAGACAGTCCGGTGCACTTAGGGGCCCACCTCCTATCACTAGAGTGAGGGCAAGGTCTGGGACCCCAGGACTGAATTCCAGCTCTCAACAACAACAGGAGGCCTAGTATCAAACTGAACAGGAGGCACAAGCATCCAACTAAACATGAAGCATTCAGCACACGTGCTCCTCCCCCACCCGACACAGCTAGGCCCTCCCCAGCCCATGTCAGACCTCATATCGCGCCCAGTCCCAAGAGGTGTTGTAGTGGGTGGGCCGCTGCAGGTGCCCGAACTGGATCTCATAGGTGGCCTGGGGGCTCCGCACGCGGGCAGGGAACTCCACCTTCAGGAACTTGTGGGCCTCGTGCCAGTGCACCTGCAGTGGGGGTAAAGGGGTGAGGGGGGGGCCAGACATACCCGGGGAAGACAACCCCTACCCTGCCCCCAGTACCTCGGTGTGGAAGCGGACATAGGGGCAGCCGACGTCCAGGACAACCTCCTGGCTGAGTCGGCTTTTGGGGCTGATCTGCAGGAGGAACCAGGCGCTGCCCCGCACACCGCCCTCAGTGCCCACTGCCAGGGTCCCTGCCTGGCCCAGCACTGGCTTCCTGTGGGGTAGGGGTGGGAGGCATTGAGCAGGGGCCTGCTGATGGTGGAGGGGGAGCCATAGGCCTGTATGCGCACCCCCACCCCCCGCCACGTCCTGCCCACTGCACCTTGTCTCTAGGTGGTAGTCCATGACGTCCCACGCATCCCAGTACAGGGGGACATCATCAAACAGCACAAACTGGTTCCCCACGGCACCCTCGGCAATGGCCTCCCTGGAAGGAGATGATTGGTGCTTTACATCTGTATAAATTTGGTCTCTCCAGCTGCCCAAGGTAGAGTGGGGGCAGGGTGAGTAGGCCCAAGGGACAGGTCTCCCAGCCCAGCCTGCCCTGCTCCATGATTAGGTCCCAGCCCAGAGCCACTGATGGGCTGCTGTGGGCAGTGCTGGGGCCAGGGAACAGAGGGAACGGGGTCTAGAGCCCAACTGCCAGGCACTGGGAGAGGGCAGTGAGGGGTTGGCACCTGCCAGAGGCCACCAGCACCAGGGATGTCAGGCGGCCGGTCGGGTCCAGCCTCACCCGGATGATGCCGTTGTCCAGAGTCACAGAACCATCAGTCTTGGCAGGAAAAGGCCTTGAAGTTGAGTCGGCAGAGGCTTCCCACAAACAGCCCCCTAGCCTAGCCCCAGCCCTGCCTTACCACTTGCTCCAGACCAGGGAGCTCAGAAGCCCCCTAAGGGTGGCCCAGGGCAGCCCCCGCCCCACCTGATGTGCCGGAACTCACCTCTTGCAGGACGAACACAGGCTGCTGGGGCAGGAGGGGCTGCAGTGAGGTGGGGGCGGGAGCAGGAGCATACCCCATGCTGGGCACTGTCACTAGGGCTGGGGACGATGCCTGGGCATTAGTGCAGCCTCACACAGTGGGAGGGGCTGGGGGAGCTGCCTCTCCCCCTCATGCTGCTCTCCAGCCTGGGGCACGAGGCAGAGACGCCTAGGGGAGTGTGGCTGGCCTCGATCCCTCCTGCTGCGGAGCAGCCCCTCCCGAGCTCATACCTAGGCTGTGGGCCCCGCCAGGCCTGGGCAGGGCCAGCACTTCAGTGCGCTTCCAGGGCAGTGTGTTGACAATGAGGAGACCCTCAGGACCTGGCTCCCCAGCACACAGGGCTGCCGCTGCGGTGCTGAGCAGTGTGTTGCCATGGGAACGGATGTCTGAGGAGAGACTGGTAGGTCATGGGTGGGCAGAGGGTCTGGGATGCCCTCCGAGTGTCCCACAGGGGACACTGTGGGCTTAGTCCTGGGTGTTGGAGAGGGCAGCCTGACCTTCATAGTGGGACATGGCCTCCTCTGCTACCAGCTGAATGCAACTTCCTGTCACTACGTCATGGAACTGGTTCAGGAGCAGGAGCCTGGAGGAGCCAAGGGCAGGAATGGGGAAGGGCGGGAGGAGGGCTGGGGGGGCAGCCACACAGGTGTGTGGGGTGAGGGCAGGTGGGTGGCAGAGCCAGGCTGACCTCCAGAGGTGCTGCAGCTGGGCTGCCGGGTATAGGAACTGAGCACTGCGGGCCAGGGCCAGGCTGCTGAGCAGCTCCACGTCGTGCAGGATGCGTTCACATTCCCGGTTCCCTTTCTTGATCTGAGCCGGGACAGTGGGGGTCGGGGAGAGTGGCAGTCAAGAGTCTGCTCAAGCATCCCAGGACACCTTCCAAAGTCCTCCCTGGCCCCGAGCCCCACGGCTCTGCAAGTCCCCCTGGATGAAGCCCCCTGTGGGTGACACAGCCTAACTCCAGGCTCCCGACCCAACCGAGCTCTTGCACTTCTCTCCTCTCAGCCTCCTCCCCCAGGTCTGGGGGGTTCTGTCTCCTGCCTCCTCACTGACCCAGATCAAGGGCTCACTCTCCCCGCTCAGCCGAGTGACCAGCTCCTGACCTGGGCGTGGGTGGTGTAGGTGCCATTATGCAGCTCCAGGAAGAGCTCCCCGACCCATGTGCACAGCTGCCCCGATTCACTCTCCAGTGCCGTAAAGAGTCGCCCGGGAGAAGACAGCTGCACCCTGAGGTAGACCACAAGCCTAGCTCATCATTCTTCCACACCAGAACGGACAAGAGATGCAGCCCCCAAAGAAAGGAGCCACCCCTAGAACGCTCCCAGTCCACACAAAGCCGGCTCTGGACACCCCACGAGAGTTCTCTCTCTGGTGAGTTTAAGCCCCTTCCCACCTTCAGCTCACAACCCCCCAACCCCCGCCAAAGTGGAAGGTGGGAGGAGCCCAAGGTCCAGGATTGGAGGACAGGCCCAGTGGAGGGTGGAGCCAAATGTTAGAGCAGAAAGAAGGGCTCAAGCCAAGGGCTGTGGACAGGGCTGTGAGCAGCTAGTGAGGGCTGCAGGTGGGCCAGGCCTGACCTGGGCAGCCCATCTGTATTGCACAGTCGCTTCAGGCGGTCCACCATGGTCTGGGTGGGGCCACCGCCCCCATCCCCAAAGCCAAAGAGGAAAGCACTGTGGTTGGTTCGCCCTTTGTCCCGGTTTTTGGCCACTGTCTTCAGCACCTGAACAGGCAGGGGCAGGTCAGGTCAGCATGAGTCAGCCTAGGACAAGACACCCAGCCCTCTCCAGCCTTCCCCATCCCCCAGAGTCCCACCTCAGCCACTAGGTACCCTCTTACCTCCTCCACACTGCCCTCCATCCCGTATGAGTCACCGGGTGGGAAGTGGGTCAGCACACGGGAGCCATCCAGCCCCTCCCAGAAAAAGGTATGGTGCTTCAGGTAGGGAGACAGAGGCAGAGGAGAGAGGCCAACATCAGGGCTGAGGCAGGGTTGGGCCTTCCAGATCTTCCCTGCCCATTGTGTGACCCTGCAGGAGGCATGTTCTCTCTGGGTGGGGGGTAGGTGGTTTGTCCAGGACCCCGAATAAGCCTGGGAAGAGGTGAAGGGGCCAGGTGGGGCTCAGGCCCAATCTAATGGGACCCCCTGGGGTCTGCTCACCGGGAAGGAGTTCACCAAATTCCAGCTTAGTTTCTGGGTCAGGAAGTGCCTGATGCCACAGCCGCGCATGATCTGGGGGAGCTGAGCTGAGTAGCCAAATGTGTCTGGCAGCCAGAACTGTGCGGGAGAAGGGCCTCTGGGCGCGAGAACCAGGGCCCTTGGTGCAGCAGCCCCAGGCTCAGGCCCTCATCACTCAAGGTCAAGCTCCAGCCCCATCTACCTGCAGGCACAGCAGCTCCTAGCCTACCTCGGAACACATCTTCCCGAACTCCTGCAGAAAGAAGCGCTGGCCCTGGAGGAACTGCCTCACCATAGCCTCTCCACTGGGCAGGTTCCCATCCTGGCAAAGGGAAGAGTGAGGCAGCTGGGGTCAGCGCCAGGTGGGGATAGGCAGGAGCTCAGGCCAACCCACCCCGTCAGGACAAGCCAGGGCTTTGACCCAGGAGTTAGAGCCAGCACCCAGGTGTCCACCTCTGTCTGTGTGCTGGAGGGGAGCTTCTGGGTCGTGGAAGGACAGTGCTTGAGACCCTCCTCCCCCTTGGAATTCCAGGGACTAATAAGCGCAGCACAGAAGGGTGTAAAGGGCCTGCAGAAAGCCACAGAGCCAAGGAGGGAAGCCCATGACAGTGGCCAGAGGCTGAGCATGTGCAGACCACACTTACCATCTCCACCCAGGTGCCCCCGACAGGCACAAACTGCCCGCGGCAGGCGAACTCCTGGAGCCGGGCGTGCACGCCAGGATAGTGGGTCTTCACCCACTCCAGCTGCTGCGCCTGAGAGGCAGACGGGGAGGGAGCTGCACCGGGAGTGACAAGGACCCCTCCCAGGCCAAGTATCTGGGACCCAGGGCACAGCTGAGGGTGAGAAGAGCCCTGCCTCTCAGGCCAGGGTAGCCCCCGGAACCTCCCTCTCAGACCTATTGGGCTCCTGGTGCCCCACATGGCTGTCCCACTGACCTGGGAGCAGGCAAAGATGAACTCAGGGTTCCGCTCCATGAGTTGCATGGCTGTTACCCAGCTCCGGGCACATTTCCGCACAGTCTCCTTGAAAGGCCAAAGCCAGGCTAGATGGAAAGGAGGCGGAGGGTGGAGGGAGAGTGGCAAGGTCCCCAGCTCCACACAGATCTCCAGCCTCACCCGTCTCCCCATACCCCAACCAGGCCCAGCCTGGACCTTGAGGGCCATCCTTGCTCTCCTCCCACCCCAGGCTGGCCCTTCCTTTGGTAGCCTGTGGCACCCCTCCTGAGCTGTCACTTCAAATCACCTCTGCAAGGTGGGATAGAGGTTGGGGAAGGGAGACCACTAGGGCTATCGGGTCAATTTTACACGTCAGGAAATGAAGGCCCTGCACCCTGAAATAGCTTCTCTGAGGTTTAGACACCCCCAGAGAGGATCCTGTAAAAAGCAGGTTAACCCTGGGTTAACCCTTTCTCTAACACACACTGATGGATATCTCAGAACAGAGGGCACAGCTCCCCAAGAGGGACCGTGCTGGTCAGCCATCCCATGTGAAGCACTGGAGCCTCTCCTGAGCACTAGGCCTCGGTTCCTTCCTTACCAGCCCACAGCCCCACCCTCCACCCCACACCTTGGCCTATCAGAGAAAGCCCTTGTTCTGGTCCTGAAACTTTAGCTGCATCAGATCCAATACCTTAGGGAGCTTGTCAAAAATGTGGACTTCCCATAAGCCTCACAAACTGCAAACTCATCAGGTTCAAAACTGAACCCCTGATCCTCCCTAGGAAACCTCCCCCGGCACCTAAACCCCCATCTCAATTACTTCCACATCACTCACTCCTCTCTGATGACATGGACACCTTGTCAAACTCTTATTCATTCTCACTCAGTTCAGTCACCTCCTCCTGAAAGTCTCTCTTGAATCCCCCCAACCCAGCTGGGTTAAGTGCCTCTTCTGGGCTCCCCAGCACCCCAATACTTCCCTCCATCATGGCACCAACTGTGTCTGCCCATTTTGTGATCATCAGTCTCTATAATCCTACCCAGTACCTAGCCTGGGGTCACATGGGCATCAGATTTTGTTGAAAGAATAAATGAAGCCACACCCAGCAAAGCCCATGGTCCAAGCCCCTTGCCCCATTTTACAGATGGAGAAAACTGAGGCCCAAGAGGCAAGAACTTGCTGAGGATCTCATAGAGATCCTCACAGCCAGGGCTTCCAGGGTACTCCTGTCTCCCCAGCCAACCCAGCCAGCTGCCCCCCTACCTGTATCAATGTGGCAGTGCCCCGTGGCATGGATGGTATGCTGGCTTTCACCTCCACGTTGGCGGAAGAACCTGGAGGCCAGGTCCCGGGCCAGCGGGAATGTCTGGGGCTGGGTGGGGTCACACACGTTCACCATCTGGTTGGCTGTGTACAGCGCCTGGAAGCTGCGCTGGCTGTCTTCCCCGAGGCCCTGCAGCAGGGTTCTGCTCCTTAATCCCATCTCCAGAACTGGTCCCAACTGATCTCCAAGGGTTCTCAGCAGAGCTCCACCCTATCTCCACCCTCTTCCTTCTGGTCCCCCTGCTCAACACTGTCTCCCTCCTCCCCTTCAGAGAAATCCTCAGCACTGGGGCAGGCAGAAACAATCTCCCTGTTTGGGATTCCCAGAGTCCCAACTATCTGACCCAAGAAACCACTTGCCTGGAGCTCTCTAGAGAGTTGCCAGGTGGGGTGGGGTGTCAAGTACCTTGGCGATGCCCAGCAGCAGCTCCAGGTCCACCAGGAGCTGATGGACATCCCGGTGGAACACAGCCAACTCGGCCCGGCTCACCTGGAACATCTTCTCTGGGTCAGGGGCTGCAATCATCATTCCCTTGCCAGCCCCCAGGAGACCATTGCAGGCCACTTCCACATAGAGGGTCAGGCTACAAACATAGGGAGGCAGCCTCAGGACAAGGGTCTGGCAGAGGCCTCTGGGGGCTTGGGGAGGGAGGTCTGAGGAGGCATCCAGGCAACCCCTCCCCATTTACCTCCAGGACCCACCACCCAGAAGATCCCACAATAGGTCAGGTGCATGTGCGAGAAGGCCACAGAAGCACCAGTCTGAGCCCACGTTGCGATGATGAGAGCTCTGCCATGGTTGGCAAGAACAAGCAGCCCAGCCTGGAACCGTGTGAATCATGCTGCTGTTTAGCCTTTTGTTCCCAAAGTTGTCTTTACGGGCATTGCCTTAGTCTCAGAACCCTTTCTGCATATTAAAAACATGTCTGGATCTCCTAGGGCAAAGTCCCATCAACCAATACGGGATGGGACATTCTTTGGAGCAGCATGGTGGGCTGTGATGCTGTTCTACAGTCTTCAGACAGCAAACATGACTTATTTAGGGCAGCCCTCCCTGCCCCTTCTCCAGCTGCTCTCCTAAGTCTGGAACAGAGTTCTCACACTGAGAACCCAGTATTTTCTCTGAGTCCTCATCAGTTTTGTAATTGTGTACGTATATATGAGTCTCCTGGCTGTGAGGGACCACATCACTCACCATCAATCCCAGTGTCCAGAAGTACCAGACACAGTGTTCAATAAATATTGTAACATACAATCATAAAGTCTAAGAAAGAGTTTTTAATGGTTTCATTAAAAGCCTGTGTTATAACAAGGAATGAAAAAAACATCAGGATGCAAATTATCAAAGAAATACAACCTCAACTAGTAAAAACTATGCCTGGGAGAATTCTGAGATGAATGCCTAGATGTGAATAATGGGCATCTCTAGGTGGTGGGATAACGGGAGGTATTTC
This sequence comes from Hipposideros armiger, assembly GCF_001890085.2. NCBI lineage: Eukaryota > Metazoa > Chordata > Mammalia > Chiroptera > Hipposideridae > Hipposideros > Hipposideros armiger. The sequence continues at coordinate 919,346 of NW_017731978.1, read as the reverse complement.
TTCTTCCTGCTTTTCTGTATTTACCATAAGAAAGCAAGTGTTATTTTTATAGCCAGGAAAAAAAAATCCCTCTTTTAAAAAAGAAATAGATTTGAGAATGGTTATGCTGGAGGTAGGTGTGTTTCCAAGATCATTCTGGGCCTCAGCTCTTCCTCACCCACTTATGTGTCCTCGCCCACTGTGGTTCCCCCACCCCCACCCCCATAGTCCTGGTCAACCAGGGCACAGGGACTCACTCACCTCCGGGGGTCTCCTGCCCCCAGACTGTCAGTCAGGACATAGCTGGTCTTCTCTCCCTCTTTGGTCAAACCCTGGTGGAAGTGGAGCAAAAGGGACTGGGCCTGAGTTTTTGGACAATACAGGTGAAGTATAAGCCGAGGGAGGCCAGGCTCCTCTGCCTAGCTCCAGTTCTGGCTTCTCTCTCCCAGCAAGGCCAAGATTGATGGTACCAGGTACCCCAATCCCCATGGCAGCCAATGCCATGACCACCAAATGGCACCAGCAGAAAAGACCCTGGTGTTATGGAGAGGGTCTTGGGCAGGCATCAGGAGACCTGGGCGTGGCTTCTGGCGGCCTCTGCATTCCTGAGTATCTGAAAGGAACTCTTGAAATCAGGGACAGGTCTGCCTCATTCCCTGCTCTATTCCCAGTGCTTAGCCTGGGGCCTAGCCCAGAGAGGGCATTCAGGAGACACCTACCAAGCCAACAAAGGGAGAGGACAGGTCTTTGCCATCCTTCCATATAGGAAGGACAACAGTCCTACCTTGAGCCTGAAGAGTCCAACTGGCATGGAAACTCTATATATCGAGTTTCTATAGAAAACCTCTCTATATAGAAACTCTTTATATATAGAGTGAACTAATCGCTATACATCTCAGCTTCTTAATCTGTGAAAGGGCATAAAGACCCCACCACATAGGATTATAGATTAGACCTGATATGGTTGGATGCATAAACAAGACACTTAATCATTGGTTCTATCTGGGGAATTGGGATGGGGTGGTAGGGAGAGATCCATTACTTCGGGGTAAGAGGAGTTAATTTTTACTTTATACTATCCAGAATTATTTGCAAGTTTCCCCCATAATTATACATTATAGATAATAAAAACTAGTTCATTAAAAGCTAAACAGTTCCCGAAACCTATTTCTGAACCAGTCGTTAACCCTAACCCTGTCCCTAACCCTAACCCTGTCGCTAATTCTAACCCTAACCCTGTTCCTAATTCTACACCTGAATCTGTCCCTAAGTCTAACCATAACCCTGTCCCGAAACCTAAACCTGTAAAACAAACAAACAAAAAACCCAAAAAACTAAACAGTGATGTGGTCTGCAAAGCCACTAGGCTAGTGCCTGGCATCTAGCAGAGGGTTAATAAATGATTCTGCTGTACTTATTACTGCACTTGATTAGTAACTATTTTCAGCCCAGAATGAGAAGGTGGCCAAGGAGTGGTAGGGTTGGTTTAGCACTAATTATGTTGCAACCCATAAGTCATCCATTTAACTTCCAGTATAAGAGGGACCAACTGGGCTGGCTGAGTGGCGCGTTGGTTAAGAGCTGGCTTGAGACACCAGCTCTGAGCAGCAGGGCCCCCAGTTTGGATCCCACATGAGGGCCAGTGACACTGCCCTCTACAGCTAAGATAGTGAACAACAGCTCAACCGGGAGCTGGGCTGCCGTGAGTTGGTGAAGGTGTAGGCTGCAGCCCCTGCTGCAGTGGGCTGCCATAAGCTACTGTGTGTGGCTGGCAGCCAGCATGAGTGGCTGGCAGCTGGCGAGAGCTGCCAAGAGCCACCATGAGCGGCCGTCCATGGCCAGGCGACCAATCTGTCTCACCCGGGAAGAGGCAAAGATAATACCAACATGGGTCAGTGAAGCAACGTCCTCCACAACTAGACTGAAGAAGAGAAGGAGAGCAACTTGTCTGTTCCCCTTCCCCGGATTCCCCAACACTGTTCCCCTCCTCCAATTCCCAATAAAATCTTACAAAAAAAAAAGAGGGACCAACTGCACAGGGGTGCAAGCAGTAACGTTCCCAGTTGGGAAATCCTGATACCACTCTGCAGGCAGAACCACTCAGCTGTGGCTTCTCCAGAGACAAACTGAAATGTGGCCATGTCTGTCCTTAGGAAAAGGCTCCTTACCTGTACAGGTTCCCCATCATGCCACACTAGGCCTTCTCCATCACTTTCCCAGCGAAGGTGAACTTCCTGACCTACCCATGCCTCTGGGATGGTCAGCTCTACCCGGAACCAACAGGTCCACCATCTGCAAGAGAGCCACTGAGATGGGCCTCAGGGTTGATGGTGTCCTTTTGAAACAGTATTTCTGAGAATTAAGTCAGTAGGGGCTTGAGACTTTCCCTAATATCTGCATCACAAGATATACGATTTTGAAAGAAGCCATGGGGTGTGCAGCATGGTGAAGAAAAGAGGCAGAAGAGACAGGGGTCTGTGATCAATCTTTGAGTGCCTTTCCTAAGGGGTGTCCAGCAACTAGGTAAAAGGGGGAAATGAAGTCTTTCAGTAAGTCTGAGGAACCAGAGAGCTGTTCCCAGCAGAGGGTGCTGCTCTGCCCCAAGTGGCTAAGGCAGAGGGGCGGCAATGTAGGTGTGGGTGGCACCTCGAGGTGTCGAGCTAGCCAGGAGGGGGAACTTCCCTTAGGCCCACTGGCCCCACGCTCCCTCTGGGTGTTACCCACGTGGGTCCGAAGCTGTCGCCGACCTGCGCGGGGCGGAAGTCCTGCTGGACTGCCTCCTGGTAGGGAAGCCTCTCGGGTGTCAGGAAGCTGGAGAGCGCGGTAACCGGGCAGCTGTCCCCGAAGAGCCTGGCCGGGAAGGACCAGTGGGCGCGCGCTCGAGGCCCCCTTTCCGCCCGTGGACCAGCCGGCGGGTAAGACGCGTTCCCTCGAGCCACCACCGAGAGCTGCCCCACAGCACATCCTCCCCGTCCCCTCCTAGCCCCTGCCCTGTCCGCGGCGGGCTGGCACTTTCCCTCAGTTCGAGTGGCCGCAGTTTGGATATCCCCCCGGAAGGGAAGGCTGAGGCGCACGGATGCGCCGGCCAGCGCCCTGTACAAAGGGGCCACACCTGCCGCGGAGATTACAGTCGGTAAAATAGAGCGGCGACACGAACTTCTCCACCCGCTCCAGCGTAGTGCGCCAGTGCTTCAGAGCCGGCGCCACCACCGCCGCCATAGCCGCGCGCCGTCCTCTCTTCGCCAAGTCCTGGGCGCTGCCAGCGCGGGCTGGAACCAAAGGTTCCGGCGTCTGGAGGCGCCTTCCCGCCGCGGGCCGTTGTTCTTGCAACACCGCATCTCTGAACTTGAGCCGGGCGCGGAAAACTAATAAAAGCAGCGCTTCCGGGGTTCTCCTCTATCTCGTCCGGTCTGGTGAGCGGGCCACCTGGCAAATCCCGATATAAATGTAAAGTTTGACGTTTGGATTCTCCAAAAGTTCCCGGACAGAGATGGGGGTCCATCAGGCACGGCAGATGGAGATCACGCAGCCTCAGCAGTAACAAGTAGCAACCCTTTGTCCCTCCAGTCCCAGCCCAACCTCTTGCTATCTCGAAAACCCGTTATTTGCTTAACGTGGAAAGAACAAGGGCGCCAGGGATGGACATGCTGTTCAATACAGAGGGATTTGCACACTAGTAACCGCTGCTTCCTCTACTATTTTATGTAAATAACTGTCAGTCATCACCAGAAACTCTGGAAAGATTGTGACTTGGTGGCACATTAGTCATAGCATTCGAAGATACTAATAGAATACTGTATTTCACCACACAGGAAATACAGTTCAGCGTTCAGAGAGGCCATAATGCCAGAAACACCTCCAATTTAATTTTCACGTCACCCTAGTAATCCACTGGCAGCGTTTTTTGCCTCCTAGGATTACCAGGGAGTTCTTATCTATAAAATCATTAATAAGAAAAATATATACACAGCATTAGCCCTGATATTTTAATGAAAATACTGACCAAGTCAAATTTACAACATTTCAAATGCAAATTACACGGAAAGGTGACTAAGTACAGAGTATCAAACATGATTTAAAATAAAGATAACTTGCTGCTATAATACAGGCTGGGTTTAGAGCTTGGAGCTCAGATGTCAGAAGGCAGGAGGATTAAAAATGGTGCTTGTGAAAACCCTGGTTGTAGGTGAAGCCCCCCTCTTTTGGTTGCACTGGTGGACTGAGATTTTCTCCTGAACTGGCCCTGACCAGCAAGCAGGAGCTCTGGAACACAGCTGTGCAGGGCCAGCAACAGCTGGGCCCCATCACTTTCCCTGGTAATTCACTTTCCCTGGTAATTCCAAGTCAGCATGATCTTTTTCTGAAGTGAGCAGAGGGGGAATATGTGAGTTATTGCTGGGAAAACCTGAAGCTCTCCCCCTCCCCAATCAGTCTGTCTCACTCTATCCCCAAGTCAGACACTGCCTCAGCTTCACCCCACAATCTCCTCCCACAAGGCTCTTTTCCCACTCTACATTTCTGGGTTCAGGGTCTCTTGTGTCATCTTCCCCCCACCCCACCCCCAACAAACAAAAATCTAAAATCAGAAGTCTAACATATATTTGGAAAGTCCAGAAGTCAAAATTTTGTGGGTTTTTGGTGGTGGTGATTTTTAATTAAAAAGCAAACAAAACCACACAAAACACTTGGTTACTTACAACTATGACTAGGGTCATGGTTGCTAAAGGAAAACCCACCAGAAGTCCAGGCTGACCACACATAAAAATCCTAATCACTCATGTCTGCCAGTTTAAATTTATGTAATTAAAAAAATATATATTCCATTTTCAGTTGCTAATGAAATGTACTAAATCTGCTCCCTCCCAACCCCATTTATACCACACGACTTATACACACTTCTTTTAAATACTGGTTTGGTATTTAAGTTGTTCACCCCCAATTCCAATAAGGGTAAGAAAAAATATAGAGAAATACAAACTATATAGCTGGACAACGTACACAAATATAAAATATTTCCAAACAGTTGAAATAAGGGGGGAAAAAAAACATGTACTAAAAGAATGAAAATCTGGGATATTTTGACTTGAGACAAATACAGTTGACTGCTAACTAAAGCAAAATAATACCGTGGATAAGGAACTGAGACCAAATCCCTGCTTCACAATAGTTCTCCTCTGAGGACACGGGACTTGGGTTGCAAGTTTATTCCTTAAGTAAGAACCAAGCTTTATTTATTTACAAAAAGAAAAAAAAGTTGGGGCAAAGGGGAAGACAAGTTTTACACAAAAGTACTACAACAGTAACTCCCTTTGGTAAAAAGTGTAATAAATGTCTTGTACACCTGTTCATAGGTACTAAATCTGAAGCCACATAGAACTATGGTACACAAGAAGCTAGAGCAGTTATGCTAGCACATCAAAGCATATTTCTTTTAATAAAAAATTGACAGTATGTACATTATTTACAAAAACAAAAAAAACAAGTTAAAATTGTGTGTGTGTGTGTGTGTGTGTGTGTGAGCAAGAGGAAAGCTGGTGGATGGCACTAAGGTAGACTAGTAAAGAAGCAGGTACAAAACAGTTCCACGGGAGCTAAAAAGGACAACTGATTTGAACTTGTTGAGGTTGAGAACCAGAGGAGAGTGTAAAGGGAAGGCGGCGAGGGATTTGCCAGGAATCAGATCCACGAGATGATCAATCCCAAAGCCAAACCACAGGTCCTGTATCAATTCTAAATGTGCTCGAGTGAGAGACCAGGTAAAGAATCAAATCCAGTTTTTCCCCCTTTTGGGGGGAAAGGAGAGGAGGAGCAGTGACCATCAGTTACAACCCATCTGAGTGTTGAGTCCTCCCCCAGTCTTTGTCAATGCACGCCCATCAGTCAAGGTGTGAACAGCACCTGGTTCCCTCAGCAAAGGTCAGGCCCCGGGAAACTCCAGTCTTAGCTCTGCTGGTGTATGCACGCAAGCTGAGTGTCTCTCTGCTTGCATGGATTTCCTTCCCCTCTGGGCAGGATAATACCCCAAATCCCATGAGGAAAGTTCCAGCTCCAGCCATGTAAGGTACCCATGTTTCTTACACATAGCCCACTTGGTGCCAGGTTGCACCAGCCACACACGGATCTGGTGGCCATGTCCCAGAGAGGCCCAGTGAGGCTTGAAAGGCATCTTCCTCATTTTTTCAGCGTGTGAGGGCCCATCAGTGAACCCACCCCCACCCCCCACACACCTCCCTCAATTTATGTGCTCTGGCTCTGCAGTTACGGGGCTTTGAACACGGTGCCGTACTTGACACGGTACTTGTTAATGCTGACAAAGTGCAGAGTCTCTGTGTCACAGGTGGTGGTACAGGGCACCAGGCCCTCCAGCCCCTCACCCATGAGCCACTTGCTGGTCTCTGCTGCCATTTCACGGGGCACATGCTCCTTGGTCCATTTATCTACCCAGGCCTGGAACCTCTGATGAAGCCTCTTGCTTACACGCTCATGAGACTGCAAAATAGAACAAGGAAAAAACCATGAACTAGGATTGAAAATCCCCTTCAAATACAAAGCCCAATTTTCTCCTAAAGTAGCAAAGATGTTGTAAAAAATGAATAGAAAGGAGGGAGGGAGGGGAAGGGAAAAGAAGGGGAAGGGAAAGGGGGAAAAAGGAGGGAGAGGGAGGAAGGGGGGAAGGAGGGAGAGGGAGGGAAAGAAGGAAGGAGGAGGGAGAGGGAGGAAGGGAGGGAGAGGAAGGGAAAGGAAAGGAAGAAAAGAAAGAGGGCAATAGGAGTCTGTTTAAAGAAGAGAACTGAAAAGGTTAAGAACAGAGCATGTAAGGAGTTGGAACCCATTAAGCCCCCAAAGAAATGTCAACTCAGGGTCTGGGCAGAAGTAGCTCAGTGCTTCTCAGTTTTAGCATCATTAGCATCACCTGGGCAACCTGATAAACCACGACAACTACCTTACTTTCAATTAGTACCTGCATTTTAAAATCAGCAACCCAAATGATTCTAATGTACCCCAAGTGCGGCTGTTGGTCATTTCTATCTGCATGGCAATCCGCTGCTAAGGAAGACGGCATGCAACCGAAGGCTTCAGACCCACTCTCCGTTCACAGCACCCCCCCCCACACACACCCAGCGGAGTGCCCAGCACAGCACATCTCTAGTGGAGGTTCACGTTCCTACCTATGTTGCCCATAAATATGTACTGGTGCCCACATGCAAGGCAGAGTAGGGGATAAGAATGGATTAGGGGTTGCCCGGTTCCCCAAATAATTTGAATCAGAGACATACATATAACACACAGCACCACGAGAGAAGTACATTAAAGTGCCCACCCAACATCTCCCACTCTAATGTTCCAATTCAAAACAGTGCTTGATCTGCCTCTCAAACCTGGTAACACCTTCCTATTAACAGATGTGCCCCTAAACTTCCCCTTTACTCAAGCAAAACAAACCAAACAACCAAGCCCGCCAGGCATCCTCCTTGATGTTCTCCTTCCTCTTATCTCAGGTGCTGACCTGATCAACACCACGTCCTGGCCACTGCATCTCCAAATTACATCTCGTCTGTCTGATTCTCACAACTCCAATGCCACCCTTCTGCTAGCCTGAGTCACCATCAGGTCTCATTTGGACAAAAGCAGTCTTTTGAGTTGTCCCTGCCCTTCCAACTTTGTACCCACACTCAGTCCCATTCTCCTCACAAAGTCCAAGCTATCTCTGTCAACGATGTCGCAATGTACTTCAAACAAAATCCAAGCCATGGCCTATGAGACTAAGTAATGTGGCCTCTGCCCACCCTTCCAACTTCACACCTCCCACATTCCTACGGCTCAAACCACAGATGGTTTTAGTTTCTCACACGTGCCAAGTGCTTTCCTCGTTCCCTGCCTTGCACTTGCTTGTTTCCTCTGCCTAGAAAGTACCAGCCTCCAACTCTTTAACAGACTGGATCCTTGTCACTGTTCAGGCCTTAAGTGTCATCTCCTTAGAGAGGTCTCACCCAGTAAAAGCCGGGTCTGCACATCGGTTCCTCTTGGTCACTTCACCTAGTTTCTTTGTTGGGCATGCTTATCACATTCCCTTATCTGCTCTATTTCATGGCTGCTCTATTCCAGGGCCCGGCACAATACCTGGTAACCTAAGTGCGTCAGGATACTCTCCCAGTGTAGGTAACGTGTGAGTGCAGGGAGGCCTCATGCAAGCAGCACCACCTGAAAGGAAATGCTGGCAGGTGCTACCAGCTGTCATGGGTTGAACTGTGCTCCCTGCCCTCCAATTCACATGTTGATGACCTAACTCCCGGCACCTCAGAATGGGACCTTCTCTGGAAATAAGGCTGTTGCAGATGTAACTAGTTTAGAGGAGGTCATAGGTAGTAGGGTGAACCCATAATGCAGTATGGCTCGCATCCTTTTAAAAGGGGGAAATCTGGACAGACATGCACACAGGGAGAGCTCTATGTGACAGGAAGGCAAATATCCACAAGCCACAGAAGTCCAAAGATGCCAGCACAGCAACAGGGCCCAGGTGAGGAGGAGCAGATCCTCCCGGAAGCCCTCAGTAGGCCCGAACCTACTCGGCAACACTCCGATCTCGGACTTCTGGCTTCTAGAACTCTGTGACAATCATTTCTGATTATGTAGGTCATGCACCCGTGTGGTCCTTTGTCATGGTGTCAACAGGCTAACACGCCTGCTTACTCAACAGCTCTCCAATGAAGTGGAGGTTTTCATAAAAGAAAAGCCAGGCCCCGCGGCCTCTAGGCCAGGCTGGTCCTCACCTGATGGGCCCGGAGCAGGGCGGTCCTCCGATACATGTAGTCCTCAGACTTGATCACATATACCATCTTGTAGGAGTTTAGCTTGAACCTACACTCCAGCTTATCCAAGCTATCCACATTCTCCATGCTCTTCTTGCTGTTTCCTCCTTCCTTCCCTTCCTTTTCCTGCTGTTCTCGACCACGCTGGCACTTCCGGATCCTCCGAAGGTTCCTGCAAAGCAGAAAGCCCGCAGGATGACAGCTCGTCCACAGACTCACATGACTCCTCCAGAAGAGGTTTCCTTATTATGCTTTCACAGAACTCATCACAAATTTACTTACATATTAAAAGTGCCAGTGGTGTCACTGTAAAAAAAAAAATTCAACTGCAGAGATACACAGAAAAAGTAGAAATCTTCAACCATGCTCTACCCCAATTCTTCAAACCACACTTGCCTTGGCAGAGCTACTGACTGTTAGCAGTTTTGATTGAAAACCTTCTAGGCCTTCCCAAAATTAACATATGTAGTCAATTGCTGTCGTTCTGCTTTTGGGATTTAAGACAAAATCAGATCACACTACAAATGTTATTCTACTTTTCTCAACGTTTCACTGACTCTCAATCCGATGCTTTCATTTTACTACACGCAGGTTTGTGTCTCTCTAACGGCTGCAGAGGAATATGCCTCCATCTAACCGTTCCTTAACAGGAATCAATCAAGGCTCCTCATCTGAACCACAGAGCACAGAAAATTATCTGAATGCCTATTTTTTCAATTCTTCCATAGATGGTACATTAACTAATGCTATTCTACATACACAGGAAAGAAGATAATTCACATCAATGGATGCCTTGGTGGATATTTAGAGCTTAATTCTAACAATAAGCAAAGAAAGCTTAGCTAGACAATTACATTGTTTCCAATACTTTGCTATTAAAAACACTGTCTGTCTTTCTATACGGTTATTTCTGTAGGACAGCAGTTCTTTGGTCCAAGGACCCTTGGGTCCCAAGACCCTTTTCAGGGGGTCTGTGAAATCAAAATTATTTTCATCTTAGTACTAAAACATCATTTGCCTCCCCTTTTTACTGTGTTAACATTTGCACTCGCAGTGCGAAAGCAGCGGAGATTAAAAATGCTGGTGATGGCACCAAACTGTCCTCAGAAACTGTGGTATCCTTCTCTTCACGCACTGGCAATGAAAAAGCTGGTTTCAGAGAAGTGTGTCCTGGTCACAAGTAAATTGTAAATGGAGCTCCAGCCCGAGTTCACATGGTTTTAGTATGCTGTGTGTTGAAATGGGAACCACACCAGGGACAGGGCCCCTGATGAAAGGCACTGAGTGCTGCCTGAGCTGCGTACGGGTCACCAATTTTACCTGCAAGACAACTGACCAGACAGCCTGGGGTGTCTGGTACACATCTGCTCAAAACTGACAAAGGAAGCCTAGTACTTCAGGGCAACAACTGCACATATCGTTGCCCATAGTAAGACTGAAGCTTTCGGGTAAAACTTTGGATTTTGGTACACCAGTACTTGCCACCATGACCTAACAGCCTCCCACTACTTAAAGATGTGTCTGATGAGGTCAATGGCAATATTAATAAATGTGATTTTTTTGGATGTTATGAAATGAAAATGTGTAAACATCTGGTAGGTCTGCATAACTTTACTTTCCAAATAAACAGCTGCATGAAGTTATACAGTCATGCATGGAAAAAAGATTCATTCCAAGTACAAGATACACCAATGGATTTTGATATTAACTGTATGAAAAGCTCACTGATGTTTTTCATTGATACTGCAACTGATCTTTAAGAAACGACCACTCGAAGAGTTTTACTCATATCAAAGAATAGCCCCGATTATTTGAAAGGATATGAAAATAATTTTTTTCTAGCTATATATTTGAGTAAGGACAGATTTTCTTTACATATTTCGACCAAACAACGTAGTGGTAAATATTACTAGATATAATTCATATACACAAAAGTTTTTTGGGGTACTCAATCTCTAAGAGTGAAGGGATCTCAAGGCCTTCGCTGAGAAGGCCTTGAGAAGGCCAAGACTGAGAACCATAGCTAGAAGGCAATTAGAAGCCAAAGTTCTAGGGTAAAGGTCCCACAGATTAAAGGCCCCCAACTCCAGAATGACTATTAATTCCTATCTTTCCCTACAGCATATCAAAGTGCCTCCCTTCTCTGTACCCTCTAAACACAGATTACAAATCTTTTAAAAACTTTGCCAACCGAGTGAGAAACACATGTATGTTTATTGTACTGTTTCAAAAACACAGAGACTGAGTCTGTTTTGCTGAGGGGCCTGGCAGAGCAGCTGCTTGAAGTCTGCGCCAGGCATCAATGGCTGCAGGAGCCTAGCAGAACCCTTCCACTCACACCCCTTTCCATGTTCCTGTTGGGACCAAGTATAATAATCCTGGGATAGCACCTTTCTGGAAATGTAAGGCATGAGATTCAATTCTAAACTTTTGGGAGGGAAGAAAGCCACACTACTACAGCAAAACCTATTTCCTACTTCTGAAACACTTTCTGCACCTCAGAGAACCAGGATTACAATCGCCCGTGTGTGGGAGTGGCGAGGAATGGAAAAGATGGTCCCTAAAGCATTAACACAGCAGGCCTAAGACTGCTCTCCTCTGAAAAGCCTGTCCTCTGGCTGGGTTTTGGGATCTTAGATTTGGGGAGTGTCTCCATGTTCCCTAAATGATAAGAGTTGGCTCACTATGTGTCAACTGTTTGTACAAAATAATATGGGTTCATGCTGAAAATATGCTTTCCTTCTGGAAGTGTGAAATTTGGGTACATGCTAGACAGTGGGTGCCTACATGACTAGCACCCACTAAAAAACCCTGGCACTGACCTCCCTGGCAGACAGTATTTCAAATGTGTAGTCGTAGTCTGCTGCTGGAGGAATTAAAGAGTGTTTCCGTGTGATTCCACTGGAAGAGGGCTCTTGGAATCTTGCGCCTGGCTTCCCACTTTGCCACAGGTGCCTCTTCCCTTTGCTGATTTAGCTTTGTATCCTTTCACACATCTCTATCCAACAAGGAAAGTCACTGCAGATTCTCTCAAAATCACTTCCCTGATGCTTTGGCATGAGCTCCAGGTAAGCTCCTGGTGTCACAGCAACACAAACCTTAATTAGTGTCCTAAGCAGACAGAACAATGACTAGAGTAAGTGAAAACCAAGAACCTGCAAGTCATTTAACTCTCTCCCAACCTGCACAGGTGTACGCTACTGATACATGACTTGGTCCACTCACCTTGGGAGAAATACTGGTTTCCGAGTCAGATGCTCACGAAGCTCAGGAGAGGTAGTATCAGAATTCATATATCGCTCCACATAGTCTGACCAGCGCTAGGATGGGGGTGGGGGAGAGCACAAAAGCTGAACTCCATCCTCATCAGGTAGTCTAGCAAATTCTATGACTAAAATGTCTGAAATCCCGAAAATTTTAAGATCAAAAAAATCTTTCCATAATGACATGCTTGTTACTTGGTATTGAAACACAGCTTAAAAATTCTGTTAGACAGCAAAACCCAACATTTCTCTGAGATATTTAAATGCTACCAGAGTCTGTAGAAGCTGGCTCACTGACAAGTTTTAATTCCCCACAGAGCGTTTTGTTAAAGAATACAATGATAGTGACAAATGTTTGAAAATCAGTATCTTTCACATTAAAATCTGGATTCTGGCATCACTTTAAAAAATGTTAAAGATCTGGCAACCATGAGCCAATATTCGCACAAAAACAGTCTCCCCTCCGTATACCCCAACACCATACATGTGGGCTTGCCTCTCTCATGAACATTACCAGCCAGACCCAGCCGGGACAACCAACTCACTCTGTCTGCTCTGTGGGGTTGCAAACTCCTGGCTTCATCTATCCTAATAAAAAGTAAACATGACACAAAGAGTCAAGATGACAATGGGCAAATGGCACCTCATGTGTTGTTTCTTAGATTTCAGGATTAAAAACAAGAAATGTGCCAGCCATGAGAATTGCCTCAGAGAAGATGGCTTTACTGAGAGCTAGAGGAGAGTGCCATCAACCTTGAATATTTACCACCAGGCAGCCCTTCTATTCAGCTTAAGACATGGCTGGAGTGACCTGTACTTTAAGCATCAGGCCCTGACCCTTACATAGGCCTAAGGCTGTTTGGGCCTTATAGAAGACAGTCAGTGGGCAGAATCAGGACGTGACAGCTCTCTGAGACATTTCTGCAATACCCTTGTCCATACCTCTGCTTCTACAGGGTCATCCGAGTTCTCCTCTTCTGTGTCCAAAAGCTCAATGGTCAGTTGAACCTGGCCTTGGCTCTGAATGAACATAAGCTGCAAAAAGAAACTTGAGTGTAAACAAAAGACCATCTCCAAAGCTATACCCTAGTTTCTCAAGGGTTGGGAGGTGGGGAGGCAATAAAGTTATCAAGTTCTGCTCCAATGGAAGAGATGAGGAAGATACTCAAAAGCTTAGGAGGCTGCTGATTAAAAAGGCAAAAGTTTAATATTGCTACCAGCAAAATGAAGTTAGAGCAAAAAGCACCATTTTATGTTTTCTATTTCTTGAATTAGCCAAAACAATAATCAATGTCGGTAAGAGTGCTTTAAAAGCAGTTTGTTCATTAAGAAGAACTATGGCAAAAGCAGAACCATAAAATGCCAATGCCATTTCACTCGATAATTCCATTTCCAGGGCTTAATGCAAAGATGCAAACAAGTCTACAGTGGTTTAAAAAAAAAGGAGAAAGAAAAAAAAGAAGAAAGAAAGAAAAAAGGAACTGTCTTGCACCAAAGTGAAGTGGAAAACATCAACACGACAGAGCAGCAACCACATTGCCATCGCAGTGAACACACCCAAGGAGACACCTGCTGTGGGGTAAGGAATACAAACACTGGCATACAGGGAGTGATATGCGGTAGTGGTATCAGGCACTGAAAGTCCTTGAAATTCTCAGATCTGAATACTTGTGAGATTTAAAAAAAAATCCACATTTAAAAGCAATACAGAGATTAAGGCAAAAAGCAAGTCATGTTTCGCACAAAATAACTATCAAATGGTGATGGCACACGGAAGGTCACTTTCAGAACCCCTGGGTTCTCAAAGCCTCATCCTCAGGGTTTGCTGCAGACACGGTCACTACCCAAAGCACACAGAAGAAGATACTAGAAGGAAGCTTGAGAACTCAATTTATTTCAATTTCTTTGGTTTACACAGGGAAAAACCTAAAATTCAGAGCTCTTAAGTTCTCAAGGGCACAGAGCCAGTCAGTAAGCAAACAGGACAAGAAGCCAGTTATGCTTCCCAGGGCTCTTCTGGAGAAGTTTTAAACATCCCTGTCTGCTACTGAAATTTAAAACATCACACACACACACACACACACACACACACACACACAGAGAGAGAGAGAGAGAGAGAGAGAGAGAGAGAGAGAGAGAGAGAGAGAGAGAGAGAGAGAGAGACAGAGAGAGAGCGCGAGCGAGCCTGACTGACTCAGTCTCTCCCTGCAAAAATAGATATGGAAAAAGCTGCCCACAGGAGTTTGCTAACTCCCCTGCACCTGGGGTGACCTAGAGTGTACACCGGTCTTACTGCTCTAAGGAAATCACCCTTCAAAGTGATATTAAGTAGATATGCTTAAAACCAAACTCAGTTTCACCCCAACAGGACCCTTCAACCTGTGCCTGTCTTGTCAGGCCCCTCCCGCATGTGTGCCCAGTGCCCTCACCTCTGGAACCACTCTCCCAAGTCTTGACTAGCCGCATTATTAGACTGTCCACACCCATCACCCAAATTTGGCAACTGCCTCCAGTGGCATACACCCCTCTGATTCCTCCACTCCTCCTTACTCCATGCTACCAAACGGATCTTCCTGAAAGCTCAAATCCAGTGGGACAGTTAGCCCTTAATAGTAACTCATTGCTCACCAACCACAAGAAAACCCAAACCATTTACTTAGTGTGGCTATAAGGATCCTCTCCTTTCTACACACCCCCTCCGCCAATATCCTGTGCTTCATTCACTCAACAACAGTCACCGAATGTCCACTATTTATCAGTTAGGGCACACTAGGAAAAGAACATGGTTTCTTTTTCGGAGAAGCTCAATTTAGTACCAGAAACAGGAATATAAACAGCTGTATTTACATTAGAACTAAGTAACTACAAAGGTACTATATATTTTAGAGAAACGAGCAATATGCTGTGAGAACAAACAATTCCTCCTCAGTGAGCTGAAAAAGATTTTACTTCACTGAAGCGACACTCAGCTGGGCATTGAGAACCCCCCCACCCCACAAGTGAAAGACATGAATAAGCAATACATAGAAGAGGGGGGGAAGGGCAACAGTAGGAAATAGGGAAATAAATAACGTAGTTTTATAACCATCTAACTGGCAGAAAATAAAGAAGTTTGATACTACCAAGTGACTAAGGATAATGCAATAAACGCTCTTACGGAAATGTACACTGTTATAGCCTAACATTTTGGAGAGTGAAATGGCAATATCCATTAAAATAAAAAATTTAAAATATGCATACCCTTTAACCAGATCATTTCACGTGTTTGTCTCTACCCTAGACAAATATTAACACAAGCACAAGAAAATGCATTCAATGTAGCACTATTTGAGATAGAAGAAAAATGGAAATAGTTTAAATGTTCACACATAAGGGAATGATTTTTTTTAAAAATATGGTACACTCATACTATTAAGTACAACACAGCAGTTGAATGAAATGAGCTGGATCTATATAAACCAAAATTGAGCAATTCTAAGACATACAAGTGAAAAGAAGCAGGATGTAGAATACGCATGGTCTAAAATTTATTTCTAAACATACACACATATGTATGTAAATGCACAGAAAAGGGTCTGAATGGACAGAGAGAGCTTACCATGCCTGAGTTTTAAAAAGCAGTATAGAATGTGCATAGGAAAAATAAAGGGAGAGGAGGCTGGAGTTTGGGGCGGGAGTGGCGGAAGATCTGAAGGGCTGCTTACTGCTTACGCTTAGCTTAGTGGTAACACTATTAAAATTTACTCTCTCAGTAAACATTTTAAAGACGAGGATCACTTGGTAACACAATTTTCCTAGTTACTAAGCCCTTTGTTCCTGCTATTCTCTCTGCCACTCTGACAAGTATTCTTATCTACTACAGGGTCTGTCCATTTCTTCACAGGCCCTCGTCACACAATTTCATATGCTGCTAACTCATTGTGGGGAGGGATGGTAATTCTGTTCACCACTGAAACTAAACACACAGTAAACTCATAATAAACACTTATATTAAATCTCTCTACTTGGCCAACTACAAACCTGAGCCTGCCCTCCTAAATACAGGCTTTAACTTACACATTTATTACATAGCTGCAATCATAATATATATACTTTTGTATCTTTTTATTTGCTTCAATATTTTTATAATTTATAATTAACTTTAAAGGGCTACAAAATTTGCCATTCAGTATTCACACAATACCACCCCCATAAAGGGGCTGGACATCTAGGTTGTTTCCACATATGCTTTTCAAATTACCTATTACAATGGTAGAAAACTGGAAACCCAGATGTAAAAACAAGAGAGGCGTAATTCTCTACAAAATGAAATATCAAATAGTCACAAAAAGATGCTGAAGGCTCTGAGGTGTTGTTAACTGAGCAAAATAAGTTACACAACACTCTGCCTAGTATCATCTCTTTCAAAATATACACAAGCATAGTAAAGTCTAGAAATGTCATCAGTGATTATTTCTGAAAGAACTGCAGGTAACTTTTTCTCCGCATTTCCTATTTTTCCTATGGTGATAAAGGATTACATTTATAAACATTTTAAGACAATATACTTACGAAGCTCTATCATATGAAAAAATGTTCAAAGAAATGAAGCGGAACACAAAATTGTAAAAATCACATATAACGACTAATTTTTTTTAAAGGAAAACGAACAGACTGTGCTTGGAAGACTTGACTTCCACTTTTCTGTATTCGTGTATTTCCTCCAGTGAGCTCCCAGGAACTCGAAGGTGTTCCAGAAGTGGACTCACTGGGTCAAAGCGCCCAGACGGTACGGCTTTGACTTCTGGTGGAGACAGTCCCAACAACAGAAACTGTCACCAGCACGGTCCCTGACTGCACGAGTGACTCTCACCTTAAAGCAGTTCTCATCCGACATGAGCTGCTCGGCCTTCCGCTGATACGCTGACTCCAGGAGCGTCCTTGAGGTCTGCGTGTTCAGCTGTCCTCCAGTGGCCCCGTTGTTGTTTTCTGCCAGGTACAGGTCAGTCACCTGTACACAGATCTCATCACTCACAATGTGCTGTAGCTGGAATCAAGCAAAGGCAAGTCGCCAGTGAACCAAGAAGACACTTGTCCCTGTCACACAGTTAACCTTCCTCTAGGTCCTGTCACTGAGCTCAAAAAGGTTTTTTTGGGTTGGTCATTTAAAAAAATTAATCACACAAAACCACTATTTTGTTTTCTTGGAGAATAACTGAAACAAAAGTTTTCAACCATATCACTGGTCGATGAGTAAAACTTTCGTACCTCTTTAAGGGCAAAACCACAGGCAAGTCAGGTTAATGAGCTGCTTATTTAAAGTTCTAAAGAACTTTAAAAAAGATTTTTATGTGATATGGCTTCCTATTTTTATGGCACTAATTTACAATTTACAATTTGCTTTCACACATATTCTCTTTGGATCCAGACAACTGCTCTGGGAAGAGGCTGTACAGGGGTGGCCTGTTATACATGAGATAAATTTGTGTGTTAGATGAGAAAACTCAGTGTGTAGCCAAGGGGCCTTTGAGGCCCGTCTTTATTTTTAGCCCTTGTACAAAGTCTGAAACTCATGAGGTATTTAAGAAGTTGTTGTTGAACTAACTTCCCCGGGGCACTCAGCTGAAGGAGGAGAGTTAGGACTACTCAAGCTTCCTGACCCCAGGCCAATATTCTTTCTAACCATCTATTTTCCTACGTCTGATATGTAGGAAACTATCGGATTAGATAGATTTGCAACTATCTTGTTAAACTATCTAATAACTAGAAAGTTGAATCAGAGTTTCTTTCCATGGTCATGGGTCATGAAGATATTTCTATTGTGAAATAAAAATTTCCTCAAATGAAATTACCCATCAAAATGCTAGAGAATGTAAAAAAAAAGCTACAAAAAGCAAAAAGTTAAATGCAATGTCAATTTGTCTATTTTCCCTTAAAATTCTCATAACCACTAAGCCATCCTATTTTTAGGGACATACATTGTTTTTGAAGTACTATTAACTATGAAAATTATTTATTTTTAATATTTAAAAAAAGTCTTAAATGACAAGTATGTGTATTTGTAGATAAATAGACACAGTGCAAGGTCAAAGGGTTTGATGGTGGCAGGAAAACCAGCAACTGGAGATAGTTGAATAAATTACAATTAGTCCAGACAATGGATTCTACTGGACCATTAAAATAATGCTTATAACTTGGTAACACAGAGAAAAGCTTAAGATACAGTGATTCAGAGAGAAAAAGTAGTGTAAACAAAGTACTATAACCAAAGCCTGGTTTCTAGCACGGAGACACCTGTGCTTTGCACCTTCCTGTTGAGGCAGACCAGGTCACTGACTCCCCACCTACACCTCTTTTTGGACATGTGGCCCCTTCTAGTCTTTGCAAAGGGCAGCGCTGTAACTAATCAACCCAGGGACAGCTAGGCAACTGCACCCCGAAGCTAGGTTGGTCTGATTCTCTCTTCTGCTAATGTGAAATGACACAATGAGTGTGTCCAGCAGACAGAGGAACATCTGAATAGAAGGTGGAGGCCAGAGGCACTGCCGTGGTAAGCCAAAGATTCAGGGGCTGGGGGAGCCCTAAGTGTGTGTCCAAGGGCTGTGTGCAGAGAAAAGCATGAGAACAGAACAGACATCCAGAAGGCAGGCATGCAGGCAAGGAAAACAATGTCCCAGTGCAATCCCTACGTGGTCTGGCATATTTTGAGTTCTGTACTAGATGTAAGACAAATCCCTCTTAAACTAGTCTGGAAATGATAAGATAAATGTATGGCTTGACCTTGAATTGTATGTTCTACCTCTAGTCAGCAATGAACTCTGGGAGAACACCAAATGAAATGAGGCAAGTGAGAGAAGATATGCCACCAATTGAAGGGTTAAGATGAGAACCATGAACATATGTTTTAAAAACACTGAATTTGGGTTTCTGCATAAAACCTGTTTCCATAAAAAAAGACTGGACATTATGTATTACTGACTCAAAGTTATTACCAGGTGCTTCTAGTAAATGGACTAATTATATCTATCGTTTCAAAAACCAGCCTCGGCTTAAAGTTTCTTTTATTGAATTTATAAAGTTGTTGTGCTAGCAGTATGAAGACTTTACTTTTAGCTTTAGCAGCAACAAACTTCTAAGCAGAAACATAAACACACAGCAACTGTCAGGGGGTGTTAACAGGGATTAGTTTCTCAAAAATTACGACCAGAGTTACTTGCATCCTTCCAAAGATTTGTCAGTCACCATACAGACTAAGAGAAGGCCTAATAAATTCTTCAATTTTCAGGAACAAAACTGCCTGCCACCTTCCGTGAAGATGCCAAAATTCAGTTATATGAAACGTTCTTCCTTGACTCAGCAGATCCTGTGAGAGGGACGCAGAGCCACGCATCTTTTCAGATGTGAGGCAAAAGCATGGGCACTCTGCAAACGATTCCACACTTTACACCAAGGGAGCACTCAAGGGAGCACTCAGCAACAAGCTTTCTTTCCACGGTGGCAATGTAGACTCTGGAATTAGAACTCTTTTTTGGTAAGTTTTCACTTTAAAGAAAGTAATGTACCAGTGTGGTCTCTTTGGGGGCCAACTGGGAGAAAGACAAACCAATAATGCAACTATCTTGATACTGAACACTGACAAGTGACTTTTCAAATAAAGCAGTCATGCAAAAGAAAAAACTGCACCAACAGCCTCCCTTCGGAGTTCAGAACTCAAGGCAACAGAGCGGAAACCTGACTGACTACTCATCCTCTCTGCTATGAAGTTTCACTCTTGTAGAGAACGTGTTTACAAACTCCCAGGGTGCCACAGGAACACACCACAAACCTAACTCAGAGGGAACCTCAGATTGTAAGGTGGCAATGTATTATAAAAGATGGTATGTGAAACCTTCCTGTAAAAAGAACTTCAAATATTAAATGAGGAAAGTATGAGAATTACCAGCACCTACAGAAGAGAGCTCCCCCCACACCCGACAGACAAAGGGAGGGCTGGGCCAGCGTGCGGAGTGGGGCCAGGTCAGTGCGGCTCCAGCCAGCACACAGGGGCAGAGCGCCAGGTCTGGGGGCTCATAACTGGGAGGGATGAAGGACACACTAAGCAAAGTAGGGGTCAGTCCTGTGGCAGAAGTGCTGCCCCGCGGTTGCCAGTGGAAACGACAGCCCATTACCCGCCCCCACGGAACCACTTGTCATCCCCAGGGCTGTAATGTACACCTGTCATCTGGCCTGGTCCCTCAGGGAGGACGCCCACCAGCGCTCACCTGCCGGACGATGCTCTGGATGAGCTTGTCCATGGTGAAGGCAATGTAGGCATGGATGGTGAACATTTCCCGCAGCGAGTCCTCATACTGGGACGAGTCGATATTGCCGTCCAGCAGGCTGCGCACCATGTCCAGGAAAGCCGGATAATAGTCCTCCACGTCCACGTCCACTGCGTGAGAGGGCAAAGGTGAGGCTCCACCTGCTAGGACAGCTCGGGGAGCAGGCAGGGTGGGCCCCACTGTGGGTCAGGAGCACCAGGACAGACCCTTGGTGCTCAGACGTCCCCCCTCAACCTGCAGCAATCCAACCGGCGGCTGCAGCCCCCAGCGCCGCCTACCAGAGTGACTGCGCCGTGACCAGCGGCTTCTCCCTGGCAAGCCACAACACTTACTGCTGGCTTGGCTATCTGTGTAGGAGCACAAATTATTCTGGGGAAGAGGTCTCCTCAGAGAGCCGGTGGTTCCTCTGCTGAGGAGACTGCTCTGTAGGCTTACAGACAGCATTCCTGACAGGGGTCATGGCCCACAAAGCTCCTCCAGTAAAGCCCAGAGAGCAGACGAGAACGAGGCTGGCAGAGTAACTGTTGCACTGGGCAACCTCTCGGGAACAGAACAGGCACTAGAATAGTGACGCATCTCCATCTGTCCGAGTCCTTCTGTGTAATGACTGATCGCAACGCTCACTCCACAACTCCACGGAGCAGTCTGTACTTGGTGCCCAGGAACCACTCTGCCACAAGCGAGAATCTTACCGGCTGTTCCGGGGACGCTGGCAACTAGCAGAGGGCACGGGAACGGAAAAAGGCCTGCCTCTGGTGTACTAAAGGAAAACCTACTACATGAGGCTCAAAATCAGGCGCATCTTGTCTCGGGCTTGCAATCAAGGCAGTGGCACGAGGGGCTACTGGGGGTTGGTTATGCTGTTTTTTGAACCAGGTACTGGGTACGCTACACAGGTGTGTTTATGTTGTAAAAGCTCACTGAGCCATACAATTTAGATTTGCGTCCTTTCTGATACATGTGTTGTACTTCAATAAAAAGTTCACTAAAATTAAAAAAGTTCCAAAAGGAACTCTGTCACTGACATTAGGTTGCCAGTTAGTAAAGTCTGTACAAGGCAAAGGCTGAGGGTAACAGCCTGTTTATCTGAAATGGGACTGTTCAAAAGCAGCAGCTGGCTTGTGCTGCATCACAGACCATCGCCTTGTTAGGGCTGCACACAGGCACAGGTTGTGCGGGTGCCGTGAAAAGGTGCTGTCAGGCCACGATAAAGCTACGAGTGCAAAGCACAGACACGGGCACACGAGCTGCGATCAGTGTGAGGTGTCACTGTCACTCAAGACCATACTGTGTAAGCTCATACGGAGGTAGGTCGGTGGTCAAGCCAGGGTGAGGCCGTTTCTCTCTCATTTCCACCCACGCTGATGGATTCACCACACTAAGGTCAAAAGTCGTCTCTCTCAAGCTCGAGTTAATATAGATACAGGCTTTTAGAATTAATTCCCAATGTCATTAGCTCGTTAGCAGATAGAAGGCTGGGGCTACACATGGCCTTCTTACAACAGCAAGTTAAAAAAAAAAAAAAAAGATGATTTGCTCCACAGATTGGCTGTTTCCTCAAGAGCACAGAAAAAAGGATTTGCGAAAAAGTTTTTGGCCTACAACTCAAGTACTGAACAGTTATTTAGAAGTAGATGGCCCATAATTACTTAAAGCACAAGGTGGCTTCCTTAACACTTATTCATTTTCCTTTTTCCAAGTTCTCTATCTTCATTGCTGTTTTACCTGTTCTGCTGTCTCACACCACCTCGAGTTCCAACCTCCTTTCCATAACCTATCTGTTTATTATGAACGAGCCACAAACCCCTCTGGTTAACGAGACGTCCTGCCCAAACACATCAGAAAATGCACACCTGGTCTTAGACAAGGAATTTATGTCCTGTCATGGAGTGGAAACAACGGTGCCGTTTAGTCCTTCTGTCCTTTGAAACCCTCTGCAATAACCCAGAGACCCGCCATCTGGGAAACAGATGGCAGTGACACCTCCCCCTTCCCTGGTGTCCACAGGGCCAGCCACTGAGTGTCGATCTAAGCACCACACAGGGTGGTGTGTGTTATTTTCTCCAATTCTCCCAATCACCCCGCAGGGTAACAGGCAGCACCTCCATTTTACAGTAAACAGGTTCAGAGCGTTTAAGTAAGATCACACAACCAGCAAGTTGCAGAACTAGGATTTGAACCCCTCTGAGGTCTGTCTGTGCCCCATGTAGAAGGGAAGCAGTCATGAGTCTAACTAGGCCATGAGGCCCCCACCCCTCACACCCTCTGTAAACCAACAGTCCAGGCACTCACTAGGCTCTTTGAGACGTAGCTGGATGGCAGGGCTGTCGCTTTTATCTCGCTTTATGCCCAGCACTTCCCGTTCCCACTCTCGCTCTCGGTTTTCCTCTTCGATTTGCCGTTCCGCTTGGGAGCAGATGCGTAGGAGCCTCAGGCAGAGAATCTGGTGTAGCCGCATGAATATGTACCAGTTGTTGTTCACATAGAAGAGGTTGTACACCTCATCCATCCCTCTTAGCTTCTGCGCCGCTGTGTTACTAAACAGCAGCTTGGACTTCGGGGGGCTGCCTCCAACCCCGTTGTGCTTCTTAGCTGCGCCTGTGGCTTCGTCTACATCCATCTCCTCTTCCTCCTCTTCTTCCACATCCGAGAGATCACCCCTCTGAGCAAACAGCAGGTCTGGAATGAAATGATGCATGATTTGCTTGATTTTGTACTTGTCCTCCTTCTGAATGCCCGTCTGCCTCTTCACGTGGTGGATAATCAGAGCAGCGGCATCCTCCAGGATCTGTTTGTCTTCATAGGCCAGCGAGAGGTGCGGGCCAACGGGCACACCAGCATTTTCTTCCGTAGCCTGCTCTTGCCTCTACCAGGAGAGAGACACAAAGTATTAAGTGCCGTACCTACAGCAACAACAAATGGCATACAAGATTACACCATCATTAACCACAGCAGCTATGGTTTTCCATCCAAAACCTCCAGAAACAATAAGGTAATGTGGAAGATGTGGCTTGATACCAAAATGGTACCTTCTATACTTTGAAGACATATTAAGGGACAATGGGACAGAATTCGGACTGTATTTTTAAACTGTGGATTATTATTTATGGAGGATACACTATGAGGTCTGGGGTTTACTTTAAAGCACTTCTGGGTGGGAGTGCAGGAGGTGTTAGATGCAACAGCAGTGGCACACAGGAGTCATTGTTTATGTAAGAGCTAATTTTACTATTCTCTCCCCTTTCGTGTATATTTGATATTTTCACAATAAAGTTTTTTAGAATCGAAGAGCAAACTACTTCTAGGAATTTCTCAATCACAGTGCATTTATGTTTTTATCCATCACCTAATTCTGTAAACTCAAAGAAAGCAGGATTCATTTCTTATTCATCTCTGTATCCTAGCTCTCGTACTATACACATAAACCTCGTAAGGATGCTGAATAAACAAGGATTAGGAAGAGTTTAGGGATTAGTGGTAAGTGTTCAAGCTTGGGAAGATGAGATGGGCTATACTAACGAATACAAGGTATTGTGTGAGGAGAACAGATGAGAAGAGGAGTGGGAGAAGGAGGCAGTGGAGTCAACTAAAATCAGGATGTTAAGTAAATTGGGAAACCAGTAAAACAGCTTAGCTATAAAGGTGAGGTTTAGATTTAAAATGGTAGAACCAGGAAAAGAAGTCTACACCAGTCATGAAGCAAAAATCGCAAGTCTTAGAGGGTTTCACTTTCACATAACAGATCATTTCCCGGAATAAAAGCTATGCAGAATAGCAACACGGAGCCTCTCCCAGCCGTTAGGAACCCCTTGCTCACCTCGTCATAGATACTCTCAATCTCGTTGAGCAAGCTCTTAGACCTCAGGACCTTCGTGTCGTTCTGTTTAAAGTTGATGCCCTGGTGGTCCAGAGACTTCAAATAGTATTTCTCATTTTGCTCTCTCCACACCTTGTTAAAGCCCCTCTGAGCTTCTCGCCATTCTTCCTCTTTCATCTTCAACCTAGTGGGGTGGGGGTGGAGATAAGATGTGAGAATTCAGATGTGGGAATTCTAAAGTGGGGCATCACACTCCCTGGGTGGGATCCTGGCTGTGCCATACCAGCCACATAGAATTGTTTCCTGACCAGTGAAGTGGGAATAATAGCACCTACTCTTAATCATTAAGAGTTCAGAAATGAGAAATATGTTATTCTTACTTGATTTCAAAACTCAAAAGACATAAAAAGGCCTGTCAAAATTATTGGCAACTTGGGATAAATGTTATTCAAACCAGTTTTGAACTCTGTTACATGAGGAGTATTCATTCAAGACTGACCTTAGGGAAGTAACTTGTCCCAAAGTCAGAGATCCTACTTAGAATAGTTATTTCTCAAACGTCATCCCCGGAATACCCCTGAAAAGTAGGTTCTCTTCCTTTGCCAGCTAAAGTGAAGTTAAACAAGTCTTCGCTACAGCACTTGTTTACTTTCCTGATGTAAATGCAGAAGTCCAAGGGCAGAGAACCTGCACAGTAACGTTCCTTTGGACACAGTTTGGAAAAGTTCTCATGAGAACAACTGATCCTAACCCTCCAGGAGAGGAGAGTCAAATCAAAACCAGCATGGGGACCACGGAATACCCTGCATCTCAAAGCCAAGTGAAATGCTACCGGCAAAAAGAGGACTGACCTATGCCAAAACCTGGGGGAGGAGCAATACAACAGAGGCATCTATGAACTGTGCAGCAGACAAGAATTCTTTCCACCAGGTGACCCTGAATGAGGACCCAGGTCCTGGCTGACAGTCAGTGTAGTCCCCAGTGCCCTGGCCCACTTCCTGATGGTTGGCTGCAGGTGGGCACGAAGCCCCTCTACACCTCAGGGTGAGAGCTCATGAGGAGAGAGGAGACACGCTTGGAAGAAATGGCAATCCAACTCTCTTTAAATAATACATATCAATTTTACACAGACAAGAAGTGATTCTTATTAAAAATCAAAGATGTTACAACAGTTAATACTGAACGACAGGAACGTGGTTCTCTTCCTTATTCTTTTCTATATCTTAAAATATGGCCTCAAATACAGAGCATTCCACTATGGACTTGCAAGGTTTGTCCTCTACTGTTGGTACATAGAAGCCCATCAAGAAGCCCCACTATCGCGCTCACTTGAGCTACACATACGGGGGTGCCAAAAAAAATGTATACACATGACTCGTATTCATCTTCTGTCATCAGTATATATTGAGTATTACAATTTTAATATAGTTTTTTCCTTTCTTAAAATATGTATACATTTCTTTGGCACCCTCTATGTATTAAAATTGGAATGAAACAAAATTAGCACGGCCCCTGTGCAAGGATGATATACAAATTTGTGAAGCATTCTAGTTTTGTTTTTTTAATTCATGAAGCATTCCATTTTTTTTAAAAAAAGAAGCTTCACTATCCCGCACTGCACCTGATTTTCAACCCAGATGGGGAGACCTGGTGGTCTCGTGGGATAACCAGGTGGAAAATGAGAGCTTCACTTAATGGACACCGAACCTGTTGTGAAGCACACGAGAGCACGAAAGGCGTTTGCGTAGATACCTTTTAAGGACAATGGGGACGGCGATGGAGGGGTTCTTCCTCAGCCCATCAATTATGTCGGCTGCTTTGTCAGCATAGATCCTTTGCAGTGCTTTCCGATGGATGACTTCCGATGTGCCTCCAAGCGTGTTGTCCAAGCGGAATTTGGCTTGTTCCTCAGCAGACAAGCGGGAAAGCTTCTTCTGTATTGCTTCCAGAACCCGGATTGTTGCCAGATTAGTCTCTAAAACTACATCAAGCTAAAGAAGACAAAGTGTGCTCAGGGCCCAACCAGAACAGATCAGGAGTAGAAGGTGGGACGTCACACTCCCTGGGTGCGATCCTAGCTCTGCCGTCCCAGCCAATAAGACTGTTTCCTTACCAGTGAAGTAGGGCTAGCAGATCTACTCTCATAAAGTTGTTTTCTGGGTTAAACGATACAATCCACATAAAGTAAAGATCTAGCACAATGCCTGGCACATAATGAACATTAATAAGTGATGAGTAAGCAGGAGGGTGTCAAAGTTGTGCATGTGGGGACCCATTTCAATTCTTACTGAATTCCTGGCAAGGGCTTGGCCCAATGAGGTTAAGGATATGACTGGCAGCCTTTGAGGTAACTTTTCCCCCTAGGCTTAACACAAAATTCTCTAGATGAGGGCCGGCTGAGTGGCGTGTTGGTTAAGAGATGGCTTGGGACACCAGCTCTGAGCAGCAGGGCCCTGGTTCTGATTCCACATTAGGGCCAGTGTCGCTGAGCTGCCATGAGTCCCCGGCATCAGCGTAGGCTGCAGTGGGCTGCCATAAAGCTACCGTGAATGGCTGGCAGCCAGCATGAGCTGCCAACAGCTGCTGTGAGTGGCTGTCCACCGATCTGCCTCACCTGGGAAGAGCGCAATGATAATACCAACATGGGCTAGTGAAGCAACGCCCTCCACAACTAGACTGAAGAACAAAAGGACAGCAACTTGTCTGTTCCCCTTCCTCGAATCCCCAATGCTATTCCCCTCCCCCAATTCCCCAATAAAATCTTAAAAAAAAAAATTCTCTAGATGAGAAACAGAAAATGAAGTAAACAGTCTCAAAGGCCTACGACCAAATGTCTATAGGAGTTTAAGTTTTCTAGTTTGGTGACGGTAGTCATTTTGTCAAATATTTCTGGTCCCCTTCTCCCCAATTCTGGACAAAAGACAGACTGAACTTCCTGGCTCCCTTGTGATTGGATGGGATCATGCAATTAGTACTGTCAAGTGAGTTGTGAATAGTTGAGTCAAAGTAATGTTTATTACTTCTAGGCTGGAACATTTAGTGGTGCAAGACCCTTTTGGGCTCGCTTTTTCCTTCCAGTAACTGGCAATATTCAAGATGGTGGCACTCTGTCAGTCTGGGTCCCCAAGTAATTCTGAGGAGCAGAATCCCCTAATAACATAAATGCACATGCAGCAAGATTAAGGAATAAGTCTGGTTCTTCAGGCCACTGAGATTTGGGGGTTTTATCTATATTGTAGAATCACTAACCTCTCCTGAGGTATAAAGGAATGCTCCTTCAAACTAGCCCATCCCACCCAATCCTAAGTGTGTGCGCCATGCACGCACGCGCGCACGCACACATGCACACACACACACCATTTCCATCATCTTCACTCCTATAATCACAAATGGGAAATGAAGATGTTGCCTCTCATTTACAGGCATACCAGTTGTGCACGGGAACATCCTATCAAAAACAGATGCCAATCTCCTCTTTCTAACTCATATGACCTTACCAAACGTAGGTAACAAAGAAATGCTTTCTTTTGCCTGATAAAACTTCCCATGGAAGTTAACATCTGTCATGAGTTTCAATCATTTACCCTAAAAAACCCTCATAAACCCTGTGGCAGAGATGGCCAATCACCTGCCAGTGGCCAAGCCACACGTGATTCTGCATTCAAAACATGTCCAAAGCCCGGCCAAGTGGCTCAGTTGGTTAAGAGCTCACTCAAGAGTGTGAGCTCTGAGCAACAGGGTCACCAGTTCGATTCCAGGCCTGAGCTGAGCTGCCACTGAGCTGCCAACAGGTGGCAGGATGGCTCAGCTAAAAAAAATAATAAAAATAAAATAAAATCTTAAAGTCTGTCATATTGAAAAGGATGTGTTAATTATATGCAACTTTAAAACCAAGAAATTTGAATATTAAAAACAACAATAACAACATGGTTGAGAAAACATGCCCAAAGCAATTGTAGCGGGTGAGGGGTCACTGCCAGAGCGCTAAATCAGTATGGGTTTAAAACAGCAAGACAGCACCATCCAGAGAACAAGCAGGGCCAGTCAGTCTTCTATAATATGTTAAATAGGATACGTGTAATTTTACCTCCTTAGACACATTTAACATTCCCTCTTTTTGTTGATGATATCAGTGAGTTGGACATTTAAGCACACTGGGGATTCTGAGCCCACTTTTAGTACTCCCAACTCCTGGTATAGGGGCTCTACCAGCTCATCCCTAATTTAACTTAGTTTCAAAAGGAGCCAAATCAACATAAAAAATACGAGAGAATTCCAGTTCTCACAGAAGAGCTGGTTTGCTAACCACCTAAGAATAACCACACTTTTCTTTTCCTTTCTTTTTTTTTTTTTAAGCTGAGCCATCCTGCCACCTGTGGCAGCTCAGTGGCAGCTCAGCTCGGGCCAGGAATCGAACCGGGGAACCTGTTGCTCAGAGCTCACACTCTTGAGCGAGCTCTTAATCAACTGAGCCACTTGGCAGTCCCTAACAACACACACTTTAAATAATTTCAAAGAGCTTCAAGGTAGCCCAGTAGGCCTTGTGATGCTAAGTTTATACACCATGTAAAATACAATAACCTTTCAAATGCTGTTAAAAATTCAAAGGATTATTACTCAGCCATCAATGGATAATTTCAGTTAGAAGGATTGAAGTGGCCTAGAGAAGTCACATTTGCCGTACTAACGTATTTGACAAGCTCGTGAAGTATGATAAGTACAATAAGCATTTACCACAAAAGAACTTGAGCCTCTGGCTCTTCAGTCTTAAAAGCCAACCCTCACAGATAAGTACTTAAAATATCTTATCATTTAGCATCTTCCATTTTCCCAAAATTCAAATGATAAAGGAACTTGTACCTCAAAGCGTTCGTCTTCACAACGATAGATATGTTCTTCATACTGAGTTTTTTTGGAACTAACAAAGGTGGAATCCTCAGACCAGGAAGGGAAGGAAACCCAGGTATCATTTAAAACCTTTGGGTAATAAAAGAAGAGAAACTGAAACAAAAGTCTGACAAAGCTTCCTGGTGATTAAGCATTCTCAATAAAAAGGTAAAACTCTAGGGGCAAGAAAAAACATTTAACATTACAAGTTTTCAAAATACGAGTAAGGAAAAGGTTCTGAATAACTGTAGAACATTTTTTTTCAAAGACAAAAAAGGGTCTTGACTTCCTCACTCATACAAATTCTCAATCCCTGGGACCACTGCTTTCTCAAGAAAGACGAGGATTCGGGGTTGATCCTCTGGGGAAGGCATTACCTCTTTACAGAGTGGAGTCCGTCCTGTACACTTGGGCTGCTGGTAACTCTTTGGGAGGGCTCGGTAGCTGGAACCCAACCGTTTACAAGAGGCATAATCTATCTCCATGGCAATGCCCTCTGTGGCTCGTTCCTTTGGATAGGTTTCCAGATGTACAGACTCCTTGTAGCCCAGGAAGTTTTTAAACCAATTAAACAATTCAGGGAATTTCCTGAAGAGTCAAACCAAACACTGGTGAGCAATTAGAAGCATGATGCAGTTATCCTAAGGTACAACTACCACTATTGGTGCTGGGTGAGAACACTGCTACCAGGGACCAATTCCAATGACAATTATTATTTCCTAACTCAGATGCACTGCATCTGAGCATCTAGCTTCTCCTTGTCTTACAGAGTGCTCTAGGATCAGTTAAGGTAGTGAAGGAAGAGCTGCACTGAAACTAGACAATAACCAGCCACTCTTCTGATCAAGAATATTGCATCAATATTCAGCTAATTCTTGGGTTGTCAAATACAGTCACGATTCTAGAACCCTGGAAGAGACTGGTCTCCATAAACATCCAACAAGGGGCGGGGATCAGGAGACCAGCAGTCTTGTCTGATGCTCTCTCTTTTTTCCTCTCTAGAGGTGAGCTAGACAACTTCCTAGAGGACTCTTTCAACAGACGTTTTATAAGCCAACCGACCCAGCACAATCAAATGAATTTTCCCTATCACACATTCTCACAAACTAAGTTTTATTTCACTCCCATGTCATGCATCAGGGCTAAGCCCCTCAACTCCACTTACCCCAAGAAAGGAGAGACTAACTGCACAAGCTCAGCCCGAGAGATCACCTCCTGGTTGAAGATGACAAGACAGCGCAGGAAGTTCTCATAGGCCTCCGCGCTCCGCAGGGCCTTGCGGACCTTAGGGGACAACCGAGGAGAGACTATTAAGTGGGGAATCAAGAGATCCTGGATTGCTTTTAAGTGACCGGGGAAATCCGAATTTATGTGATACTACTAAGGAATATTAATTTTCTAGATGTGATGATTATGTTTGAAAAATAGCATTATTTTAAAGGGAAACTTAGTGCTTGTGAATAAAATAATATCTGGGATCTGTCTCCAAAAACTCTGGGTGGGTGAGAGTGCATATGAAAGTATACCGGCTAGCAGCTGGGAACTGCTAACGCGGGGTGATGGATGCATGGTGAGTCCTTTTATTCTTCTCTTTAATTTCACATGTTTAAAACTTTACACAATAAAAATTTTCAAAATGAGTTCCTGGAGCAAAGAAGATATTTACCTTCCTGTATGCTTGACTTTCCAGACCAAAATCAGAGTTACCCAAGCTTTTGTGTCCTTTCCTAACAGATGTTTATAGCAAGAATTTGTCAACACTGTTTTCAAACTCTGGTAATCTTCAACGATCTTTTAAAATAAGATACTTCTGTCCTCTGACCTGATCCTTTTCCTTCTTCCATTTATCATATTGAGCATTTGAAAATCCAAAAACCTTAAAATGTTCACCGGCATAGACAAAGTAAAAATAGCCTGGATAGGTGAGCAACCTGGGGCTTCAATATCAAAAGTAAATACTTAGCATTGTGGTCTTTTAGTGGGGACTGCAGACCCTCACCAAACCAACTGCTTTATTGGTCCCTTCTCCAGGCTCCCATATACTTTCTGTAACAGTCAATCAGTAGACAGTATGAGGAATATGTACTTTCAAAGCCAAAGATGAAAGAGCAGTGCCCTTTCTGTACCACACACATTTATTTACCTTTAATTTTTATTACCTTTTAAACATACACAGAAGTAGACAGAATAGTCTAATGAACCCCATGTACTCACCTGGCTTCATGATCAACATTTCATAAATTTTGTTTCATCTATACCCATTTCCCCCACCAATGAATTTTAAAGCAAATTCCAGACATTTCATCTATACATACTTCAGTATGTATCTCCAAGAAAGAAGTACTCCAAATATATGTATATATGGGTGTGTGTGCGTGCATATATCTCTTTTATTTTTATTTATTTATTTATGTTTTTAAGATTTTTTTTTTAATTGGGGAATTGGGGGGATGGGAACAGGGCTGGGGAATTGGGGGAAGGGGGCATCACTCTTTTAAAAATGAGCTTATTGGGCCGGCCGAATGATGTGTTGGTTAAGAGCTGGCTTGGGATGCCAGAGGGCCCTGGTTCGGAACCCACGTATGAGGGCCAGTGACACTGCCCTCTACAGCTAAGATGCTGAACAACAGCTCAACCTGGAGCTGGGCTGCCGTACAGCGTAGGCTGCAGCCCCTACTGCAGTGGGTTGCCATGGACTACTGTGTGTGGCCAGCAGCCAGCATGAGCAGCCTTCAAGCCGCCGTGAGCGGCCATCCAGAAGCCGGCAACTGATCTGCCTCACCCGGGAAGAGCGCAATGATGGTGCCAACTTGGGCCAGTGAAGCAACATCCTCCACAGCTAGACTGATGAACAAAAAAGGACAGC
>NW_017731978.1:863692-887394 GCF_001890085.2 Hipposideros armiger | reverse complement strand
GAACAAAAAAGGACAGCAACTTGTCTGTTCCCCTTCCCTCAATTCCCCAGCGCTGTTCCCATCTCTCAATTCCCCAATTAAAAAAAAAAAAATCTTAAAAAAAAAAAAAAAAACTTAATTTTCAGCTTGGTTCGGATCCCACATGTGGGCCAGTGACGCTGCGCCCTCTACAGCTAAGATGGTGAATAACAGCTCGACCTGGAGCTGAGCTACAGTGAGTCGCCGGCGATGGCGTAGGCTGCAGTGGGCTGCCATAAGCTACCGAGAGTGGCTGGCAGCCGGCGTGAGCAGCTGGCAGCCAGCATGAGCTGTCAAGAGCCGGCAACCGATCTGCCTCCCCAGGGAAGAGCTCAATGATAATACCAACATGGGCCAGTGAAGCAATGTCCTTCCCAACTAGACTGAAGAACAAAAGGACAGCAACTTGTCTGTTCCCCTCCCCCAATTCCCTAATAAAATCTTTAAAAAAATAATAACAAAATAAAAAGAGCTTATTCAGTTCCCCTGCTCTTTCCTTGCCATTTGTTGGTTGTGACCTGGACTTCTACATTTGCCTTAAAAGCATCCAAGTGACCAGGCAGCCCTCAGAAATGACTCAAGTCAGAGCCAAGGACTCTTAACTGTTTGGCCAAACGGCTCACAAACAACTCACATAAGCACAGCTGGCTAGAGAGGGATGAGGAGGCACCGATCACAGAGATGCTAAATCATTTACCCTTCTGCAGAAACCCAGAGGTGCAAGACAAGGGTAAGCCACCAGATCAATCCAAGCTGGCTTCTGCCAGTGAGATGTCTGGCAGTTACCAGCTACTCTGATGCAAGTAGGCTGCCAATCATCAACTTGACTCCAAAGAGGAAGTCAGACACAGAAGTCAAACACACCCACAACACCCACCACTGACACCAATGATAGCAACGCAGGCTGCTCATGACAATCACCTGGGGAGCTCTGAAGTGCACAATTCAATCAGACTCCCCCGAATGCTATATGCAACACTGTAAATAAGGACCACAAGCAATTACAAGATTACAAGTCACCTAAGTCCTCAACAACTGGTGCACTCACACCCCCCATGGTACAGACCTCGACAGGTGCAGCTGGGAGCCCCAAACATCTGTGGAGAGTGTTTATATCATGCTTTTTGTTACAGCTGTCTTTCACCAGGGAAAATGCTGTATTTCCTGCAAACTATTTCACAAAAGCAAAGCAGACCACGCTACTATTTCTCTGGCTGTGCTAATAGTTCTAGTAGACTGAAAGACCCTAAACTTGGGAACTATATTAAGTAGTGGAACATCCTAATCAGCTTGATGCTTCTGAAGCAAAATCTTCTTGGGGATGGGGCAATTTTCTTTTGGCATTAACAGCCGATATAAAATCTAACTCATTCATTTACTCACCTTATCAAAAAATAATGATTCAGTTCCTACACCATGCTTGCTGGCGTCTGCCATAGAAGAATCCTTCAGGTTGAGCAGTTTGGGTTTCTTCTGCAAAAATGGGAAAATACAAACGTGTAAGACCAAACGTTGGGCTCCTCTGAATTGTATTTTCAGCTATGTTCATTGCTTCCCTCATCAATCATTGCTGATTGATAATTTGCAACAAACGAGAGAATTCAAGTCCCTAACTCGCGTTGTGCCCTATGAGACTTCCACATCTTCTCTACTGCAGTTTGCCTGTCCATTTTTCCCAGTGTCACACATCATTCTACTTCCCAAAGATTCTCTCTGCAAATGGTAACAGCATTACTGTGATAGACTTAACATCCGTAACTTTTCCCATGGGCCAAAAGGAACTTTATTTGGATCCTAATGCCACTGCCTTGTCTTCCTAGCTGTGGAGGCAGAAGAGGCTGTTAGTAAAAAGAGAAGGAGTAGATAGCCTAGAGTGGATAGAAATCAATCTTTAACCTTTAATTATTTTTCACAATTTAAAAATTCATGAAAAAAAAAAAGCAGTTTATTTTCCTAACAGAACTACCTGTCTTGTCAGCAATACCCACTCAGATGAATTTAAGACTGCTCTTTCAAAGGAAAAGAATAGGCCATGACATACTCTCAGGCCAGAATTTACTCTTAAAAAGCCACCTCTCAGGATCTGTGAAGAAATGTACAGACTTTGGGGGCTGGGGGTGGGCGCAGCATTCACCTTTGCACCCAGAGTTCCCCAGCTGAGGAGCGATAGCCACTGCTTCCTGCCCGAGGAGAAAGCAGGCAGGGAAGTCTAACCCCCAATATAGTGTTTCCACCTGTGGGGATCAAGCGCGGGAGGAGACCAATTCAGGAGAGGAGCAGATCTGCTGACCCGATTCTTGTTACTCACATCAATAATATTCTTTACTGAAGTGAAGAAATACAAACTATTACTAAGTTCAACTTGCTTTGAAAGAAGAAAACATTATAAGCACTAAAAAACATCCTTCAAAGGTGTCAGCAACACCTAATACGTCAGTCTTTGTAGTTATCTGCTTGCCTACCAGTCACCTGTCATTATTAGAAATTCCACTGCCTTTTGTTATTCTTTAAGTTCTGCAGACCTGCCTCTCCTCTTTTCTGTTATATACTGCTTTAGAATTAGCTGAAGCAACCTTCAGTACCGACAGCAGCCCTCTCCCTAGACCAGCTGCACCACATAGAGTACCGGAGTGGGCCTGGCTTTCTGCAGGCAGATGAGTAGTGTTTGCTGTAACAAGGGGCATCGCATGACAGGTCACTAACAGGAATTTAAGACCTCCTTCTGCTTTAGCCCCAAGGTCCTACCTTGGAGATTAAGATGATACAGATAAGGTCTGGCAAATCAACAATGGACCATGGGTAGAACAGGCCTCTAACCCAGAGGTCTCAAAAAGTACACGCACTTTCCTCACAGGAGGACCGCAGAGACCACTGACTTTTTTCTGAAACAATTATCAGGCGTAATCATCTTTCTTAGCACAAGGCAGATTTAAGGCATCAAAACAGAAGAAGGGAAAAATTAGTAAGTCTCAGAAACACTTGGCAGAAAACAAAAAAAATAGATGACAGCTAATAGAGAGAAAAAATGTAAAGAAAACCAATAAAAACTCACAGCAGCAACGTGATCTGAGTAATTACTAGTATTCTAACGTTCTTCTGCAAAGCCACATAAGAAGCTTTGCACTGAGTTTCTGTGCCATACACCAACCCACTCTCAATGTCCAGGATCCCATTGTCAGTAGGCTTAGGACCATAACACAGGGCCAATTCTAGAGTACCTACGCACTAGAATTGCTCCGGGAAGTCAAATCAAGCTACGGCTGCCCATTCTCACCTTCACCGGGGGGGTGGTCCCCGTTCCAGAGTGTCTGCGGATCTGGCAGCCATTCTGGCTGGGCCTCTGTGGCTTGTTGTTCAGTTGGGGCTTCTTCACAGTGCCTCCGTGATCATTTCTCACAGAATCAACCTTCTCAGCAGTTGTTTTGCTTAAAAGCTAATTAAGACACATGAAAGAGATTAATGCTCTCACCAAAGCAAGTATCATATAGAAAAAGTCCCCTTCTGATTCCAGCTTCCAAACTTATCTAAGATAATAATTCTAAATAGTGCATAATTCTTATAAATACAACTTACCACTGAGCTGTTGGCATCTGGTAAAAACTGTCCAAACTCTGACAACAGATCTTCCTGATTTTTGAAAAGACGAGCCACCTGGGCATAAACCTCCTGC
This sequence comes from Hipposideros armiger, assembly GCF_001890085.2. NCBI lineage: Eukaryota > Metazoa > Chordata > Mammalia > Chiroptera > Hipposideridae > Hipposideros > Hipposideros armiger. Next base: position 883,706 of record NW_017731978.1, on the reverse strand, counting down.
TCAGTCAACGCTGGAGTGTAGTTTCCTCCCGCTTCCTTGGCATTCCGCTGCTCTTTCTGATAAATTGCAAATGGGAAGAGATCATACTGGAGGCGCACTGTTTTGAATGACTCACTTTTGCACTTTCTGAGATGTCTGATAGGAGCTCTGTATATTATCTATTTGGGGTGCACTTACGAAGAAAGTCTGTGTTCTCACCAACTGTTTTGACTGCAAGCTCGTAAGTTGAAGGAGTAGAAGATGGTGGCTGGCAATTCCTTTTAAAACTAGGGCAGTTAATATGTGAATGCTCAGGGGACTGTTATCAATTGATGAAACAAAAGTCATTAGAGAAATTTCTCCTCCTTCTTCTGAAGATTAACTATATACTACACAGTCATCCTCTGAACTTCCGACACAAATAAGCATTAATTTCCAGGGCAGTAACTTTAAAAATCCTGACTGCCTGCTATGAGGCAATTCAAGCTGAGCAATCACATGTATTAGAAACACGTATCAAGGTTTCTAACTCATTTTCAGTAGGAATTAGCACAAAAATGGTATCCAACTTCTTCTCGGACTAGATACCCTCAGAAGGTGACCTGGTTACAAGAGGTTGAAAGGGCAACTCTCTTACCTGATATGTGTGCAAAATCTCCAGGAATGCTTTGTAGATGTCTGGTTGGCCCTGGAACCTGTTCTTGATCTTATTAACATAGTTGATGGCATGATTAAACTCCACAGGCTGATTGTTCTGCAAGGATGGGGCCGTTCCCAATGAGACTGTCACTGGTGTGTGAGGTTGGACAGGTGGAGAACGTGGGGATGCATATGGTGGGAGTGGGGGAGTCTGCTGACTGGCTGCAGTATGTGCTTGTAGTTGGGAAGGCTAAAAAGAAAAAAGTCTTTATTCTCCTCCGGAACACAGATGGTTTGACATAGGAAAGAAATTCAAACTAAAGAGAAACAAGGTATCTGATCAACTTATATCCTTTATTTCCTCTGGCCAGGCCGTTTCAGCCCAACTCAAATCACACTGGGCAGGGGTGGGAGGTGTGGAGGGTTCACACATTCTAATACAAATATTTCAGTCTCAAAATTTCTAAATACAACTTAAAAGTAGATACAAGGAAGAATTTTTCATATGCAATTTTAAGCTCACTAGCTCAACAGGTACAAATAGAGTAAAAAAAAAAAAACCCCTCATTCTACATTGATCTTTAATGTCAAAACAATTCAATTATTGCAGTTAACTCCACGTAAAAATCTAAAAACCAGCTCTGCCCAATAGAATTCTCTGAGATGACAGAAATGTTCTTTATTTACTGTCCTGTATGATACCCACTAGCCACACGAGGCTACTGAGCACTTGAAATGTAGCTAGTGCAACGGAAAACTGGATTTATTTTAAATAAATTAAATTTACATATAGCTCCACGTGGCTGATGGCTGCTGTATCAGACAGTGCAGAACCATCATCAGTAGGACCTTGTGCTTAGCTTGGTATGAGCTACTCTGTAAATGGAGTGACTTCTGTAAAATGATGACCGTGCAGGCAGTGGCATAAGCTGACCGTTTCTGCCTTTGTTGTCAAAGTACTACTACACAAAGTCGCCGCGTTTGGGATGCTTGGGGGCTCAATAAACAGTAGTTGGGGACAAGACAGTCCATGAAGGTTGTTGATGTCTAGATTTAAACAGATATCTCAATATGTGTTATGTAAATGTGAACCATTTTATAGGGATGTGACTGCTGCGCCTTCTCTAATGAAACCACCGTAACATGTGTATCTAAGCCTTGTATAAAGAGGAAATGCCAAAGGAGGGTGTTTTCTAGGGATGCATTTCATGTGACAGTTTTCCAAGTGCTCACCTTGCTGACTTTGGCAGGTGGGGGCTGAGGAGCTGGCTGGACAGGAGCTGGGGCTGACTGGGCTGAAGGCTGGGAAGGATGTTGGGGTGGTGGCTGAGGCTGGGGCTGGATGCCATGGGTAGGGATCTGATGCACCTGGCCTGGAGTTGTCACGTTCACCATGTCATTGGTTTGCACCTCAATCTTGTAGCCAGGAGGCAGGAAGGTATTGAAGCCCATGATCAGGTCCGGGTGGCCTTTGAACAGCTGGGACACACGACTTATTACTCCTGGAGTGTCAATGCTGATAAAAAAACGAAAATTAAAGTGGCAAGCTCAACAAACACCCTAGTAAGAAAGAAAATTCATATTCCACTAGGTTCCCTAAACAGGAAAATAGATAAAAAATCAACCTGCATATTATACATAAAGAACACACAAAGAACTCTGAAATTCCAAAGGTACTTAGCTTCACAAAGAGATTTGGTCATAATGCTGAACAGAATATACACTCGTGATAACAGGCCTACCAAGGAGGTACATACTCAGTAAGTCTACAGTGGCAATTCCCATGTGAGATCCAACCCGCGGCACCCCACATAAATCATCATGGATCTACATGTTCAGAGAGTTGAGTTAATCTCCTGTAACAGTGAGCCAAGCCAGAACAGTAGCATGTCTTAATTCAAAGAGCAAATAGCCTAATCATTACCAGTCTACTACCTTGATTGAGATGAAGTTCTAAGAAAAATTTTAGTTAAGAAAAATTTACCAGTAGAAAGGAAACAAAGATCGAGGGCCTATAATTTATCAATAAAGCAACACATAAAGTAAAAAGACTCTGAAAATTAACCCCCCAAATGGGGGCATCCTTTATCTTTCAGAAGATGAGAATAACCTCTATCCTCCCTCCAAAATCCACATTCCAAGCACAAAGCTTGAGTATACCCACACACATCTTTTACCTCTGAGACTTAAATTCCTTCATGATATCCAGGAAATCGTTGTAGACCTGAGGCTGACTACCAAACTGCAGCTTCACCTGGTCAAGGTAGGACAGCGCATCCTCCACCTGAGGCGTTATGAAAAGAAAGTAAGCCAAGAAGTATGAAAACATGATTTAGGCCTGAGTAAAATTAACACATTATGTGAAATAGAAATATACCGTAAATATACATGAAAGTTTTAAAATCAGTATGAACCAGACGTGGTGGCCAAGTAAGTGGTAAGACGTCAGTCTCATAAACCAAAAAATTAGTATGGATGCCAATAATAAAACTCAAGCTTCAAATAAAAATCAACTCAAAATCCATAGCCTTGCCTTGGATAATCTTAGGGAAAATGATTAGTGAAGAATAATCACATTACTATATCACTCAATTATTTGTTCATTTATTCATTTCACAAAATCTATTAAAGCCACAGCATGCGACACTAGGGCCAACGTGAGGTACTAAGGATCAGTGACAAACAAGCCACTGTCCCTGCTCTACAGAAGTTCATTCACGTCTAGCTGGGAATCCTAACACAGTGGGATAAGCGGGTGATCACTGAACATACAGCGAGTACATGAGAAGGGCACAAAGGCGTTCTTTCCCAGGAGGCGATGTCTAAACTGAGTTCTGAGCATGAGTATAAATTAGCAAAAGTGAAGACCTATGAAGAAAGTCAGAGGAAGCAGCATGGGCAAAATCCTACACAGGACACCGTCTTCTTGTATACTTGGGAAACTGAAAACAGTTTAATTTGGCTGGAGGGTTTGAGATGGAGAGGAGGAATGGTAGAAGTGATGAGCAACAAGATGACACAGGAGAGGAAGCAGGCCTTGTAAATCTTGTTAAAAAGCAACTGAGTCGGAGAAAGACAAATACCATATGATTTCACTTATATGTGGACTCTAAAAAACTGAATGGGCGAGGAAAGTGAACAGAGGTGGTCTCAGAGATGTGGGGGTGCAGTTGATGGCTGTTGGTTGTGGGGGTGGGGATGAGGGAGAGAGGGAGGGGGCTGGATAGCATAAATACACAGCTGCAGTGTTGCCATGGGGACATGGGGGACAGTTGGAGGAATGTAATTGATAATGTGAATATTTTGTAGGGTGTCAGGTGGTCACATGTCTTGCATCATGGATGGGGAAGAGGCTTGATCACTGCACTGTGCACCTGAAGTTGATGTTGTATAATATTGTATGTCAACTATAATTGAATATGTGTGTGTGTGTGTGTGTATATATATATAGAGAGAGAGAGAGGGAGAGGGAGAGGGAGAGGGAGAGGGAGAGAGAGGGAGTGTCATGGGACGTGGAGTATAGTGTGGGAGTGGAGTCAAGGGATTTGTAATAGATATGTATGATATTGGGGGGAAATGGGGCGGCGGATTGGGGGAGGGGGGTTGTCACTTCGAGGGGTAAAAAGTATAACTATTGCACTGTGTTGTACAGCTGAAACTAATTTTTAAAAATGTGTATTTCATAATAAAAATAATTTACTAAAAAAAAAAGAGCAATTGAGATTTTTATCATCTCAGTGCACTCAGCTGGGCTACAGTGCTGAGAACAAACTGGTGCAAAGGGAGGAGAGAATGAAGGAGGCAGGAAAACAAGTTATGCTCTAAGGCTAATTCACATGTGAACAATAGTGGCTTAAATTATAGTATTGACCAAAGAACAGGGAGAACTGGACAGATTCCCAAGCTTTTGAGGAGGTAGAAGTGACAGAGTTTGGGGGCTGACTAATACGGGAGATAAGGGCGTACATTCACTAAATTATAAATTATTTGGGCATTCACAAAAAGAAACAGTTTGAAGGGCTAGAAAGTTATGAGTCTGATTTAGAACAACTTAATTTTTAGTTACTCAGGAGACATCCAAGGGAATTACCTACTAGGTGTTTCCTATATACTCTGAGATTATTTTAAATTATACAAAATACCAAGTTTAGGAAAGTTTCAAAAACAAACATTTGATTTGATAAGCTCTACTCGTGATAAATATTGTGAAATAGAACATTTATGTTCAAATAAAGCAGGGGTGTCAAACTGGCGGCCTGCGGGCCGCATGCGGCCCTCGAGGTAATTTTTTGTGGCCCACGATGCTCTGAAATAAAATGAAAATAGAAAAAATTGTTATGAAGAAAATAGCGCTTAGGGGAGATAGAGGCAATACCATACACACAATTCCCTCATTAACCCTTTAACTACTGAAGACGAGTATACAAAAAATTACCTCAAGGGCCGCATGCGGCCCGCGGGCCGCCAGTTTGACACCCCTGAAATAAAGCATTAAATGACATTTCAAGAGTTGTCCAGACTTCCATAATAGCCATAGTTAATCAGAGCATTTCAGTGTTGCTAGGGCACAGATTGCATACTTGGCCAATACCCACTAATGTGATGGTTGGTTTTTCTGTACTTTACAAAAACCATGACAATTTCTGTTGAAATTCAATGAACTATTTAATTCATATTCAGAACTTTCCACAGCGAAATGTTTCATTAATGAAAAGATGATGGAGCATAAAACTCATTAAGTTTGCAGAAGGAACAGACTTTGGAAGATATTTTTAAAAAGCATTCACAATCACGTGACAAAGGAGGAGTTATAAAAAAATAAACACAGAAAAATTAAACAAGAGCACACATGGTATAATGTTATTACTACAGAGAAAGAAAAAGTGCAGAAACCTGTAAAGAAAGTATATGTGATATGTATATGTTTGGAAGAAAAGGTATAGGTCATAGTGAACCACTGTTTAAAAATTAGTTATAAAATAGCACTATGCTTTAAAAACACCAGCTTGACATCCGTATTATAAATGAGCTACTGCATGTAAGAACAATGAGAAAATTCTCTCATTTCCTAAAATATACTTCAAAGGGATTTATACAGTTCTAGGAACCACAGCTTAGAAAAAAACCACTTGGAAATAGTCATTTAGAAGCTACACATTTAAGGACATACTAGGGTAGACCCCTCAACTCTGTTGATGCATTTCCTGGCTCACTTCAACAGGCATTTATTACATTAAGGTCCCTAACCTTCTGAAGTTCATAATCTTGTTGGGGAGACAAACACAAACAACTGTGAAGAGCACTTGCTAAATATGTGCCAGGTATTTATGCTGCTGGCATTCAACAAATAACTAAACCACACCAAACAAGCCTCATTATTCAAATTCTCCTTGTCATCAGTCTACCAAAGACAAAAAAGTATAGACAATGTTGATGCTTGAAATAACCTACACATTTCTCACTGGACACTTCCTTATTATAGAATACAAATGGTTTATTGAAGTTGACTCAAATGCTTGTAAAGCATTTTAAGACTGATCCAAAAATGGCAGGCAATGTGGGAATACTGAATGAAACTACATGGAGGCATAAGAAAGCCTTTTACCTCTCCTCATTAGAAAGGAAATGCAACAAGTTACCATGTCAGGAATCATGCAGAGCTTGTTACAAGAACAGAGCAAGAAATCCTAACTCTACCCATGACTCAATTCTATAACCCCAACTCCAAAGCCCTTTCTTGCTTCCTTGACAGTTTCTGTAAAACAGACAAAGCACAATCTACCTACTTACACCCAAGTGAGGAAGGTGAGTAAAACAGGAGCTCTGCTTTGATGGAGCTGGCTGACAAAAGCTATAAATACATTTTTGTTAATTAATAGCAAGTTTTAAGCCCTTTTGCAACTTTAAGGTATCAAATGCTGAATACCGTATTACTATGAAATTAAATCACAAACCAAGTTTACAGAATGTTTTCAGGGGTTGGTGAAGTGCCAGGTCTACAGCAATACTATACTTTGGTGCCCAAATCTCACTCCACAAGCAGAGAAAAAAAAATGTCATAAGGAAAACCATCAATATTGCTTATATAATACACATTTTCCCAAAGACAGAGCCCAGAGTGAAGTTTCAGGCCCAAATAATGTGTACACTAAAGACTACGCTGAAATATAGTCAACTTTTAATGACTTAAGCTAATATAGACTAAGTAAATTTTATGAAATCTCTCTATATAGCTTAGCTTTGGTACGCTTTATATTTACATAGAATCTACTTTCCTTAGACCAAAATTAAATAAGTTCCTGAGAACTCAAACCAAGGAGGACAGGGTGATGGAGAACTAGACTAAGTATCAAGGAAAACAGAAGGCTGAAATATTTGTTCATTCCTACCTGCAAGCTACTTGATATAATTAGGCTGACAGGACCAAATAAAGATTCAACATCTTATCTCTTTACAGTTCTTTAATTTTGTATTTCCTGCACTTGAGTTTAAATTTTACATAAATGTAAAATTAGAAAAACTGAAATCTGAAATGCTTACTGCATCACACATTTTAAAAATTAGCACTCGAGTAAGCAGAGAAAAAAGGTTAGCTGGGAACACAAGCTTCACTTCTCCACAGATGCCTCATGAATTTCAAAGCACTGAAAACCTATAGCACATACTCAGCAGAACAGATGAAAACACTAACACTTCATTCACAATTATAATCTTCCTCTAACTTTATAAATGTTCCCCAAAAAGGAGTGTGTGTTTTACTAAGGATAGACTTGAAGATGATAGCCAATTCAGCTATTCATAAACAGGAACAAGAAGATTAAACCGTAAGATAATAAATACTGGGCCCATTTACTGTACCGGACTGTAGCCAACCATGTGCATGCTCCATAAAACCTTGTACTACGCTGAATTAAGAACTACCAGTGAGAGTTCAAAAGGAAGCATCGAGAAAATGGACTTTGCTAATATCCCCTCAATCCTGATACATCTGAGTGCCATGCATCCATCCATTCCCAATAATGTTTCTTGAAGGTATTCTCTAAATCAGGCACTGGTGCTATGATGCAGAATCTAAGGTTTCAAAACAAAAACAAAGTAAAATTTCTTGTGATTCAGCCCCTATCTAGTGTTAAAAGTTGTAACACCACTACTAATAGACGGAAGCCAATGCTGCCTGCTATGAGACACACTTTTTGATAGAAGCAAAGGAGCTGAATACCACCTTGAGCCTCTGAAACTGCTGCTGCCCCTGCACTGGTGCGACGGGTGGGGCTGGGTGAGCATGGCTCTGGACCACCTGGCCTCCGTGGGGCTGCACGGCTGCTGGGTGATGATGGCTGCTGTGCACTGCTGCTATGGTGGGCCCATGACTGCCACCGGAGCCCTGCGGCACAGCTGAAACCTGGGGTGGACAAAGTACACACAGGAAGTTCAAGGCTTGAGCATTCTTCCCCAAATGTGTTTAAAAAACATGCATGCATATCTTCGCATACAAAAAATAATTAATTAGAAACCCAAATTTCCCACGATGGAATTGGTGAAATTAATTAGAGCCCACCGAAATTGTAACAGAATTCTCTGCAGTATTATATATTATATAGCTCTATACTTCTCAAACTATCTGTGGTTAAACACCAGTTTTTATTTTTTCTTAAATTCCAATCCATCATGGGCCACTACTTTTTACAAAATACAGTAAAAATGAATTACTAGAAAAGTGAAATAAAAAATACATTAACCCATAATTTTCACTATTAGATTTTACAGATATAAAATTACAATGTCTACTCACTATAAAAGTTTCTAAATACTCAATTTCTACACTTACCTTATTACGGGTTAGTAAAAAACTATAAACATCAGCCATTTGTGGACCATGTTTTGAATAGCACTAATACAGATGCATGTATTTTAACATTAAAAAATGTTCACAATGAATACATGAATGTATTCATTCATGGGCTGCATATGAATTTAAACTTTTAAATAATTTTTAAAAACACATTACAAAGCAGTATACGTAATACAAAAATATTTTAAACTCTAGACAACAAATATACAATGTATCAAAATATTAGCATTTTATCTTCTGGTGGTGGGGTTAGAGAAGATTTTTACTGTTGTTTATTTTGCTTATCCTTATTTGCTACTTCTAAAGTAAAATAAAAATTTCTTCCAATTTGTTGGTGGTTTGACTTCAAATGTTTCTATTCTCTCATTCATAATCATTCCCATTCTCTCTCGTCTCAATCTCCCCGCCCCATCCTCTTGTAAGTTTAGGGATGGCATAAAAGCACAAGTCCCTTTCCTCCCAGTCTATTGCAGGAACTACTATATATGAAGTGTGATCAAATAATACGGTGAATGTTTAAATTAAAAAATTTATTACAATAAAAGATACACTGCCATTAATCCCCCTCAAAATACTCCCCCTTGCTTTGAATAAACTTATTCCATCGTTCTCGCCACTTTCTGAAGCAGTTCTGGAAGTCCTCTTTTGTGAGTGTCTTTAGTTGTGCTGTTGTGGCTGCCTCGATGTCCTGAATCAATTCAAAATGTTTTCCTTTCATGGTCATTTTGATTTTGGGGACGAGCCAGAGGTTGAACAGTGCCAGATTCGGTTAATAAGATGCATTAGGACACACTGTAATGTTTCTATTGGGCAGAAATTGCCATATACCAGAAGTGATGTGTGACACGAAGCGTTGTCATGATGGAGTATGATTTACGGCACACTTTAAAACACACCTTCTCTTCAACAGAAGCTCACACCCAACTGACTGCACTGAACAAGTTGAAACTTTTCACACACTGTTACTAAGGTTCAATTCGCCACTTCCCATACTGAAGATCCTGCCTTTCTGTTGGATGGCACTCCACAGCAGCATTCATGGTATTTGTTGATCACAACGGAAAGGCTCCGTGTCACACATCGCTTCTGGTATAGCAATTTCTGTCAAACAAAAACATTACAGGGCCGGCCGAATGGCGCACTGGTTAGGAGTTGGCATGGGATGCCAGCTCTGAGCAGTAGGGCCCTGGTTCAGATCCCACATGGGCCAGTGACACTGCGCTCTCTACAGCTGAGATGGTGAACAACAGCTCAACCTGGAGCTGGGCTGCTGAGAGTTGCCGGCGTCAGCATAGGCTGCAGTGGGGCTGGCCGGCAGCTGGCGGACAATTTCGTGAGCTGCCGTGAGCCACCGTGAGCGGCCGTCCAATGGCCAGAGAGTGACTGCCTCACCCGGGAAGAGCGCAATGATAATACCAACATGGGCTAGTGAAGCAGAATCCTCCACAACTAGACTGAAGAACAAAAGGACAGCAACTTGTCTGTTCCCCTTCCCCAATTCCCCAACGCTGTTCCCCCCCAATTCCCCAACTAAAAAAAAGAAAGAAAAGAAAAAAAACATTACAGTGTGTCCTCATCCACCTTATTAACCAGATCTGACACTGTGCAATTGCTGGCTTTTCCCCAAAGTCAAAATGATTCAGGACATAGAGGCAGCCATGACAGTGCAACTAAAGACACTGACAAAAAAGGACTTCCAGAACTGCTTCAGAAAATGACAAGAACGATGGGATAGGTATATTCGAAGTGAGGGGGAGTATTTTGAGGGGGATTAATGGCAATGTGTCTTTTACTGTAACACATTTTTTAAATTTAAACATTCACCATATTGTTTGATCACACCTCATAAAATTTCCAGTTTTAAATTTTCCTATTTCAGAACTGTTAATCACTACAAAAGACAGCTAAAGACAAATGTATCTGATTTGCCACATTTCCAAAATAAGGAGAATAACATGAAACTTTCTCTAAACAATGTGAGATGTGTACTATAACTTAAAAGAGAAGAAGTTTTTTTTAAGTCCCCACAAATTTGTAAAGATTACCCTGGGCAGTGTGGAAGGGGGGTAACAGAACAACTACTTACAAATCCACAGAAATAATACAATACACATTAGGAGTAAAAAGAAATTATTTAAACAATTCTAAATGCTCTAATATCTCACTCACAAGAAGTGCTATTATTCTGAGCTTCTAATTCTAACATGCATATATTGGACAGGTTTTTACAAGACTTAGTTGGAGTTTATAATTATTCGCGATAGCTGGTTTTGTATGAACACAGTCAAGTTTCTAGTATAGGAACAGATGTAACTTACCCTAAATGTAGGAAACAATCATGAACCTGTTCAGATAAAATAACCCAAGGAAAACAAGCAAGTTTTCCTTCTTCCAAGCCCTAACTTAAAGATTTGAACCACAGCAGTTCTGACTGCTGCACCCAGCCCCATTCGAGGCATTACACAGCTTTAAAAGTGACGATTCCTGAGGAAGAGTGACACCTAAAATATCACCTTATCCTACTTCACCCAGTTCTGCCTTCTTTGATTATTTTCTTATAATGACTAAACAACTGGACACAAAACTGCTCTCAAGAAAATTATACCAACTTATATGCCCAGTACCAGTCAGTCACACCTTTTTAAAAGTCACTAACAAGTTAGGCTGAAGAAGGCCTCTCCAGACCCGTTATAAATTATGGTTCAGGATGACCTGAAATGGAATATTATAAATGCAACGACATTTTAAAAATTATTTGGATCTATACATATATATTCAAGTGGAAAGCTGTCTACTATACAGTAAGGAAAAAAAGCAAATATTTAACAGTATATACTGTATAATCCAACTTTTGTAAAAAGAGAAGTGTATCTAGATAGCTAGGCAGATAAATAGAGATATGCTGTGCATGCATAAAAACTTTGGATACCCAGTAAATGCACCAATGGGATAAAGTCTGAGGGGTCAGAGAAAAAAGTAATCTTATATCATTTTTTTTAAAATGGTGATATTTAGTTTCATAATTATAAAGGGCAAAGAATTTTTAATTTCTTCCATTTTTACAAAACAGAGTGAACAGACAAGAGATCAGTAATCAGTGTTGGTCAGGATGTGGAATGCTAGGAACACACAGTGCTGGTGAAAATATAAATCGGTACAGCTTTGAAAAACATCTGACATCACCGGTACGGTGAAGATGCGCACACCCTACGACCCAGCAATCCCTTTAGGACTTGAGCTGCTCTTCTTCATGTGCCCTCAAACCTGCTGAGGGGTCTGCAAGAAGATAAGTTTGCAGCAGAACGTAGCCCAGCCACTTTACTAATAAGCTGCTGCTTAACTCAGATGCCATTGTCCCTGTAGCCAAGCCTCTCTTGATAAAAGCAGTGCGTTCATTTCGTTTCTGGTGCAAGTTTATCTTGTCACAGATTGTCACTGTGAGTGCTACTGCAGTAGGAGAATCACCTAAGATTGTTCACAGCAGACCTTTATAACATGGTAAGCCTGAAAGGCTGTTCATCAACATTAGAATAAATAAATTGAATATATATGTATTCATATAATTCATAACAGAGTGATAATAACTCAGTTACACACAAAAATATGGCTAAGTCTGGGAACCACACTTGAGTGGGGAAAAAAGTGAGTAAAGAAGAAAATGTATATACATGTTTTAATTTATATAATAAGGTCCAAAAATACCCAAACTAATCTATTGTTGAGAGGTATAAACAAAATGACTGAAAGAAATAAAGTCAGTCAAGGAAATGATAAGCACAAAATTCAAATTAGTGGCTACCTCTGAAGTGACAGAAAAGGAAAAGGGACCAGGAAGGAGAAATTCAGTGAATGTCAAAGGTCGTGACTTAAAAAACAAAAAAACTTAGGTGGAGAGTACACTAGTGCACACTGTTTTCATTATCCCATAGATATTTATTATTTCTAACCGAATGCTTAATAAAAAATGATTTCGTTGGAGGAAACCACCAGTCACTAGGTGTGTGGTGGCTCCTGCGTACCTGATAGCTGGGTGTGACAGAGTACTGGATTCCAGTGGCTGACTGCATGGTGTCGGACACAGCCTCATACACAGGAGGGGCAGGGGCCAGCACCCGGTGCTGGTGAGGAAAAGCCTCTGTGCTGCCAGGGAGCCGACGCTGCTGGGCTGCATACACTGGTGACTCCTGGTCATCCAAACGTCGCTTCATTCTGCGCTCATGCTCAGGGATGCACTACACAACCTGCAGAAACCACAAGCAACAACATGCAAACCAACTCGTGCTCCAGTACTATGCATGCAGCTTAGGACACGTCACCCAAGTTTAATATGAGCTCACTCCCGGAACCAATGGCCTACTTCGTCCTGGAGGTGATCACTAGACAGTGTGAGTGCTTGTGCACACATCCCCTCCAAGTGGGCAGGTTTCATCATTGAAAAGACACAATTTAAATGGCACATTTAATTAATTTGTTACTGTAGAGCTGAAACTTAATCTCCAGTTAAGAAACACACAAATAACACCTTTCTTTATTCTCTACTTTTTCTCCTCAAATGCCATCATTCCTACTATTAATTACATATTCACATGCTACAAAAACATGTAAGTACTTCTTCCTAACTCCTCTTAAAACCTAGTATTCTAGGGCTGGCCAAGTGGCGCATTGGTTAAGAGCTGGCTTGGGACACCAAAGGGCCCCCATTCGGATCCCACATATGAGGGCCAGTCACACTGCCCTCTACAGCTAAAACGCTGAACAACAGCTCAACTTGGAGCTGGGCTGCCATGAGTCGCTGGCGACGGAGTAGGCTGCAACCCCTGCTGCAGTGGGTTGCCATGGGCTACCGTGTGTAGCCCAGCAGCCACCATGAGGGGCGGTCCAGAAGCCCGCAACTGATCTGCCTCACCCGGGAAGAGCACAATGATGGTGCCAACATGGGCCAGTGAAGCAACGTCCTCCACAACTAGACTGAAGAACAAAAGGACAGCAGCTTCTCTGTTCCTCTTCCTGATTTCCCAGCACTGTTCCCCTCCCCCAATTCCCCAATAAAATCTTAAAAAAAAAAAAAACTAGTTGGGAAGACCCCATACAGCCTTACTACTAATCAAAGAACTACAAAGTAAAATGACAGCCCAAAGCAACTGGCTAAAAGAAATTAGGATATTCAATGTGGTTGAGTTTGTAGGGAAACAGTGTTGGTGGAAGTTTTAATTGGTCAGGCTATTTGGTAGGCAACTTACAGGCATGTACTAAAATTTTTAATTAAATTAAAAATACGCATACCCTTTAGCCCAGCAATTTCACTTCTAGGTCTCTATCTTACTTATCTGCCAAATATATTTATTGCAGAAAAGTACAAAAAATTTAAATGTCTATGAATAGCTAAATAAACTTGATACAGCCATATTAGAAAAACTATGTAGCAATTAGAAAGATTAGGGTTCATCTACAAGGAAAGTGGTCCTTAGTGAAAAGACAAGCTACAATGTGATCAACATACAATGTACCTTATGATTTGTGCATTTCATTGTATGTAAATTTTACATCAAAAGGAAAAAGCTATAAATAAGTAATGAACTCTAGGTAAGGATATGCATGCTCAAATAGTCAGGTAAAGGTGTATGAATGCCTGAAATTCACTTTGAAATACATCAAGAAAGTAGTTTGGATTAATAGATGGAGGGATAGGTAAATGGAGACGTGATAAAGCAAGCACTGTAAAAATGGTAATGGAAAAATCTAGGGGTGGTGTACATGGGTGCCCACTATAAAATTCTATCAATTCTTCTGTATATTTGAAAATTTTCTTAAAATCTTGGGAGGAAAAGCTAACAACATAAATCAGCTCACAAGTGGTACAAATAAGTACATATTATAAATTTGGAAATGTGTACATTGAGAAAAACTCTACAGAGAAGGTAAATGTTTAGCTGAATCTTGAAAATTAGGGATGAGTTGGGGCATAGGGGTATACAGGATCAAATTAAAATATTACAGGAACTGCAGATTTACAGGCAATAGCTATTTACAATCTTTGCCAATTTATCTGTCCCGCATATTTATTTCCCAGTGTCTACACATGCCAGGCTCTGTGCTTAGAGTGGGGTCTCGCGCCCTGAACAGGACAGACCTCCTGCCCTACAACAACCACATCTTCCAAACCTGACTGCAATCAGTTGAAGTGCTCCTCACAACAGTCCTGTCAGATGGGCACACCCAGAACCCTCCTATTTAGAGGGCAACTGATACGTAAAGAAATTAAGTGACTTGTTCAAGGTCACATAGCTAGCTAAAGGAACAAGAGGCTAGATTCTTTCTCCTTGGAATACATGACCAACCTGGAGTAGAAATATTGGACGGACTATAGCATGCTGCTTGCAGAAAGGTACAGTGTAATTCCAAGACTATAAAATATTCAAATGCCAGATGATGGAGCTGCAAGTCAGACACAAGGCTACTTTCAAGCTCTGCTTCAGCTGACATGATTTTCACATGCCCCTATGGTCTCCAACTGTTACAGATTTAGAGCTTACACTGTTATCAGAACTCCTGTCTCTGCAGGCAGTTTATTTAATAAAACAAACAAAATAAAACAACAACAACAACAAAAAAAAACTTTGAAGGCCGGCAACTTGTCTGCTCCCCTTCCCGATTTCCCAGCACTGTTCCCCTCCCCCAATTCCCCAATAAAATCTTAAAAAAAAAAAGCACTATGAGGGATTTGGAGGGATGGAAACTAGTGAAAAGGACTAATGTGAACAATCAGCAGAACACTAAAAAAGTCACCTGGCCATGTGAGATAATAAAAAGGTGGGAACAGCTCCCAATCATCATGCGAAGTCATCGTAACACCTAAATAAAGCATGCAGAGCAGGGCAATTCTGATACAGCAGGGGAATCTTCCGGAATGGGGTAGAACTGGGAGCAAATGTGACAGCTTTCAGACAAATGTTAGAAGGGTAGGGGTAAAAGCTAACCCTTTCAAAATAAGAAAAATAAAAACCAATTTTCTAGTTCTACAACCTAAAATATCTTTAATAAAAAGTTCCCCTCCTTGGGCAGCCTGGTGGCTCAGTTGGTTAAGACATGAGCTCTGAGCAACAGGGCTGCCGGTTTGATTTCCACATGGGCCAGTGAGCTGCGCCCTCCGCAACTAGATTGAAGACAACAACTTGAGCTGAGCTGCCGCTGGGCTGCTGATGGGCCGCCAGATGGCTCAGTTGGTTAGAGCGTGTGCTCCTAACAACATGGCTGCTGGTTTGACTCCCACATGGGATGGTGGGCTGCGCCACCCCCAGTGACTGGACTTGGAGCTGAGCTGCGCCCTCCACAACTAAGATTGAAGGACAACTTGACTTGGAGCTGATGGGTCCTGGGAAAAATACACTGTTCCCCAATACAGTTAAAAAAAAAAAAGTTTCCCTCATAGAAATCCAGACATTTCTCCATGATTACTAAAATCCAAACAGAAAATCCAACTTTAAAGAATCTTATCTTTTCATTTAAATTACACAAATTGGCTTAAATGGATTAACAGAATTATTTTAGTCAAGATAAACTCAGAGTAATAGAGTATACAAAACAAATTACCCTATTCTGGATGCTTTTAAGTCTATAACATCGTACTTTCTTTTTGAAATGTATTTAATTTATGGTTGACCCTTTAGTGCCTGCCTTTCTTCTGTATCGAGATCATCCTGAATTAGGCACATTTTTAAATTCCTTTCTATAATAAGAAAATCCTCTGAAATCATTCTCACTGGTGGTGATCAGCATCACATAAACTGTGTCCTGCTCAGTTTACTTCTAGAAAAAAAGAAAGTTTCTCTTCAGAAGCTAAGGAAATTTTATCAAAGCACGAAGTGAATGTAATTACTTCAACCCAGTGTCAATGCCCATCATAATCTACTTCAAAACCTGTCCCAAACTCCACTTCTGGATTTAACTCTGCTAGAAAATGAAAAGGATTCCAAAGTAAATGAAAAGACAATCTATTTACATTTTCCATATTACTTAGAATAATAGCTCAACAAAACTAACAACCTATTCCTCTCAAAACACTACAAGATCTAATACCCAATTTTCCCCTGTCCTTCCAATGAGATAGATGGTCCTTTACCAGGGAGATTTTGCCCCACCGAAGCACATCTGGCAATGTTAGAAGACATTTTTGGTTGTCACAAATAGGGGAAAGGGTGCTACTGGCAGTTTATGAATACAGAACATCCTACAATACACAGGGCAGCCCCCTACAACAAAGAATTATTCAGCCCAATATATTAAATAGTGCCAAGGTTGAGAAACCTCGATCTAATATAATGATAACCCCATTTAGAATATACCTTTTGTGAGCTTTGGTGGGATTACTTCATACGGTGGTGTGACAATTTTTACCACGGTGGCTCAGGACAGTCATCTTGGTTATGCAAAAGACATCACTGCTTTCTTTATGACATGATTCACCTTTAACCCTCAGTATACCAAAACAACTTATCATTACCATTTGGGTGAAAACTTTATTAAAAATGTTAGTAATGGGGCCGGCCAAGTGGCTCAGTTGGTTAAAAGTGCGAGCTCTGAGCAACAGGGCTGCCAGTTCGAGTCCCACATGGGCCAGTGACGCTGTGCCTGAGCAGCTGCCGCTGAGCTGCCAGCAGGTGGCAGGATGGCTCAGCTGGTGAGAGAACGTGTTCCTAACAACAAGACTGCCTGTTTGATGGTGGTCTATGCCCACCCGCAACTAGGACTGAACTCGGCACCTTGAGCTGAGCTGCCAACCGGATGGCTCAGTGGATAGAGCACGTGCTCTTAACAACAAGGCGGCTGGTTCAACTCCCACATGGGATGGTGGCTACGCTCACCCGCAACTAAGATTGAACACATCACCTTGAGCTTTTAGGTGACGAGCTGCCAAGGGCAGCCAGATGGCGAATTGCGCCCTTCACAACTAAGATTGAAGAACAACAATTTGGCTGGTCCCCCTTCTCCAACTCCCCAACACTGTTCCCCTCCCCCAATTCCCCAATCTTAAAAAAAAAATGTTAGTAACAATGTAAACAGCAAATCCAATTATTCCACGTTTTCCTGGTTTTGAACATATACCCAATATAGGCAATATCCATTAAAATGAACACTATTCATCAACTGTGATGCATGAACTTGGAACATGGCCATTTTGTAAAATTTTGATCCCAGATTTCAGGTACATCTCAAGTTCTGTCTTATCATCACTTTGGGGTCTTTTTTTTTTTTTTTACCCTTGCATCATCAAACACAGTACTTTGAAAACTCAGTACTTAATTTGGTAAGAGAGAGAACAATCATTTCCCTTGCTCTATAACTGCAAGCATTCTTAGTTTTAGACGAATAAATACCAATTGGAACAATAAATCCAATGATTGTTTTCATTTCTACACCATGTTTCCTTCCAGTAACCTTTGTACACACAGCAGTGTCCAGTTAAAACCATACCAAGTTTAAGTTTTGGTACACAAACATCTTAAAAGACGAAAGAATACTATTGTACATCCTTTTAGCAAATTGGAATGTTTTTGATTGTTGGTGAAAATATTGCATTCTGAAGTCCTGCCCATTAAATGACTACCTGGAGGAGTCATTCATGAAGAAATATGAGGACACCATTTTTCATTTTTTCCTCAAATACATTGTACACTCCTAAGTTCTTCAGTTTGAGAAAATTCATCTGAAGACTCAAAATCTGCAACTTGGCTTATGCAATCAGTTGTCCCATCATCATTCCAGTGTAAAGTGCTGCTGTCTGCGGCACTGCATTCATCTACTAGTTCCTCTAATAACTGTGAAATGTATTTATTCCTTTGTTAGTTTTTTCTTTGCTATAAGAGGAAAATAAAAATAATGGGTTATCAAGTATGTTCAATGAAAGCTTTAAAAAGTTATGATAGCATAAAGAACTGTCATATAACCTTCATCCAGATGTTACATGTTAACATTTTACATAATGTTTAAGATGGTTATCTCCCAACTTCTTTGACAACTTTTTTGAAAAACGCTGTAATGCTTCTGGCAAGGCAGTAAGAAAACTGAGTCCAACAGTGATGATTTGTTTTACTACTGCACCATACTCATAGGCAATTCCATCATTCTTCCATTTTATTATTTTAGTAGTTTTTAGCATGGTTAGGAATAATTGATGAGTAATGGTGAAATAATTCCTAGGATGATGAAATACCAAAATGTTTCAAGATACAGGGAAACTAAGATCATTAAGATCCCATAATATAGCTCAGATGTATAAATAACAACTAAAATGAGTTTATTCCATTAAAAAGAAAAAGTAAATTTTCTCTGTTCTTTCGAGGACCTACAATGAAGAATAAGAGTCATGAAATATAAATCTTTACAAGTAGTACTGCTCAAAAAGAAACTCAAAAACTAAAATTGGGTTCAACTGACATCAATGCTATAGGAATGAACAGGAAACTATTTGGTTCAATTCAAAAGGTCTTAACTGTATCAATGTTAACTTTATGATTTAGATCACTGTATTATATAGTTTTTTAAGATGCATTTGGGAAATCTTTTTTGAAGTCTAAAATAATTTCAAAATGAAAAGTCAAACAATATTTAAGAATCGCAGGGGAATATAAAAGAAGAAAATCATCGTGTATCCCTCTTCTCAAGGATATTTAACATTTAGTTTGTGTGACAAGGCTGTCTATAAATTAACTGAGAACGATATAAAACAGACTAAGTATAACAGACGATATGCTAGCTAAAACTATAAAGAAAGCATTATATTGAAGATGTAATGTATGCTCTATACACACTGGATGGATGGATGCATGGATGGATTCGATGTATACAAAGAAAAGTATTCATAATCTTGGGAGTCCAGAATAGACAGAAAGAGGTTATATTATGGTCTAATAAAATCTAAAAGGCATTTTTTATCTTTACAGATACCATACACAGGTAAAATGTCATAAAATGTCATTAAAGACATCAAAATTTACTGATAAATTATAGCAGAAGTTCTCAAGTTTTAATATGCATGAGTCATCTGGAGGGCTTATTACAATTTGGATTATGGAGCCTTACCTCCAGAGTTACTAATTGAGTATGTCTGAGGTGGGGTCCAAGAATTTGAATTTCTAACAAGTACCAGGGTGATGCTACTGCTGCTGGTCTAGGAACTACATTTTATTCTATTTTTTAAAAGATTTTATTGTGGAATCGGGGGAGAACAGTGTTGGGGAATTGGGGACGTGAAACAGACAAGTTGCTGTCCTTTTGTTCTTTAGTCTAGTTGTGGAGGACATCACTTCACTGGCCCATGTTGGTATTATCATTGCGCTCTTCCGGGTGAGGCAGTCGCCCGCCAGCCATTGGACGGCCGCCCACGGCAGCTAATGAAAGCTCATGCCCGCTGCCCGCTGCCGGCCAGACCCAATGCACCCTACACCGTCACCAGTGACTCACAGCAGCCCAGCTCCAGGTCGAGCTGTTGTTCACCATCTTAGCTGTAGAGGGCAGTGTCACTGGCCCTCATGTGGGATCCAAACC
>NW_017731978.1:855473-863152 GCF_001890085.2 Hipposideros armiger | reverse complement strand
CTTGGCCGGCCCCCAAGCCAACTCTTAACCAACGTGCCTCTCGGCTGGCCCTAGGAACTACATTTTAGAAAGCACTGAATTAGAGGCTTAGTTTTTTCTAAAAAAAAAAAAAAAAAAACTTAGGGAAAAAAATTCCATGTCATTTATCTTCTATTAATTAGCAGGAACTATGCAGTAAACATTAAAAGATCTATTCAAATGAAAAAAAAAAGCATTATAAAGGACTAGAGAAGGTTCTTAGGAGGATAAGGAGATGTGTCACTCACCTCATACCGCCTTTATCCTCTTAGCTCTATTTCTGCCCCCACACAGACACGGCATACACACCTTCAACCATCTTTATATCCTCCACTGTGCTTAGCACACTGCCTTGTCCGTGGTGGAGACCAAATCATTCATTCATGCATGCATGCATGCATCCTCTAATATTTACTGAGCACATACTATGTGCCAGGCATTGTTCCAGGAGCTGGGGCTACAGGAGTAAACAAAACAAAACCCTCCTCCCTGACCAAGTTTACACTTCAGTGGTAGAAACAAACAAATAAGATGATAAACAAAGCATTCAGAATATTACACAGTGACAAGTGTTAAGAAGAAAAAAAAGAGGAGGTTTTTGAAATTTTAGATCAGAGTGACCAAAGAATACCTCATTGACAAAGTAATTTCTGAGTAAAGGAAGGAGCTAGCCACGTGGAAAACAGCAGTGGAAGCACTACAGAGGGGCAGCAAACGCAGTGACCTGGTGCACATATGAGCTTGGTATTTCCCAAGGACAGCAGGAAGGTTGGGTAGCTGCAACAGAATGGAGGAAATAGGGACAACTAGGAAATGAAGTCAGAGAGGTAATGGGGTTGGGGATAGTAGGCTCTCATCAGTCATAATAAGGACTCTGCCTTAATACTCAGACCGAAATGGAAAGCCATTGGGAAGTGACATGGTCTTTGAATACAGAGTAAATAGGATTTGCCAATAGACCACATATGAAAAAGACAGAAAGTGAGAAGTCAAAGATGCCTAGCAGCTATCTGAGAGGACATAAAAAGTGGGCCACTGGTTATGTTAGTCTATAGTACATGGGAGACAGGTCCCAGGTAGAGATAGAAATTTGAGAGTTATCAGCAGTTTGGATTTTAGAAAAGGTAATATGCACAGTGCCTAGGGTAGCTCTCCAGAATGAAGCACATTCACATTTGCCCCACAAGGGATAGGCCTAGACCAGGTTGTGCCCCTAAATCAGTCGTGGAACCAACCAACCAAGCAACAAAAATTCTTGCATTTCAGAGTTACAGAAAAGGGGCTGTGGACCTGTATATATTTCAACAGCCTGCGAGGTGGCAAGCCTAGCCCTGGAGAATACCAGCAGGACTGAGGAAGTGTCTGCTGCCAAGACGCTGGTAAATACGAATGACTGGCAGGCACACAAGCCAGAAGGGGGTGGGGAGTACAAAAGCAAAAATCAGGAGGAGCAAAAACAGAGACCGATGTTAGAAATTGTTCACAATAAATGCCTAACTAACTTTGAAGCCAACTGCAACTAAACAGGGGTAGTCTCTAGTTAGCAAACTTTAAAATGCCACTAGAATTCACTTTGTAAGCTATTTGTTACCTACTGTGTCCCAGCACTGTCACTATCAAAAAAAGTTAAGTCTCAATCTAGATAGACTGTGCACCACCAGTAAGCGCTCCCTGAGAAACCAGCGTCAAGCAGCTGCCCTGCCAATGTACGGGCACAAAACCTCCATGCATTTGGTTGTAACTGACAAATTCCCACTGGGCATGTCTTTTGAAGAAAGACCCAAAAACAAAGTTACATAATTAAAAAAGGCAAGGTTTTTTTGTTTTAATGTGTTGTTAAAAAGACCATTAGATAATTGTCTAAAGACAATTAGAATTCACACTTAAAAAACTGTCAGTCAGGAAAACAAAATTCCTTGAAATATTTGTAAAGAATGTAATTCAATAATGGCAGAACCCTGATTCACAGACTATCCAAGTATGATGGGTTTTATCATTTGACCTTAACCTCAACAAAAAACAAATATCCAGATTTACTTAAACTATAACAAGGAGATGATAAAAATCCTAAGATATTACTTCTACTACTCGTTAAAGCAGCAGAAACATGAACCCATGTGAAGGAAAAGAGGTATTAGGAAATAGTTGACCATTTTAATAATATATCTTGAGCAAGCTCAAGATATATTGCCAACTCCATAATTTCTTCATTGTGATTCTAACTTCCAAAGCAGAAGCAGGATTCACAAACTCTGAAAGAGAGACCACAATTCACTTGCCAATTTCAACATGATGCCATCCCTTTTAACACTTCAAAGCACTGAAGGTACTTTGAATGAAATGTCTAAAGTCATTCAACAACTCGCTTCAACTGGATCTATGATTTCAGATTACGTTTATCTCATTCCATGTCCCCTCCTTCTCCACCCAAAGGTGGGCTCTTCCTCCTCTGAATTCCTTACAGCTCTGGGTACTTGACTCTTAATTGCATTTAACCAATACTAATGTGTAGTAAAACCATCAACGTGCATACTGCCTTTCCAGCTAACAGTGTAAACATCTGGAGGACAAAGTTTCTTCCTGTGTCACCCCATAGCTATTTAAGAAAGTGGTCAATAAATGGGTGTTGATTCAATTCACCTTAAGAATCCGAGTCCCAAACTTTTTCCTCAAAGCTGCTTTCTAAATCATACTGCTGGTTCCTCAAAAAATTAAACACAGAATTGCCATATGATCCAGCAATTCCACTTCTGGGTATACATCCAGGAGAAAGAGGTACTTGAAGAGATATTTATACACCCATGTTCATTATTATATTCACAAAAACAGCATTATTCATAACAGCCAAAAGGTGGATACAACCCAAATGCCCATCAACACATGACTAAATAATCGAAATGTGGCATATACAATGGAATATTATTCACTGTTAAAAAGGTAATTTTGGGCCAGCCGAGTAGCACGTTGGTTAACAGTTGGCTTGGGACGCCAGCTCTGAGCAGCAGGGCCCCGGTTCGGATCCCACATGAGGGCCAGTTACGCTGCACTCTCTACAGCTAAGATGGTGAACAATACTTCAACCTGGAGCTGGGCTGCCGTGAGTTGATGGCGTAGGCTGCAGTGGGGTTGGCCGGCAGCTGAAATGAGCTTTCATGAGGTGCCAAGAGCCGCCGTGAGCAGCCGTCCAGTGGCCACCAACCAATCTGCCTCAGCTGGGAAGAGTACAATGATAATACCAACATGGGCCAGTGAAGTGACGTCCTCCACAACTAGAATGAAGAACAAAATGACAGCAACTTGTCTGTTCCCCTCCCCCAATTCCCCAATTAAAAAAAAAAAAAGTAATTCTGACATACACAATATGGATAAACCTTGAAGACATTGTTCTAAGTCAGGGGCTGGCAATCTTTTGAGACAGAAGAGCTGCCAGGGGTCAGCAAACTGTGGCTTACGAGCCACATGTGGCTCTCTGGGTTCGTACATGTGGACCTGAAGTAAAATTGAAAATGAAAATAAAACTATCATAGTTTCATTTATCAAAGTTTTAAAGGATGCTCTATTCACATAATGGTGATTATGTAAAAATATATTTATGGCTCTCGAATAATTTTTAAACTGTTATGAGGGACAGAGTGGGCTCTTCCAGGGGTCGGCAAACTTTTGAGACAGAACGTACCCAAAGAGCTGCATGTGGCTTGCGAGCCGCAGTTTGCCAACCCCTGTTCTAAGTGAAAGAAGCCAGATACAACTGACAAATACTGTATGATTCCACTTCTGTGATGTACTTAGAGTAGTCACACTCACAGAGACAGTAAGTATTGGGTTGTTGGAAAAGTCATGATGCGTTTTTGCAACAAAAAACATAGAAAAAATACATCATGACTTTTCCGACAACTCAATAGAATAGTGGTTGCCAGGGGCTGGGGGGAGATTTATTTTATTGTTTAGTGGGTATAGAGTTTGTCTGGGAAAATGAAAAAGTTCTGGAGGTGGATGGTGGTGCACAGCAATGTGAATGTCCTTAATGCCACTGAACTGTACACTTAAAAATGGTGCAGATAGTAAATTTTGTTATATACATATATATATATATATATATATATATATCTTTACCACAATTTTTTTTTAAAGATTTTATTGGGGAACTGGGGGCGAGTAACAATATTGGGGAATCGGGGAAGGGGAACAGACAAGTTACTGTCCTTTTGTTCTTCAGTCTAGTTGTGGAGGACGTCGCTTCACTGGCCCATGTTGCTATTATCATTGTGCTCTTCCCAGTGAGGCAGTCGCTTGCCGGCCATTGAACAGCCGCTCACGGCAGCTCATGCTGGCTGCCAGCCACTCACTGGTAGCTCATGGCAGCCCACTGCACCAGGGGCTGCAGCCTACGCTGTCGCTGGCTACTAACGGCAGCCCAGCTCCAGGTTGAAATATTGTTCACCATCTTAGCTGTCGAGGGCACAGCATCACTGGCCCTCATGTGGGATCCGAACCAGGGCCCTGCTGCTCAGAGCTGATGTCCCAAGCCAATGCTTAACCAGCGCACCACTTGGCCGGCTCTTTTTACCACAATTTTAAAAAAGCACACTGTTCCTTCTGTTTACTATCCTTAGACCAGAGGCAGCTGAAGTGCAGAGTTAAGAGCATGGCCTCTGGAACCAGAATGCCTGGATTCTGATCCTGGTTGGCCACTTAACGTATGTCTAACCTCTCTGTGCCACTCATCTTTAAAACATGGGTTTCACAGTCCCCACTATACAGGACTGTCATGAAAATTAAATGGGTTAATAAATGTACAGTGCCTAACTCAGTGCTTGGGACACAGTAAGGGCTCAATAAATCTTGAGTTTTTATTATTCACGGAGACAGAAGGTGTACTTTGAAAAAGTAAGTAACTATCATTTTGATAAGAACTACAGAAAGTAACACTCTTGGTAGAGTTAACCAGAAGAATGAGAAAGCCTTTTAAAGACCTGCACTAGATTACTGAATGTCATGAACGTAATCTTTTCATCCCAACTAAAATTGACAGCCATTAACATCTGCCTTACACAGCTCTCCAGTGTAACAGTAGCTTTTTACACTGAAGATGTGAACAGGACTATGCTTTGCCAGAAATCTTATCAAATCACCACACACCTCCTTCCTTAAAAAAGAAAAAAAATCTTACTCTTTAAGTGAAACCTTCATAATTACAAAATGCGATTCTATCTAGGGCCTTTAATTCTGACAAAACTATACACTTGGACAGATAACAAGCATTTATGAAAACTTTCCTAAAACTATATCTAGGTTCTTACTTGCTTTTTTTTAGCTGAGCCATCCTGCTACCTGTTGGCAGCTCAGTGGCTGCTCAGCTTGGGTGGGACTCGAACCGCTGTTGATCAGAGCTCAAACTCTTGAGCAAACTCTTAACCAACTGAGCCACTCGGCCGGCCCTCTTACTTGAATTATTAAAGCCTGTGTGGTGCTTGTGACGCTGCCACACCAATAGGCCATATATATATATATATATATATATATATATATATATATATATACACACACACACACACACACACACACACACATATACATATGTATGTATGCACATACATATATATGTATATATTTTTTTTTCAAGAAATTTTATTGGGGAACTGTGTTTTTCCAGGACCCATCAGCTCCAAGTCAAGTAGTTGTTTCAATCTAGTTGTGGAGGGTGCAGCTCCGTGGCCCATGTAGGATTCGAACCGGCAACTTCGGTGTTACGAGCCTGCATTCTAACCACCTGAGCTAACCGGCTGCCTGGCAATATAGTCTTTCAGGGCAAGAAGTACGTCTTCCATTTCCAAGCACACTGCACTGCGAATGGTGGGAACAACTATGTGTCGACCGAACTTTCCTCAATGGTAAGTTCTCCACTATCTTTGCCAGCTTATAGTAGCAGGAAAAACACCCAGGTTTTCAGTCTCCAGACCAATTCTGTTACAGCTCTCATTAATCAAACTAAAAAGCTACTGTTGTCACTCCTACTTCCTTCGCTGAGAAGGTGGGACTTACTCTCTTCACGTGAGTCTTACATAGCGCACCAAGCTCAGTCCCAACTGAGCAAAGTACAAATCTAGAATTTATTTTAGTTCAGATAAGTGCCCAGAGGGCTTGCTAAGATGTTACTGAATAAAGAACATATTATTTTCTCATGAAAATTACCAAAAACACTTAATTTCTCTTAAGAGAATGTATCAAGTGAGAGCAAAATTTTCAATTAAAATGGTTCATTAAACCTGAAATGTCCTAAGGCAACTCCCCAGTCTGTACTGGTTGGAGGGTAACACTACATAAAGCATGCACACAAGTGCTTGACTTCACTCTACTTTCTGTAATAAAACAGGGCTAGAACACTAGATTTTATCGACTAGAAAGTGGTCTAGATGTTCCAACAACTACATAAAACCAGAAGACTTTTCAAGAACAACTATAGTTACCTAAATTGCAACTTATTTCTTTGTGAAATTAAGCTCATATAGCAGAACCACCTATACAATGAAAGCATTCAGAAATGCAAAGGTAGAAGGAATCAAGAGTATTTTATATAGTTCTTTTTACAAATCACCATGTTTTATAAACAAATCATTTTAAGTAGCAAAATACAAATCCTATCCTTCCTTTTCTAAATCTGAGCCTTGCGAAGAGCAGGAGCTTCCACAGCCTTTTCACGGCTAACTGGGTTTGAAGTTCTAAGGCACCGAAACAGTGGCCAAGTCTAACTACCCACCGCCCCATTGGCTCAACGGAAGCCCCGCCCCGTATAGCCAGGGTAATTTAGCATGCAGAGAACTCCAGGAAAGATTGCCCCCGGCCGCATTTCCAGTCTCTGATGACTCTCTGTCCCTCCCCCCACCATCACCGCTGCAGAAGCATGGTCATAGCACGAGTTGCGTTCGACCACGGACTTCAACTAAAGGACCTTGGGCACCTCGTCCCAATAATTACAACGAAGAGGGGAATGGTGGTGATCATGCTCTCACTCTCCAAGCTGCACGGTGCCATCCCCACTGTAAGGACCAAGGAGAAGACAACAGCTCTGGCAACCGGCCCTTGTGCCCCAGGCAAAAGGCACGGCCGTACCACAACTGTTAAGTCCTGACACCTCCACAGCTCTGGTCGGCTGGGGCCCCGCCCACCCCTGGAGACCTAGGGCGGGGCAGATCTAGGCGCCGAGACTCTCAGCCAGACCCAACAGCGGGCTTTCCCGAGCCCCGCCTCACTTGCCGAGGAGGCGGAAACCGGAGGGGGGGGGGAAGAGGGGGAGAGGACGGCCCGGGGGCGTGGCATCGCCGCTCCGTGCGGCCCCTCCGGCCAACCGGATCCCGAGGAGGAGGAGGAAACCAGACTTCACGCCCCCTCCCTGCCTCGCCCCGCAGCCACACGCGGAAGACCCCCTGCCCGTCCCCCAACCCATCAGGCCCGGGCGCGGAAGGCAAGCCGAGGCTCCGCCCACCCCGGGAGGACAGGAGAGGGACGGCCGCAGAGAGCACTCAGCGCAGGGCCGGTCCCGCCCCTTTCTCCACAATCGCACGCGCGCGCCGACCCCGCCCCTGAGCGGCGGCACGAGAGCCCGCCCCCTCCGCGCGCACCGGGACTACGCTCTCCTCCCCCTCCCGCACAGACCTACCCTG
>NW_017731978.1:846139-855243 GCF_001890085.2 Hipposideros armiger | reverse complement strand
CATAGCCACACACCTCCCGCCCGGCGGCTCTACGGGAAGCCGAGGTCAGCCCCCCCCTCGTAAAAATACACACCCTCGAGTCCCGCGTTACTCGCCTCCAGGCTCCCCGCCCCGACCCCGGCCCAGCGTGCTCTCACCGCAAAGCTGCTTCAGCCGCTCCTTACTGCGTGTCCCTCTCGGCGTGAGCCTCAGGCTCAGCAGGGAGGCCCCGAGAACGGCGCGGAGCATAGGCCCGCCGAAGCGGACTGGCAGCCTCCTCTCAGCTAAAGAAGCGGTCACAGGCTTCGGTGCCCAGACTGGGAAGGAGGGAGGGAGGGAGGGAAACTCCGAGGGGGGAAGGGGAGGGGGGGAAGATGGAGAAACCGTCTCCGCCGCCTCTACCGCCGCGGCCGCTTCTCTGTTACCCGGGAAATCCCGCCCACTCCGCCGGCCCGCCCCGCAGAGGAAAGACTCAACTTCGCTCCGCCACAGGCTACATTATCCGCCTGTCAAAGGCCTAGCCAATCGCTTGCCTTGCCGGCCGACTGCCCGCCCCTTCCCCTCCGCTGGATGGGGAGGGGTAGCCGCTCACCTTCTCCACGCCCCTATTGGCGGGGAGCGTCCCTAACTCAACCCCGCCTATTGGAGACGAATTGCTGAATCCCACCCCCAAGCCGCAATACTATTGGAGGAAGGAGGGAAGTTCTTCACATCTCATTGGAGGACTCCACATATCCCGCCCCGTACCGTCTCAGCTACAGGCCCAGCAAGTCAGCTCCCGCCCTCGCCGGTCATCGTATTGGAAGGCTACGCCGGCTCTCCCGCTGCCCTAGGAAGGTAAGTAACCGATGTGGGGTAAAATGTCGGTAAGAGAGACAAGGCTCCTCCTACCACACTGCCGGGCCGGGCCCCGCCCCCAGCCATCAGATTGGATATCTTGCGCCCGGTAGAAGCCTCCATTGGGCACGACGCCCGTCTAAAAGGGGCTGACTCCGCCCTGCGCGAGGAGGCTGAACCTCAGCAGTCCTTTTGTGGAATGTTTACACTAGAGATTGAGAGCAGAGTTCCAGGGCCTGAAACAGGAGGTGCTGCAGCGCTCAGCAGCCAAGATCCGGTCCCTGGGATTTGAAGGGAAAAGGTAGCAGCATTACCACCCTGGATGACCCCCTTACAGAAAAAGAAAAGAACCTCATTCTTCCTATCTGTTCTCTCTTTCAATTTACATTTCCGCACGCTGCCTCCTCGTAAACACATATCCAGAGGAGTCGACAACGCCTATCAGTAAGTAGCGTGCAGAATTAAGGACTGGCGACCAAAGCCGAGAAATACCCCCCAGGGGTTGCCAACCTGCTGCACACTTCTAACACAGACATTCCCTAAACCTGAATAAGCAGTCTTAAAAGGGCGGAGATAACCAAAATGCAGGCAGGGCCCTAACAGCCACCGCCCTGGCAAGCCTCCGGAAGGCGGAGCGTGAAGCTTAAGGCACTTGCGATCTCCAGGGAGGCATCCTCAGACTCGAAGAACTGAGGAAGGAGACCAAACAGGCCATGGCATACATAAACCTTCACCCCACACTTCAGAGAAAGGATAAAAATTCCAGAGTTGGGGACAAAAGATAGTAAGGACTGTTCACCTCCTCCTTAGCCAACGAGTGCTAATGGTGGAACATAGACCCTCTTGTGTAGATTATAGTGCCTCGAACACACAAAGTGGTTGCAGTGCTTAAGTTGCTTTTATTTACTAAATTTTATTTACTAAAATAAAATTATTAAATTTTATTATTTAATAATAATAATTTTATTATTAAATAGGGCGAACTGACCCTGTCCTTGCTTTGGAGGGCGCTCACAGAGCGCCAGGAAAGGAGGGGGCGGGACTAGGGTTTTCCCGCTCTCCAGAAAAATGGCCCAGTCCACAAGTGGCAGGCCCCAGGGAACCTCGGTCCTATCTTGTCCTCCCTACGCAATCCAGCGGAGACGGCAGAAGCGAGCGTTGGCAACAGGTGGACCTGACTCCAAGGGTAGCTTCCAGCCACAAGGACAAGGCAACTTACTGTGAACCCCACGAGCAACCGACAAATGGGAGCAGCCTTGCCAGGAGCCAAGCCCTGCCCCAGGACAGAGCTCTAAAAATAAGTAACACCGACTAAAGCGAACCCCGGGCCAAACCCCTCAGAGATTTCGAAGGAGCGGCACTGCTGCAGAACTGACCGGGGTCTACCTTTAACTCTGGGTCGTCTCTACTCCCTGGACTGGGTGCAGCTCTGCGCTCTCACCTGATATCAAGAACCACTACGAACCCAAGCAGGATTCGGCCACCGTGCCCCCCACCCCTCCAACTTCTCTGTCAACAAGGGATGAGCTGCCCTGGATCCAGCATAAGGCATCCAGGCCAATCCTAGATTGCTTAGTTTTAGATAAACCCAACTAAGTACAGCGGCTGCCTTGCGCTGATAAGAAACCACACTGCCAGCGTCCGTAGCGTTCTCAAGCTTGAGCTCAGGGCGATCTTTGGGAAGTCAAGGAGCGCGGGAACAGCCAGGCCGCAGAGTCACAACTTTAGTACTTGGCCCGGAAGGGCAGATAGCACCCTCTGCAGAACCCAAAGCGCTAAGTCCCTATATCCACTCCACACCCTAAACCCTTAACTCCATCGCAAAGGCTACCAGATCTCGAGCCTTGAAGGATCATTGTGTTGTTATTCTCGGCTCTCTCCGCCAAACCTTGCCAAAGGCTTCAAGCTCGGTACTTCCGGGCGGGAGGATAGTTCGAAGAAGCAAGGCGGTCCTCACACATGTGCCTACCGCGCACGCAACCTGGGGAGGGGTCGGGAGGCAGGGGTGGACTTTCCCCCTCCAAGATCACTACGCCGGAGGCGAGACAACACATCCCACCAATCAGAAGTAGGGGCGGGACCTTGCTCCTCGCATAAGCCGCAGGAATCCTCCCTCCGCTCTTCACGGAAAAAAATCCTAGCAACTTAAACTCCAGCCCGGCCTCCGATAGGCGGAGCTCGGGAGAATGTCATCCAATCGATAACCGAGAAGGATAAGAGGGATTCTCGCCCAGCCAGTGAAAGACAAGAGAAGGCGGGCCCTCTAAACGAGTCCGAGGTGGGTGGAAGACAGGAAGAGCTCCGCCCCACAGCTCTCCTCGGCGCCAGTAGTACAAGCAGTGGTCCGAATAAGTAGTAAACAGCATAGGACAAGGAGTGGAGGCTGAAGGGGCCGGGCGCTCTGTGGGCCCAGGTCCCCGTTCCACCTCTCCTGGAGTCGTTCCGACCGACCGCAGCGGTTCCCTCCGGAGCCCCGCCTCCCAGCCCGCGGCCGCCATCCCATGTGACAGGCGCGCCCCTCCCCTCCCGCTGATGCATTTCCTTTTCCCGAGTCCGAGCGTGGAGACTGTTTTCCCAGTTTCCGACCTTCACTGCCCCTTTCAGGCCACCCTCTCGTAGTGCGCTCACACGCCCACGACCCGGCCCCCTCCGCCACCGCCTAGGGGTGGGCGGGGAAGGAGGCCGCTCCTTGTTTGCGGGATCAGCTGTAGCAAGGGTCGAAGCCGCCAAGTTCCTAGAGCTTTTCCACACCCCCGGGCCGAGTTCCGCGCGGGCTCGCGGCCTGGCTGGTTCCGGGGCCGAATGCCGGCTCTACCGCCACGGCCCACGAGTTCGGAACGCCTCGACAGACGCCGAGGGGCTCTTTCCGGTGGCCTCCCAGCCCCCGGCCGCCGCTCCTGCCAGGCCTGCGTTTTCCCCGCCCCCAGAGTCCATAACAACCGCGGGCCCGCGGTGCCCGCGCCTCCCAGGAGCGCGCCCACCGCCCCTTCCGACAAGTTTGCGGACAGAAACCAAACCCTCGGGGCGGCTGCCGCACTCGCCCGGCGTGGTTAGCGAAGAAAGCTGCGGGCCTCGGCTCGCTTGCGAACTCCAGCTTTTGACCCACTCCGTTTCGGAGGGCTCAGGCCGCTGCCCCCTGCCGAGCCCGCGCGCCGCAGCCCGGGCCCGGTTCCAGTCGGTGTGCGGAATCTTTTTTTTTCCTTCACAATAATTTTTTTAAGGCATTTCAGGAGCATGGGAGAGCCTCTCTTGCCCGTCCCCTTACCCAGTCCGCCACCACAACCTACCGAAACCGACTGCTCGGTGAAATAAACTAAGCAGCACGGCCAGCGTACTGGCTACCCCGGGCCGGGCCGACCCCCTCCCCACGGAGCCCTCTCGAGGCTGGGAAACACACACTGGCGAGCGGGCGGCGCCAAGAGCTCTCCTTCCTGGCCTGCCCCTTGCCTTCCTCGGACTCCGAGCCTGCCCAATCTCCGTCTCTGGGCCCGCGGCGCCCGCACTGTGTTGGACCGGCCAAAGCGACCGGCCGGCGAACTAGCCCCCCAAACGCCCGAGATTGGGGAGACCAAATTAAAAGCAGCTGTTAAACATACCTTGCGAGCTAGGCGAGGAGTCCTGAATGGGGGGAACGCCCCCCACGGACCATTGGCTCCCAAGTGCTCGCGTCAGTTACCATCGGCCCGCCTCCTCCCCTCGCCCCACCTCTTTCCTTCATTGAACTCCCCCTCCCTCCAAAAAAATATATAGATAATTAGCCGCGCGTGGGAGGCGCACCTGTGGCAGAGGACCCTCTCTCTCCGGCACCGCTGCCTCGAGTTTCTTGAGGCTCTTGGACTGGAGGGAGACCTTGTAGGACGTGATCCACAAGGGGAACTGGGAGGAGCCAGCGAGGCTACCCCGTCCCCCATTTCCTACACACACACACACACACACACACACACACGCACACACACACACCACCACCCCATTTGGAAGTGGGGATAGGGGGAGGCTATAGGGACACCCTAGCGACTGGCCAGAATCTCTCAACTCCCCTGGCTGTGTGACCTAGCTGGGTATGACCCATTCTGTTAGGCGCCTGCCTTAAAAATGAACTGTGTAAGCGGTAAGTCCTGCATTAAGGGCAACAGGCACTTGTCTGAACACCTATCGTGGGTGAGGTAGACACATTCATATCGCACCCGCTGCTGGGTGAGATTACAGAGACTGGATAGGATGCTCACACTACCTTACAAGGGCTCCAGACCTAGCTGAGATGATACAGAAAGAGCTAAAGCAGGGCAGAAATGTTATGTCTAAATAGATATTCATAGGAGCTCAGAGCAGGGAGATTCTTTCTAGCTGAAGAAAACTGGGAAAGTCTCATGGAGGAGGTGGCACTCAAGTTGGGCCTTAATGATTTCATCAGGCAGAAACGGAAAGGCAAGTCACTTTCAACAACTGGCACCAAGGAGTAAATTCAAGCCATTGTTAAAGGCCTTCCAGTGTGGCTGTAGTCATGGAAGTCAGGGTTGGAAAGATGGAACCAAACAGCAGACTTCAATACCTGGTTAAAATTCTTGGTCTTGCAGAGTAGAATGTGCAAGCAGCATGGTCATATGACCACAGGCTCAGAACTGTGGTGTAAGATGCTCAACAACCCAGCAGCTGAGGGTGCGTTGAGTGAGGGGTACCTACAGGCAGCAAAGTGAGGCACAAAGGCTGTTTGATACTGGGTTTGGAGACTGCAGAGGTACATCTGGTAGGAGAGGTAGGTAGGGGGAGCCAAGAGGTTTCTTTTCTCTCTCCCTGCCACCCAATCCAGGAATTCTTCAGCAGCCCGCAAATCAAAGCTCTGATTCAGATTCTTCCTTGAATCTTTTGCAGTGTTGGTCTTAATTTCCAAAAGGAGTTTCTAGGGGGCAAAGGCTACCCCACAAGCCTGTACTCAACAGAGCTGAGCCTGAGGCCAGGATACACAATGAGTGAAGAAAAGACCTGTTGATTGAAGCACCCAGGAAAGGAAGTGTAGATGAGATGCTGTGTGCAGAATGTGAGAGCCTTAGAGTCCTGTGGTCAGAATGGGGGCCTGCTGCCAGTTAAGACTGTCCCAACATTTCAGGTAAAATGTAATATGAACTTGACCAGGGCAGGCAATGGGTAAGCAAGAATAAAAATGGAAAGGTGTTTGAGAGACTCAAGGGGACTGGGTGACTGCTTCAGTGTGGGTAATGGAGGGAAAGGGGTCAGTGGCCTGGTGTGTGAAGAGGGAGAAGAGCTTGAGGCTACTGGCTAGGTAATCTGGGTTCTAGATTTAGCATGGCCAGTAACTAGTGGCATATCCTTCAGCAAGTCCCTACCTCCCTCTGGGCCTGTTTCCCCAACCCGGAAAATGGGGTGGAAAATGGAGTTTTAAGACAGGCTCTAAGTACCCTTCCCTCACTCAGAGTTCATGGGGCTGGGAGGTTGTATAGGGAGGAAAGCTTGACACTAAGAGAGAGGGAAGGTGAGAAAAATTACTGATTTGGGAAGAGCACTGGGTCACACAGTGGGGACTAAAATTTGGGTGGTAGCTTGGTCAAATCATTGAGGGTAAGGGTATAGAGGGGGAAAGCCAAGACATAAGGACTGTGTATTCAGTGGGAGTCCCAGCACTTGGCAGGGCCATGGAGGCTGAGGTTCATTCTCAGACTGAGGGCTCCACAGGGTGAGAACCAAGTTTGACTAATATCAGAACAGAGATCCCCCTGATATCTGGAGCCCCATCTCAGATTCCTGCTCTATTTCCCAAGAAGCTGTGACCTAGATGAAGGCCTAGCAGATACTGTGTGAATGTGAAATGAGGCAGAGTGGTAGAGCAGAAAGAACATTAGAAGTTGAGTCCCATGGTTCCCACTTAGTCTCTTACCTGTGGATCACCCTCCTTTGCTGTACCAGAGGATAACGCGGCAATTCTTCTCCCATTATGAAATTCAAATGTAATGCTATTTAACACACCTGGTGAGGTTCTGAGCTTCTGTGGAGGCCAAAGGCCCGAGCACTTAACTGTCAGCCTGGACAGCATGTGGTATACTGTAGATGAAGTTAACTTATAGAGTATTTACAACTAGACTAGTTAACCCCACTTAGAACCAGATTTCGCTGACATTCCCTACCTTCTATGTGCACCACCCTCGTGGAAGCCGCTTCCAGAAACCCCAATTGTGTACCTCTAGGACAACAACTAATTCACCTCGGAGCCCCCAATGCCCACAGCACTCAGGCACAGGAGGCCCCTTGGAAAGGGGACAGCAATTGTTTCTGACTCAGTACACTGATGCCTACATAGCAAACACAGTGAGGACCAGACTCTGGGCAAGCATTTAATTTGGCGACATCAGCTCTCCAGCTGCACCGAAGTTTGCATCTACCTCACCTATCCCCTACACTGTCAGTGAGGACAAACCAGTGGGTGGATGTGGGTGAAGGCTTTTCTTGGAGAAGTCACACTGAGAAGCCAGGTTCTGAGTCCCAGGAGGCCTCCTTTGTGTGAGTTAGGGATTACTATCCTATTTGTAAATTAGCAAACTGAGGGTCAGAGTAGTAGAGTGACTTGCCCAAATCAAATAGCCAAGTCTGTCTGGTCCCAAAGCCTGAGCTTTACCCATTCCCCCATATGCTGTCTGTACACACTAGGGCCCATGATCAGGTTGGGTCTTCTGGAGGAAAACAGCCTCCCCTCTTGCTCCACCCACCTGGCCTCCCGAACTCCAAGAGCAGTTTGTCCCCAGATCATGCTAAATGATTTCTGGCCCTTCCAAAAATATTATCCTTAAAGAAGCAAGATTTGTCTTCCAAGAACATACACTGTGTCTTCGGCTCACATATACTCAAAACAGTCACACCTTCGACACCATGTCTCACAGGTATCACACATTCCTTCACAGAAAGGACTCAGTTCTTTAGGGTGCTTATAGTAGGTGGTGACTGAGACATTTAGGGCCTGCACATCAGTGATTGTCAAAAAGATGTCACTGCCAGTGCCCTGCTGACAGAACCTCTGCCAACTATAGACTATTGCCAGTTTGGGAATATCCAGGTGAGGGGCATGAAGCTTGGTCCCCACCCCCAACCCAAAGCATCCTGTAGGTTCAAGAGAAAAAGCTCAAGCTATTGGTCAGAATCCCAGCTTAGCCACTTCCTAGATGGATGTCTTTGGCAAGTCATTTATCTTTTCAATTTCCTTACCTGTAAACTAAGAATAAGAATACCTACAGCAGTGGGCTGTTGGGAGATTAAAGTATGCCTGGCATTTAGTCAAGTTCTCAGACCTTTTTCTCCTTAATCTTGTGGTTGGGCCACTGAAATGCAAGGTCCCTCCCTGGTGCTGCAGTCTGAGGAGCCAGGACGGGCATAAGGACCCACTGCGTGGAAGAAACTCCATTTCTCAGGCAACCAGTGGACTTAGGTTGTACATAGTCCATGCTTGTGGTTTCTGGGTGGCTTTGGAGGCTGGCAATCTTGTAGTGGGTTTGAAGATTGCTACTCACTGCCTTGAAATGTCTTCCCCTCACTGAGTATTAACTTACCCCTCTGGACCACGTCTAGCCCAAATCTAGAAAACAGATAAAACAGTATGTTCCCCAGTTTACCTGACTTGTTTTCAAAGTGTTTCCTTTTGTGTATCAGCTGTTTTTTGGTGATTTTATTGTAAAGCACCAGGTTCTTTTGTTCCAATGAAATAGTAATCAGAGGCCTGATATGTAAGAGAGAAAAGGGGGCCTTGCTTCGGTTGGAGACAGCCCCTGCTGCTTGCTGCCTCTTCCTTCACCTCCCATGTGTGCCTCCTCAGACAATCCTGCCCCGAAAGGACCACTAGTGGACCTAGTTCCCAATCCCATTCATTCATCCCAGCCACTCCCCGCTCACCAGACTGTGAGAACACAGCCTGGCCTTGTCCTTGGTTACCTCTATTAATCAAAATCTTTTACTCGCTTTTCTTCCTCCATCCCCCCCTAAATGTTGCTGACTCCCAAGGGTTTCTTCTCTTCTTGCCCTCCTCATTCTTCTCTGCTCTCACCCACTTCCAAGGATCCTAGCTTCTATCAAAATTAAGTCTCCAATTGACATCTTCCAGCGTAGTATCAGCCTTGAACATCAGACTCCATACCTCCACTGGCTGTTGGCCACCGAATAGGAATTAAAGGTCAAGGAAGTAAAACAGAGACCCCACAGAATGAAGTGGCTGACATGGGCTCAGCTGTACATCTGGCCAGTCATGAAATTTGGACATTAGCTTAGGGAAGTTGCCAGATTCTGATGGGGCC
>NW_017731978.1:836593-846064 GCF_001890085.2 Hipposideros armiger | reverse complement strand
GGAAGTGAACCTGGAGTGGGGGAGGGGCACTGTGCCTTTTTTGACCCTTTTCTCTCTACATCTCACTGTCTTCTTTCCTACTTTCATTTCATCTCAGTCCTAACAACTATCAGGAACACATTACCCTAAATTGTTGAAAAAGAATCACTGTTCCTAGTCTCCACCTAACACTTCTAGCCTAGCTAGGACTCTGGGGTAATTATGTCCACGCTGGCCTTAGCCAGAAAAAATTCAGGTGTTGAAGACTGCAGCATGCAGATTTAGCTTAAACCAAAGGATTTTACGAACTCTATGGTGACAGGTGGAGAGAGATTAACATTGCAACAGGTTTCTGAGCGCTAGATCTCTATTTGTGAAGATCACCCAGTCTTGTCTGTGGTTGAGAGCAGTGTAACTAAAATCACTTAACACTCACAACTGTTGTGACAGTAACTATGGGGCAGATACCTCCCAAAGAGAAAATCTGGTTCCCAGCTGATAGGAGCTTCACTCCTGCTCTTGTTAAGCTAACAGTGGTCTGTGGGTGGTGACCAAGAACTGACTGACACAAATCTAAGATCTTGTTGGCTGGAAACTCTGGGTCCTTAGTCAGTTCATTTCTTGGCTCTGAGTCACTCTGTTTGCCCCACATGAAACAGCATGAAAGCCTTAAAAGCCTATGGGTTGGTCTGTGGATTACAGGGCAGACTTGACCTGCTTTCCAAGTTGGGGGCCAAACGGGAAGGGAACTGAGGGAATATAAGGAAGTGACAGCAGCTTGAAATAGACTTTGGAAACAAGCTAAAACTGGAGATTCCACTGAAAGCTGACACAACTGGAGAAGAGCCTGGTGGTCCCTCTGCAGGCATTTGCACTGTCTGACAAAGAACTAGAACTAGACCCTTAGTTGGAGGATCTGTAGTAGGGTCATCTAAAACAGCCCCTTAAATAAAGCAGGCCCTTATTCTACAAAAGGAAGCTAGAACTTGGCTTGGGTTAAGTGGTGGTGAGACCTCAAAACTACCAGAGCTTTGTCACTCCAGGAAGGCTTTTCTACCTGGCCCACCTCCCTCCAGGTCTCTGATTTGTGAGTTTCCCTATGTGTGTCCAGTTGTCCCTGGAGATCAGAAGCCTTTAAGGGCAGGAGTTCCAGCTTCCTCAAGTGACAATGTTAAAATAGTCCAGAGTCCCAAGAACCAGTCCCATTTTGTCATTGACCTGCAAATGGTGACATGGAGATTGACAACGGTAAGCCTCCTAGGCTGAGCATACTGGGGCACCCTTCACCTCAGGAGTCCCATCCTAGCTGACAGGGACTGGCAGGATGAAGGAACCAATGCTAGAGGGGCAAGTTAGATAAAACAACAGCAATCAAATTAGAAGCAGAAGCCCGGGTTAGCCCACAATGCTTTCTCCCCTGAACATTTTCTTCACCTGTTTACACTCCAGTATTTGACTGTGGGTTCTCCTGCTCTGTTCACCAAATCTGTGTGAGAGCCTTGACTTCCTGAACAAATTTGAGGCTTCTTCTCTGTCTTCCCCTTTCTTTACCTCCTTTAACACCTAGCACAGGTAGGCTCACACTGAGTATTGATTATCTTCCCAAAGGTAAAAGCTACAATAAACTATGGCAGTGAGGGAAAACTATTGATCACTTTCTCAGATTTGGAAGACATCAACTGGCTAACCTTCCTCAGAGTCAGGGACATGGACAAAGACATGGTTACCTCTCTCTCTTGATGAAACCTGGCTCATGCGGTCACTCATTAGGTGGTTACCTACTGGGTAGGATCCTAGAAGCTGAATCTTTGTGAAGCTCTTGCAAGTGACAACCTCACCGATCCTCAGATGTTCAATGAGGAACTCATGCGTAACTTCTGAGTTTACAGAGCAGTGGGTTACAACCTTTTCAAATAAGCGGCAGTTCAAGTCTATCTCTCCCAGACCTTTTATCATTAATACTGTTTCCTACACATTTCACCAAATCCCTAACCTCTCTGTTTTCCCAGATTTCAAGTATCTCTGTTCATCTCTTATGGTCGCTTGCCCCCAAGATAATAGAGGTAAAGAACAGACTTAATCTTTTGCTCTTCTACACTTCAGCTCTTGATTAAGTAAGAAACTCAAGGAAACTGTGTTGGCAGCTCAGGAGATGAATCCTTGGAGGGAGTCTAGTGTAAGAGCTAACATTAACAGCAGCTACTCTGGAGTCAGGTACTCTTGGCAGTGGTAAATTAATTTTCCTGGGCTTCGGTTTTCTTCTTCTGTCAAATGCTTTGAGGGTGGATGAAATAATACCTACAGAGCACTTTAAACAGTACCCAGAACAGAGTTAGCCGCCCAGTAAATGTTAGTTGCTATAACTTTTATTAAGAACACCCCAATCTTTGCACACACTCCAGGCCAACACTGCCCTAATTGGGCAGGCTGTCGCTGGTCAGTAGGGGAGTGGCTCTACATGGACAGAGCTTCTGGTTGCATTCTAAAAAAGATGCAAATGACAACATCTTCCCATAAAGATCAGTGAACCCACAGGGATGGCGTTTCCCTGGGAGCATGACACCTTTGGCACTCTGCAGACCTGAAGACCCTCCATAAGGTTTATCTGCGAGAACCAGTCACCAACTCTGCCAACCTTCGAGTCTACCACATGCAGCATGAGCTCAAAATCAATTAGCTGAATTTTAAAGAACTGTTTATACTCTGAAGGAGCGATACCAAAAATTCCCCTCTGGTTTCCAAAGACAAAACTATCTCTTTGATAGGTCTTTGAGAGACAACGATGCAGTGAAGAGGCCAAAGGCTCTGTAAGCAGACCGACCTGAGCTCGAGTTCTAGAGAAAATCACTGTGAACCTCTGGACCCAACCTTCCTCATCTACATAGACAGAGTGGAGGGAGAATAATCTCTCACTGAATTGTCGCAAGGCTTTAATGACGTAATGGGGGGAAAGCACCAAACATAAAGACTGGCACCCAGCAAGCACTCAGCTAGTGCTGGTTCCCTGTTTCTGCCCAGGGAGAAGGCCACAGCCGACAGACAAGGTGGGCAGCTCTCAGAACTGAAGGTCTCAGCGCTGAGGCCTTGGGGCCTCCCCTGCCTCCTCATCGCTCCCATACCAACTCTTGGATCCCCTCCTCACCTTCCCAGCCCAAAACTGCTACTAAATTGATGAAGCTAAAAGGGTTTAATCATGTTGGTATATTTATATGTAAATACAAAACTGTATTGGTGTAAGATATTGAATATGAACATTTACAATTATTTTCTGAATCAGACTCAGTCCATTGACATTAAATACAAAATGAAAAGATTGTAAAAATAAGAACATATACATTCAAAGAGCTTATTACAGTATAAAATTATTGAGGTTTGATCAGCTGCCAACCTCATCTGTGATGGGGGAAGGTTTCTGGGTTCCTGGGATTCTCTTGGGAATGTAGAGTACTGGGGACTCTTGATTCCATCCCTGGCACATCAGGCTGGGTAGGCTGGGAGCAGGAAGGGACAGGTTGAGTGACTAGCGGGGAAACAGTAATTGCAGGGGACTGCCGCACCCAGCCAGGAGTTAAGCATTTTATTGAAACAGAACTTGAGCTCCAGGGTCTGGAAGGCTAGTAGGAAGGAAGAGATGGGCAACGGAGTGGACAGGGCTAAGTTGCATAAGGAAAGGAACCTTCTAGAAAAGAAAAATGGCCCTCTAGCTCATTCTCCCAGGGAGGGATTCTCATAGTAGTTTTCTCTCCTTCACCTGGGCTCCTTCTCTTTCCCTCTAAGACATTGTACCGATTGCTTTTGGCTCTAGTTGCTCAGTTAGTTCATCTCTATCCCCAGGCTCCAATCCCGAGGGATAGGGAGAGGGTCTGGAATCACAGTGGAGGTCTAGTCCCAAACTCAGCAAAGTAAACAGGGAAAAATCATTAGGTAAGGGCAATCCATGTTAAATTAAACCAGTGTCACCACAACCCAGTATTCTTGGCTCCAACAGGCAGCATCCCGGAGAGAGACAAGTCACTACGTAAGGATGAGAGCCTGTGGCAGGAGCATGGAGGGTGGATGTGTGTCCTCTTCCACCACTCTGCGGTCTAACAACCGGAGACATGATCCCCAACCCCAGCTAGTCCACAATAAACAGGAGGGTCCACAAAGCAAGGAGTCCTGAACTACAACACGGAGCCCCAGGAACTTCTACAAAGGAGTAACTCTGTGTATATGCATTTATAGAATACGACCATATTATCACATACAATATATATTATATACACACATACATATGGACCCATACACGTAAGTGCACATACACACACGCACACATGTAGAATGACAGAAAAGACTGGAATACACACCCTAGGTATAAACGTGCTTGGCACTCGGGACATTCTCTAGAATATGTAACGTGGTCAAGCTTTCTGGGAAGGAAGGTGGATGCTCGCCAAACCTCCCCATCAAATCCTAGCAAAGGGAAGGAATGGGAAAGAGGCCTCCAGGAGGACAGCGGCACTGGGGCAGGGGGCGTTTCCTTCCCCACTTACCTGGGGGCCCTGGCAAAAATCAACAGCCACAATTTGGTTTTCATAAGGCACAGTTCAATAGCAGGTGCTAGGAATTAAGAAC
The DNA here is from genome assembly GCF_001890085.2 of Hipposideros armiger. Lineage (NCBI taxonomy): Eukaryota > Metazoa > Chordata > Mammalia > Chiroptera > Hipposideridae > Hipposideros > Hipposideros armiger. The sequence goes on along the minus strand of NW_017731978.1, from coordinate 841,471 downwards.
ACATTGCTGCTGGCCCTTTCTAGTGACAGTTTCACCACCTCTGTCTGGCTGAAGGGAAAGGCTGCCTCGCGCGCACCGGGAGACGCGAGGAGAGGTTGGTCCGTGGCTTCAGCATAACTGGTGGAAACCTTAGGCTCAGCATGTCCAGGGTGGTTTAAAGAAGGCCGGCCGGCAGGTAGGAGGCTCGTGGGACAGTTACTGACCCTCTGTGGCCAGGAGGCTGTGGCTGGGGGGCAGCATGCCCTCCCTCTCTGCGAACTCCAGGATCGCCTTGTAGCAGAAGTAGTACTGCTCGGGGGTCTGGATGCTGAAGGCCCTCTGGGTCCGCATGCGGGACACTGTCTGGAGCACATTGAGGGTGCCGAGCTCCTCCAGCTGGGCCAGGCAGATGTCCAGTGAGCAGAAGGTGCCTGAAGGGAGGGTGGCAGGGGTCAGGCTCGCTCGGCCTCTCCACTCCCCCTCCCGCTGCCAAATACCCGAGATGGTCTGGAGGACATGGGAGTCTAAGGCAAGGGGCCTCAGGCCGAGAGGGACTCGAGAAGGAGGGCCCAGGGAGTGCTGTAGGTCAGAGAAACGAGGCCTCTTCTTGTCTCTGCAGGTCCATGAAGACAACAGGAAGAGCAGGTGGGAAGGTGACAGTCCCAGACAGATGACCACAGCACTCCCAGAGCTGGGCCCTCATTTTCAGAGACCTTAACTAGCCCACTCTTCCCGACCCTCTCCCAGAGGGACCTCTGACTGGACAGGCCAGCAGGTCCTGGATGCACATCCGGAGGCAGGGGCTGCTGAGGGGCTCCAGAACGGGGAGCACAGCACAGGGTGGGGTCTCCAGGGTGGGGCTGGGAAGGCTGCAACAGCCCTGCTGAATGCTCTGGGACACTCAGGTGACAGTGATGGGGTCAGAAAATAAGTGCCGGTGGGATGGATAAAGCATCCATCCCCAGAGGACAGCTTGTGAAGTGCACATTCTGGCCAGCATATGTAGTACTAGGGACACCAAAAGGACATTAAAAAAGAATTCTTCATGGCAATCCACCACCAATGGCCCAAATTCTCTCAGTGTGGAAACAAGAGCAGTTATCTGTCCTTGGCCCCCACTGCCTCCGGGGCCCCGGAGCTGCAGCAGGTGCTCACCTGTCCTGCCGATGCCTGCACTGCAGTGGACCACGATGGGCGGCTCTGGGCCCTGCCCCTTGGAGCGCACGCCCATGCTGCTGACCGCCAGCCTCTGCTGGCTCCTGACCGCTCGCAGGAAGTCAATGAGGGAAGCTGCTGAGGAGGGGACACCATAATCTGGCCAGCTCAGGAACTGAAAGTGGGTCACCTGGCGTTTCTGCCGCTCCTTGCATAGAAAAAGCAGCAAAAGTTAGGGAAGTTACTGCTGCCTACCCTGACCACCTTCAGCTTTTCTAGTTCTCCACCCGGAGGATCCCTCCTGCCAACTACCTTCAACTTCCTCCACAACTGCTTCTCCCCGAACCCCGAGGAAAGGTTCCATGCCTGCACAGGGCAGAACTCCTCAGTTTTACTCCCAGGTAATGCCACTGTTGTGTTGAAACACTGTGGCTATATTGGCTCTGAGTTGAATATGTTGATCCTGTTCCCAGAACAATGGAAGTAACTTATAAGCTCCCTGGAATCCTGCCTATTCCTTTTGGAGGTTTTCTCTACAGTAAAGGTCCTCCCCTACCTTCCCAAAAGTGAGAAAACAGAAATCTGGATTTACCTCTGTGTTATGAATTTCCAGCGTTGTCTTCTTATAATGGTTCATGTTCTCCACGCCTAGATTGGTCACCGTGAGGAAGCCAAATCGGATCCGAGAGTCTTTTTCTAAAGGCCAGTACTGGCCACACTTCCTCCTGCCGCCCTCCTCAAAACTGAAGACACACAGAGCAAGGGTAAGCCTTCCGTCCTTCCTCCCCACGGCACTACCCCTGCCCTCCTGGGGCTTGCTGGATCCTAAGGCAGAAGAGTTGTCTCTGCTTGGCTTCTGTCTAACTTACACCCTTGCTTCTAGGAAGACAAGGAAGGAAACCTTCATTCTATAATAAACAGATATAAAAACAGCTAAAGTTTCTGCATGTACTTATTTAGCAGACATTTACTGAGTGCCAGCCATGTCACTTGGTCCTTTCCTGACACCTGTTGGTACTCGTCATCATGTATCTGAGACAAATACTGAGTGGACAAAGACAGTAGAGAAAATGTGGTGGCCCAGATCGAACTCTCTGCCTTGTAGCTCAGCCACAGCTCATTCACTGCCCCAGTAAGGGACCCTGGATGGTAGAGGACAAGGAGAGGCACAGGTCTGGGATGCCAGCAGAAGGTTTGTGGAAAGCCCTGAAGTCCACCTCACTATTCTTCAGTGACTCCAAAATACTCCAAGGTGGGGCTTCTTCCCCGATGTCCTCTCCAAATCCAAGGTGGCTGCAATAGTGCCACAAGAGTGGGAACTGAGCCAACACTCATCAATTTGTTGCTCCTCAACAGAAACAGGTGATAGTTATCATAATGATAACGGTGATACTAATGAAATAGTATTGGGTTGTCAGAAAAGTCATGACGTATTTTTTCTATGTTTTCCGTTGCAAAAATGCATCATGACTTTTCCGACAACCCAATAATTCCTGAAGTTTGTGAAGATATGAAGACAAAATTTTCAAAAACATTCCTTTAATCAAGAGCTTCCTACCTAAGCAAGCAGAAAATGGTCAAAAGTAGCAAGAAAGGGAGAGGAGAGGGGAACTGGTAATTCAGAAGCCAGAAAGATGGCTGCCCTTTGGAAGTACAGACCAGATTAAAAGTTAATTGTCCCGGGCCAGCCGGGTGGCTCAGTTGGTTAAGAGCGCTGGCTCTGAGCAACAAGGTCACCAGTTCAATTCCCACATGGGCCAGTGAGCTGCGGCCGAGCTAAGCTGCCGCTGAGCTGCCAACAGGTGACAGGGATGGCTTAGCTGGTGAGAGCATGTGCTCCTAACAACAAGGTTGCCAGTTCGACTCCTGCATGGGATGGTGGGCTGTGCTCCCCCACAACTAGATTGACAGTGGCGACTGGACTTGGAGCTGAGCTTGCACCCTCCACAAACTAAGATTGTAGGACAACAACTTGACTTGAAGCTGATGAGTCCTAGAAAAACACAAAGTTCCCCTTCCCCAACAAAATCTTTAAAAAAAAACACACACACACACAAAAAACAAGTGAATTTCCCAATGTTTCCTAATTCATTCTTTCATGGGTAAGGCCAGGACCTCAGAGTAGGCTGTCACCAGCACAGGGTCACCAGAGCCACAGATCACAGCTATGACAAGTTAGATCTATCAATCTCCACCACCCTGGCTGTGTTCACTTTGGGTCAGCCAAGAAAGAGCTAAGACATCTCACATTGTTTGCCATGGCTTTCCTAATCTTCACTGTTTCTAAACTCCTCTTTTGAATCACTCATGTTTGGGGACAGGGTAGGGACAGAGGGCAGTGGGAAGAAAAGGGACGAACTCACCGAGTGGTCATGACAATCACCAAGACTTTTTGCTCCCACACCATGAGCCAGAAATCACGATAGGTGTTCTCCAGGGGGCCTGGAATGCAAAGGAGGAGACAGGTACATGATCCCGGAAGCACTTCTTCCTGCTTAGGCTCTTCTGTCTTTCAGCCGACTACTAACTCCAAAGTACAGATGCTACACTGGGCCGGCTCTGTGCTTGGCTCACCACATCACTGCTGTTGAGGGCGGCCCTTTGGACCAGCAGTGCCAGTATCGTACAGCAGTGTTAGAAATGCACGTCTGCATGTTTACAAGATCCCCAGGTGAAACTGTAGGTAGGTTCCAGTTTGAGAAGCGCTGTCACATACCCTCTCAGAGCCTTATTGTCGGGGCTGCAGCTAACACATCCAGATTGACAGTGCCTGCTGTAGACATGTCTCCAGCTGTCTGCACCTCTCCTAAGCCTTATAATCGCCAGTCCCCTTCCGTGTCCCTCAGACCCAACATGTTTGCAATTCAGTCTCCTCCTTCAAACTAGCTTTCTCTCTCTTCTTTACCATCTCTGTACTGGCATTCTTCAATCACTCAATCTTAAGAAGTTGGGGGTCAACTCTGACTTACCATTTTCTTTATCTCCCAGAAGCAATTGCCAAGTCCTAGAGATTTGCCTTTGAGTTGTTTTTTGGTTTTTATCTTTTTGCCCCCAGATCTCCCTGCCCAATATCACTGCCATGAGGACCATATCTTCTTTTGTCTGAGTTGCCATACTACCATCTCGGTTCACTCTTCTGAACAGAGCTCTCTCTTCCAATCTATTCTGGATACCCCTGCCAGTTCAATCTTTCTAAAATATGGCTTCACCACAATATAGACACACCATGCTCACTTCTCCCTCTATTCCTTTGCTCAAGCTATCTTTCTCACCTCCAAGGTTTTTCGTTTTCTACCCATTTTCAAGTGCTGCCTTTTCCTGGAAGCTTTCTGACCACTACGCTACTCTCCTCTCAGATCCTGACTGAGGATCAAAACAGCTTCACCATTTAATGTATATGGTCCAATAACATCAGTCATTTTACTTTGTGAGAACTAATCGCATCTCAGCAAACATGGTGCTGAGGGCAAGGGCCACGCCATCAAGTTCTCCTTTGGTGTCAGAGCCTGCACGGGGCTGGGCACTCAGCGGGAACTTCGAAGACACCTGTGGGCCAACCACTCCCTTGCAATCAAGAGAGTAACAACTCACGGGCCAGCCGTGTGGCGCGTTGGTTAAGAGTTGGCTTGGGGGCCGGCCGAGTGGCGCGACGGTTAAGAACTCGCTTGGGATGCCAGAGGGCCCCGGTTCGGATCCCACATATGAGGGCCAGTGACACTGCCCTCTACAGCTGAGATGCTGAAC
>NW_017731978.1:832094-836092 GCF_001890085.2 Hipposideros armiger | reverse complement strand
GGCTGCAGTGGACTGCCATGAGCTACTATGAGTGGCTGGCAGCCAGTGTGAGTGGCTGGCAGCTGGCATGAGCTGCTGTGAGCTGCTGTAAGCAGCCGTCCAGTGGCCGGCGACTGATTGCCTCACCCAGGAAGAGCACAATGATAATACCAACATGGGCCAGGGAAGCGACATCCTCCGCAACTAGACTGAAGAACAAAAGGACAGCAACTTATCTATTCCCCTTCCCAGATTCCCCAACGCTGTTACCCTCCCTCAATTCCCCAATAAAATCTTTAAAAAAAAAAAAAAAAAGAGAGAGTAACAACTCAGGATAAGTCCTGTACTTCCCCAGGGCGTTTTCCTCCTCTGATTTCAGAGAAGCAGGTAAGTAACAGGGTTGATTTCATCCTGGAAGTCTGCTAGTTTCGTTACCATTTTTGCTAAAGCCTTTTCAGCAAGCAGTAACATGTTAATGATACTAGAATTTCTTCTTTGAAAAAGTGGACACTGCCAAAAGCATGTGAGATCTTGGAAACAAGCTAAATGTCAAACAACAGAGGAGTAAATTATGGCATATCCCTAATTTAAACAGTCCATAAGGCGATGTTGTAAGAGCTGTATTTTTTGCAATGGAAAGGTGTTATAATTCACAAGATACTATCAAATGAAAAAAGAGATAACATATTGAAAGAGCCAATTTTGTTAGATATTTTATATGTCTATTATCTATTTATATGCATAAAAAAAGGTTTACCAAGAGATGCTGCAAAATGTTAACATTATCTCTGGTTTTAGGGTTATGATGATTTTCATCTTCATTTTCTAAATTTTCTGTATCAGACATGCATTACCACAGTACACACATTAAGATAATAAGAGCACCCTTTCCCCATCTCTGACTCCTAGCCTTATTCACATCTCACTATCCTGCACCACAGCAGCTCTCAAATACTTTTACTTTCCACATTCAAACCACTGACAAATTGGTGTTGGCAATCAGAGCGCCGGATAACCCATACACCACTCAGACTCAGGCTGGGCACAGAAGGGTCATAATGTCCTCAAAGTCATGATAGAGAGGTTTGGAAGGGAAAACTGCACTCCCCAGATTAGATTCTTTAAAAGTAGGCTTTTCTGAAGAAATAAAGTCATGAGTTTGCGCTGACATGGGTAAAACAATCCCATGTTTTACCATGACTTGGCCTGCTAGGACTTTTGAACCCAATGGACACGCGTTCAAACCCTGACTCTGCCACTTCCTAGCTGTGTGATCCAAGGTCAGCTGTTTAATAAACTTTCCTTGCAGAGTCTATAATAATTAGATGGAGATTATGTACCTGATATATAATAGATACTCTCAATAGATGACTGATATTATTACTAGAAATATTATTATGACTAAGAGTCAGAATACTATATATAGCCAAGAAGGTTAGCCAGGCAAACCAAATCGGCCTTCTCAACATCCCAGGACCCCCATCTTCTGGTGCTAACAGAGTGCTGACACCTAAAGGTGATCAGTGTTTGACTCAAGAAACCCTCTCTCCCAACTCTGGAGGAGTCCCTTCTCCTGGACAGGGCTGCGGAGCTAGCCTAAAGGACCCAATCCCTGCATAATTATCAACAGTAATGCTCAGCAGTACTCCTGCCTTCTAAACCTAGAGAAAGGAGCATCTTGAGGCCCCCTAAAGCCAACCCTTAACCTCCATAAACCCAACCATGCCAAGGCCATCCTCCTCAACAAAGCCCTTACTCTCAGGCAGATCACATGATATCCTATACCTGCCAAAAATCTTTCCTGATAGTTTGCTTATTTCTTCTTAGGGTCTTGAAAGGACTCCTTTTGGAGGGAGTGGTCCCTCCTAGGGAAAAAAATAAATCCGTGACCATAAGGCCAATTAACAATGTACCAAGAATCCTAAGGCCCTTTTCCTTTTTTTTCTCCCTCAACTTTTATTTGGAAAAATCTGAAACCTACAAAAAATTGAAAAAATAGTACCGTATACTGATACATTCTTTACCTCAAAAGCTATCATTTTTAGCTATCATTTTGTAACATTCCGTTTCTCTATACAGTAGTCCCCCTTTATCCATGGGGACATGTTCCAAGACCCCCAGTAGATGCTTGAAACCACGGATAGTACCAAACCCTATTATGCTTTTCTCCCTATACATTTATGCCCATGATAAAGTTTAATTTATAAATTAGGCACAGGAAGAGATTACAACAATAACTAATAATAAAATATTGGGTTGTCGGAATAGTCATGACGTATTTTTCTATGGTTTTTTTTTTTAAGATTTTTATTGGGGAATAGGGGGAGGGAAACAGTGCTGGGGAATTGGAGAAGGGGACCGGCCAAGTTGTTCTTCAATCTTCACTGTGGAGGGCACCAGTCGCCATCTGGCTTCCCGATGGCAGCTTGTAGCCTCTAAGCTCAAGGTACTGTTTTCAATCTTAGTTGCCAGTGGGCATAGCCACCATCCCATGCGGGAGTCGAACCAGCAGCCTTGTTGTTAAGAGCGCCCGCTGTATCCACTGAGCCATCCGGACGGCAGCTTAGCTCAAGGTGCCGAGTTCAGTCTTAGTTGCAGGTGGGCATAGCCCACCATTGAACAGGCAATCTTGTAGTTACACCAGCTGACACATCCTGCCACCTGTTGGCAACTCAGCAACAGCTCAGCTCGGGCGCAGAGTCACTGGCCCATGTGGAAATCGAACCGGCGGCCCTGTGGCTCAGAGATCGCGCTCTTAAGCCAATTCTTAACCAACTGAGCCACTAGGCCGGCCATTTTCTATGTTTTTCGTTGCAAAACTGCATCATGACTTTTACGACAACCCAACAGAATAATTATAACAACATACTATAATAAAAGTTATGTGACTGGTCTCTCTCAAAATATCTTACTATACTGTACTCATCCTTTTCTTGTGATGATGTGAGATGATACAATACCTATGTGATGAGAGTATGAGGTGAATGACCTTGGCACTGAGACATAACGTTATGCTACTGTAAGGGTTACTTGAACACCGCAATATTGCTACAGTCCATCTGATCACTGAGATGGCTACAAAGTGAGTAACAGGCAGATAGCATACACAGTGTGGAGACAGTGGACAAATGGTTGATTCACATCCCAGGTGGGATGGAATGGGACAGCATGAGATTTCATCATGCTCCTCAGAACAGCATGCAATTTAAAACTTATAAATTGCTTATTGTTGGAATTTTCCATTTAATATTCTCAGACCACGGGTGATTGTGGATAACTCAAACCGCAGAAAGCAAAACCACAGATAAGGGGAGACTACTATGTACACACTCAGTTTCTTTTTTAATGAACTATTTAAAAGTGAGTTTCAGGGCCGGCCGAGTGGCGCAATAGTTAAGAACTCGCTTGGGAGGCCAGAGGGCCCCGATTCGGATCCCACATATGAGGGCCAGTGAATACTGCCCTCCACAGCTAAGATGCTGAACAACAGCTCAACCTGGAGCTGGGCTGCCGTGAGTCGCTGGTGACGGCTAGGCTGCAGCCCCTGTGGCAGTGGGTTGCCGTGGGCTACCGTGTGTAGCCAGCAACTTGTCTGTTCCCCTTCCCCTAATTCCCCAGCACTGTTCCCATCCCCCCAATTCCCCAATAAAAAAATCTTAAAAAAAAAAAAAAGTGAGTTTTAGGGCCGGCCAAGTGGCGTGATGGTTAAGAACTGGCTTGGAATGCCAGAGGGCCCGGTTCGGATCCCACATATGAGGGCCAGTGACACTGTCCTCCACAGCTAAGATGCTGAACAACAGCTCAACCTGGAGCTGGGCTGCCAAGAGTCGCCTGCGACGGTGTAGGCTGCAGCCCCTGTGGCAGGGGGTTGCCATACGCTACCGAGCCAGCAGCCAGCGTGAGCGGCCAGTAGCTGCAGTGAGCGGCTATCCAGAAGCCGGCGACTGATCTGCCTCACCTGGGAAGAGCGCAATGATGGTGCCAACTTGGGCTAGTGAAGCAACGTCCTCCACAACTAG
>NW_017731978.1:820095-831954 GCF_001890085.2 Hipposideros armiger | reverse complement strand
CAACGTCCTCCACAACTAGACTGAAGAACAAAACGACAGCAACTTGTCTGTTCCCCTTCCCCCAATTCCCCAGCGCTGTTCCCATCCCCTCAATTCCCCAATAAAAATCTTAAAAAGAAAAAAAAAGTGAGTTTCAAACATGATGACATTTCAGTTCTAAATACTCAAACATATTTAGAAGAACAAGGGTGTTCTCCTGCAGAATCACACCATTATCACACTTAAGCAATTAAACACTGATGTAATATTATCTAATACATAGTCTCCAATTGTCCCAACAGTTTGTCCTCAATGTTTTTTCCCTTCCAAACTGAGGTTCCAATCATGGATCACACAGTACCTTTGGTTTATCATGTCTCTTTAGTCTCCTTTAATCTAGAACAGTTCCCTGACTTTTTTTGTTTTGCAGGACATTAGCTTTGACGAGTCTAAACCAGTTTTCTTAATGTATGTCCCAAAATCTGGATTTATCGTTTGTTTCTCATGATTAGATTCAAACTTAAAAACTGGCAACATACTACATAGGTTATGCGGTACAATTCTCACTGCATCACAACAGGAGGCATATAATATCTGTCTGTCCATTACTGGTGATATTAAGTTTGGTCACTTGGTTAAGGAGGTGTATCCATCAGATCTTTTGCTGGCCATGTTCTGCAGTGGTCAAAGGGCCGTAAGCCCGTAAGGAGGCCTTTTATGTCCTCCTGTGTTGTGATTTCTCCCCACCCTCCTAGAAGGCAACCTGGTATTCTCCTTGAGATAGCAGAGGCCAGGTCAGGAGAGGTGTTGGGCCCATGGAGCATTTATAGAAACTCTATCTGAAATCCTCCTAGATCCCAGGTCTTCACTATCAGAATACTGTGGGGGTGCTCTGTGATGGTACAGCCATGAGCAAAAATCTCTTAAAACAGCAACACCCATTCATAGATTAGACTCGATTTCTGGGAAGTCCCACTGCCACTCCCGGTCTTCTCCTAGCCATAAAAAGGGTGTCACTGGCCAATGAGGTCTGATGTCCCATTCGCTGGGCTGCGCAATATTAAAACACAGGCCAAAATCTTGTACTAGTGTTGTGTGTTCAATCTCCAGTTTCTCTCTATGCAGAGAGTTTCTAGGCACATCTGATACAGAAACTCTACATCTCCGATCTGCCTTCCTCAATAACTTCCGATCTTTATGAAAAGCCAGGATCTAGTGGCCACAACATCACTTCAAGTAACCACTTCCTTTAAAAATTATGCTATCATCTGGTGCAAGCAATCACAGGTAGATGACTGAAAGGCAACTTGTGAGGGGCAGACTAACTTACCTTGTGTACCAATGTAAGCATTCTTCTGCTTGTAGCCATCCATGAAACTGGCATTGATGTAATCTGTCTAATTATAAAAAGGAAATATTATTGCAGCTGCAGGGAATATACCATTTGGGTGGGGAAATGATGTACTAGTAGGTAAATAAAACCCACGGTGTGGATACTTTCTTCTTGTCAGGAAAAACATGAGAAGTGAAAGGGCCAATTGAAAAACCTGAATTCCACAAATGTTGATGGAACTAGTGCATATCCACATGCAGTAGGAAAAAAAAAAAAATCAATCTGACCCTTTCCTCACACCATACACAAAAACTAATTCAAAATAATCCACAAACCCCATGTAAGAGCTAAAACTATAAAAACTCTTAGAAGAATGTACAGGATTAAATATTTTTGACACTGGGTTAGGCAAAGCCTTCTTAGACATGATGCTAAAAGCACAGGCAACAAAACAAAAAACATAAATTCAACTACATTAAAAGTGAAAGCTTTGTGCTTTAAAAGATACCATCAAGAAAAAAACAGAGTGCACATATTGGATAAGACACCTAGAGTGTATAAAGAACTCACACAACTCAATAGTAAAAAGACAACCCAATTTTAAACTGGGCAAAATAGCCGCTTCTCCAAAAAAGGTATACAAATGGCCTACAAACACATGAAAACATGCTCAATGTCATTAGCCATCAGGGAAATGCAAATCAGAGCCATAGTGAGACACCATAACCTAGACACCACTAGGATGGCTCTGGGTAAGAGACAGGTAACAGTGTTGGCCAAGGTGTGGTGAACCTAGACCCCTCATTCACTGCTAGTAGCAGTGTAAATGGTGCAGTCACTTTGGGAAACAGTCTAGCAGTTGCTCAAAATGTTAAACAATTAACACATGACCCAGCAATTCCACTCCTGAAGGAAATGAAAACAAAAATGCATAGAAAAACTTATACACAAGTATTCATAGCAGCATTATTCATAATAGCCAAAAAATGGAAACAACCCAAATGGTATTCAACTGATGAATGGATAAAATATGGGTGTATGTATCCATACGATGGAATATTATTTAGCAATAAGGAGTGAAACACTGGCACAGGCTACAATGCGGATGAACCTTGAAAACACGCTAAGTGAAAGAGGCCAGATACAAAAGGCCACATATTGTATGATTCCATTTATATGAAATGTCCAAAATAGGCAAATCTATAGAAACCGAAAGTAAGGTGGGTTGGGGAAAATGGAGAGTGACTGCCAAGGGTATGGAGTTTCTTTTTCAGGTGATAAAAATGTTCTAAAGTTGAATGGTGATGGTTGGACAACTCTGCGAATGCATTTAAAAAACCACAGAATTATACACTTTAAATGGGTAAATTGTATGGTATGTGAATTATATCTCAATAAAGCTGTTATTTACAAAAAAGGGAGTCCATTAAGACTTGCAATACTACAGCTCAGAACCAAAAGGGAGGCAAGCCAAGCCACCTGAGCAGGACCATCCTGTCATGCTGCCACACACAAACGGTGAACTGTGACTTCGAGAAGGAAGAAAACTACACCTCACATCTGGGACCACCAACAGTGTGAGCCACACACCCAGGCTCCATTACTGTCCGAACATCCAAACAAAAGTATGACTAACAGCTTTATAATCCCAGCAGCAAATCTGGTGAACAATTCACTAATAAATCTGAGTCCTCCACTTACTGTGGAAATAAAGCCTCTGCCAATGTTTGCAGTAATGAGAGGGATTCTAACTCGAGAGATGCTCTTCAGATTAATTACAGGATGACTAGAATAGTGTCCTGGTACACTGGGATTCACTCATTCCTTCACAAATAATTTACTCAATGTCTGATATGTGCCAGCACTGTTCTAAGGACTGGCGACAAAGCAGTCAACAAGACAGGTAAACACAGATAGCTCTGACTCCCCTACATGTCACAATACATATGCGTACTATGACGACATCAATAATACTGATGAAACCGCCCTCAGCGAGCCAGGTTCTTAGCTAATGCTCCTGCGAGAAAACCCTTTGTAAAGGTCCTGGTCAGGGCTAGGAATTCAGTGGATGTGCTTGAAACATGAGGGTCAAAAGAGAATGAAACCATGATCCTAGGATCCTGACCCATGTACCATTATACACGGCAATGATTTTCCAAAAAATTACACCCCAGAAAAAAGAGAGGGGATATAACAAGAACCTATATACCATGTTAAAGTTAAGAGCACCATTTAAATTCCTTTACTTTGAACAGTAATCTCAATCAATGCTGTTTTTTTTATGCATATAGAGGTCACCAGATAGAACTGGTATATAAGACGGAAACAGAAAAAACGTAATAGCTATTTAGTCATTGGCCTCAAAATTCTAACTGTTGGATGTTGCTATAAACAAGTTATATTAAGAAAGACTTTAAAAAGGAGTAAGTGAATGGTTATGCTACAGAGGGTACCTGAGATACAGGATGAATGAAAAGAAAAAAACATGCTATGTAATACTAATTGATTTTTCTGGTTTAGGATTACTTTCCAATGACAATAACATATACTTAAAAGGAAATAAAATGATGTGCGGGTCGGCTGAGTGGCGTGTTGGTTAAGAGATGGCTTGGGACGCCAGCTCTGAGCAGCAGGGCCCCGGTTTGGATCCCGCATTAGGGCCAGTGATGCTGCGCCCTCTACAGCTAAGATGGTGAACAACAGCTCGACCTGGAGCTGGGCTGCCGTTGAGTCGCTGGCGATGGTGTAGGCTACAGTGAGGCTGCAGTAGGCTGCTGTAAAGCTACTGTGAGTGGCTGGCAGCTGGCGAGAGTGGCTGGCAGGCGTGAGCTGCCAAGAGCCGCTGTGATCGGCCATCCAGTGGCCAGTAACCAATCTGCCTCACCAGGGAAGAGCGCAATGATACCAACATGGGCCAGTGAAGCGATGTCCTCCACAACTAGACTGAAGAACAAAAGGACAGCAACTTGTCTGTTCCCCTTCCCCAATTCCCTAATAAAATCTTTAAAAATAAATAAATAAATAAAAACGATGTGCTCTGGAAAACTGTTAGATTAACTCAAAAAGCAGATCAAACGAGGACAAAAATGTTGATGTTAAATGTCTGAATAACATTTTTCACTAAATACTATGCTAATGTATTATATGCAATTTTTAATATGTATAGATATGATCAACTTAAAATACTAAAAATAATAAAATCATTTGACCATTTCATCTTGATTCCTAGGTATTTATGTATACTATACACTACTCGTCCAAAATTTTTTCAGCTCTTCCAAATGGAAACATCAGAGGTCACCTGATCAGAGTTGCCTTGCACTGATGCATATACTCTCACCAATACAGTGAACAATATGCTATGATTTTACAATTAAGGGGTAACAGGAGAAATAACAACATTTACGGGGCACCTTCAATATACCAGACCTTGTGCTACAGCATTTACATAATGTATTTCATTTAATTTCCACTTAGTACTGTGAGATGGGCATATAGATACTTGCCTGTGGTAACAGAATAGTATGTAGTAAAATTAAAACGCAAACCTTCTCTCTCTGGCTTGGAATCCATGTTCTTTCTACTATAGTACTAGTAAGCTTCACTTTGTAAGAGGCTTAAATTTCCCTCAGTGCTCCTGAAAAGATGGTATTTATCTGTCTACCTGAGTTTGTCCACTTCGTTTTGTCAGTTTCACTCTAGTTTGGTCCAGGCAGGGTACATCCCCATAGCGATTCTTTTCTAGGTTTCCTGGAGACCTGAAAAAAATGAAACAAACAAGCTAAAATAAAGAAAAAGAAAAAGTAGAGGCAGTGTGTGTATGTATGTGCAAAGTCTGGCAGTGCAAAGGTGAGTATCAGTTACTACTGGGGGTGGGTACACAGAACTTTTCATTGTCTAATCTATATAATTCCATATCGTTTAACATTTTAATAAGTATGTATTACAATGGAAATAAAGATATTTCCATTCAAGAGAAAAAGGAGGTACATTTAAAAAATCTAGCTGCAAATAAAATTTTCTACTACTTAGTTCTCAAAAGACGTACAAAATAAATCTATTAAGTTCCAGTTTAACAAGGTAGGTTGACAAAACGGTTGATACCACTCCATCCAGCAGTCCCATTAAAATCAGTAAAGGAACTAACCAGTACAAATCCAAAAAGTGACAGCAGAGACATAAGTGGATAAAGAGATTTAAACCCATTTTCTCAGAGACAAAACTGATGAAAGGATTTTGGCTGCCTTGGCCAGCTGTAGAAAGCTAGGACCCACAGAGGTATCTACAGAGAGACACAATGACTCACTCTCAGAACTCCCACAGCCTGGAAGGCAACGGGAGGTACAGGGCTAAAAACAGAGGAAGAAAGCCATAGAGTGAGAATCCCCTGCATCGTTCTCCCTGCCCTATCCTATCTTACACTCATATCCAGGCTTGGACCCTACCAGGCAAGAGAGTGGAGAATTCCTCTCTGGAGAAAGTGAATAGTCCTGCCTAAAAGAATTCTGTTGCTTTGGAGAACACCAACAACAAGCTAGTTGATCCTTTTAATTTGAAGCTCACCCATGCTAACAGCACTTCCAGCAGCTTTCAACCCCCATGCCTAAGTGTAAACTAACAGCCAAGGATCTCCAGATAATTAAGGAAAGCCTACAACACAAAAAAGACCAATTCAAATACACAGGGGGAGGGGAGAAGGCACAAAAGAGAGTCAGTAAGAGAAAATGAGTTCTAAAAGGCTATAATTAAGAACCTCAGAGAGAAAAAGATTCTGCACATATGAAATAATAGGATGCTATGAAAAAGGAACAGGGAAGAAAAGCTCTTGGAAATTAAAAATGATATCCAAAATAAGAATTTTAATATAAAAGATGAGAGAGTTGAGGAAATTTCCCAGAATATTAAACAAAAATTCAAAGTAATGAAAAATTTAAGAAAATAAGAGATTCATTCTAGTCAGGGTTCAGCAAGCTTCAGTCTGGCTCCCTGTGTTACAGGAGCACTGACAAGCCCGTAGTTTAGCACCGTCTGGGGCTGCTTCCACACAGCCAAGGCAGAGTTCAGTATTTGCAACACAGACAGTAAAGGCCCACATGCCTACGTATCTACTATCTTGTCCTTTAATAAAACTCTGTCAATCCCTGCTCTAGATCCCACCAGACTGACAGAGTTGTCCCAGAGAAAAAGAATTGACATAATACAAGGAAAGAAAGAAAAACAAGTTTAAAAAAGGTCTTACAACTAAATAAGCCTTCAGAGCAAAAGAATCCAACAAATTGAGTAAAAAAAAGGACCTACCCCAAGGCATATCACTGAGAAATTTTTAAACAGGAAGATATAGTATATATTATCTAAAAATATTCAAAGAAGAAAAAACACCATTGACAAAGACTTGAGAAGGAATAAGAATAGCATCAAACTAGTAGTATTGCTAGAAATTAGAAAGACATTACTTTAAATATTCTGAGGTAAAATATTTTCCAACCTACAATTCTATCTTCTAACAAAATAGAATATAAGAAAGAAGCTAGAGGACACAGGAAACAAGCACTGATAAAGGAAAATGGGGAGGGGAAATCGCAGGATGAAAGCTTAGGAACCAGTCTCGGAAACCACCACAGTTAAGATTGGAGCAAAAAATCTAAAAAGTGCTGCAGTGAGGTCTCCAAGGGGGGGAAAAAAAAATCACCTGATTATCTGATATATTTGACCACTTGGAAAATAATGATAGTGTAAAATAAATCTGATTAAGAATACAAAAAAATATGTATAAGAATAGGTACACAGAAAACTAAAATCAAATTTAAAAAAATTATGTCGGGGCCAGCGAAGTGGCTCGTTGGTTAAGAGTTGGCTTGGGAGCGCAAGCTCTGAGAGGCAGGGCCGCTGGTTCGGATCCCACATTAGGGCCAGTAAACTGCGCCCTCTACACCTAAGATGGTGAACAGCGGCTCGACCTGGAGCTGGGCTGCCGTGAGTTGCTGGTGACGGTGTGGGCTGCAGAGGGCTGTCGTAGGTGGACAGTCAACAAGAGCTGCCATCAGCCGTCGTGAGAGGTTGTCCAATGGCCAACGAACAATCTGTCTCAGCCGGAAAAAGCGCAATGATCACAATGCCAACATGGGCCAGTGAAGCGGAGTCCTCCACAACTAGAATGAAGAACTAGGACAGCAACATGTCTGTTCTCCCTCCTCGATTCCCCAGTGCTGTTCCCCTCCCCCAATTCCCCAATAAAATCTAAAAGGAAATGTCACTAACTCAAGAAAAAATAAAATTGATAAGATTTAACATATTTGATCATTTTATAGAAGCCCACTTAGCTCTGCAGTAAAAAAATTTACAGGCATAATAATGTAAACACTGTGACTATTGATTTAATAAAAAATTATCACATAACTATATTGAAAAAACAATCAAAAGGGAACTAGAGACAGAGTATGCGATAAATGCTTACCTACCATAAAAATCAATGCAAGTATTATAAGCATTTTCTTTAGACTAACGGAAGAAATACCAGAGGAAACAGCTACCCGAGTTGGAAATGGATGAATAGGGGAGTGGAACTGAGATTAATGCAAGAGATTACTGTTTATTTTGTCATTGTTTTTTTTCTCTGGTAGTATTTAGTTTTGAAAAATATTATTTGCATATATATTGATTAAAAGGAAAAATAAAATTATTACAAAAACCACCAATATAAAACAATACTCCATATTGATCATCGGTACAAATGTATATATAACAGTATAAACAAAATGGACTGGAAAGAAACACACCAGATTCATATAGGGGCTCCCTCTGGGAGTGAGAACTTATAGTGAGGGTTAGGAGGCATTTCAACTTTACAATAAATTCTTTCTTTCATATAATAACAAAAGACAAAGGAAATATGATAAAACATTAAGAATTGTCAGTATCGGGGCTGGCTCAGTTGGTTAAGAATGGAAGCTCAGAGCAACAGGATCGTCGGTTCGATTTCCACATGGACCAGTGAGCTGCGCACCAGCTGAGCTGCTGCTGAGCTGCCAACAGTTGGCAGGATAGCTCAGCTGGTGAGAGCACGTGCTGCTAACAACAAGCTTGCCGGCTGGACTCCCGGCATGGGATGGTGGGTTACGCCCTCCACAACTAAGATTGAACACAGCACCTTGAGATGAGCTGCCCTGAGATGCCGACGGGCGGCCAGATGGCAACTGGACTTGGAGCTGAGCTAGCTGCGCCCTCCACAACTAAGATTGAAGGACAACTTGGCTGTTCCCCTTCCCCAAATCCCCAATAAAATCTTTAAAAAAAAAAATTTAAAATTGTCAGTATCAGTTCTGCTGATGGGAACATAGTTGTCTGTCATGTTATACTGCGTACTTTTCCATATTTTAAAAAATTCCTGAGCCGGCCAAGTGGCTCGTTGGTTAAGAGTTGGCTTGGGAGCGCAAGATCTGAGCAGCAGGGCCGCCACTTCGGATCCCACATGGGCCAGTGATGTTGTGCCCTCTACAGCTAAGATGGTGAACAACAGCTCGGCCTGCAGCTGGGCTGCTGAGAGTCGCCGAGAACCGCGTAGGCCGCAGTGGGACTGCAGTGTGCTGCCGTAAGCGACCAAGAGCGGCCAGCAGCCAGCGTGAGCAGCCAACAGCCAGCGTGAGCTACTTTGAGCCGTCGTGAGCGTCCGTCCAATGGCCAGCAAACAATCTGCCTCAGCCGGGAAGGGCGCAATGATCACAATACCAACACGGGCCAGTGAAGTGATGTCCTCCACAACTGGACTGAAGAACAAAAGGACAGCAACTTGTCTGTTCCCCTTCCCCGATTCCCCAGTAAAATCTTTTTTAAAAAAATTCCCTCTACCCACACAAATAAGCCCAGCTAACATTTTACAAAGTTCCAATCACAATTCAATGGGGGGAGGATACTCTTCAACAAATGAGGGCCGGCCGAGTGGCGCGATGGTTAAGAACTCGCTTGGGATGCCAGAGGGCCCCGGTTCGGATCCCACATATGAGGGCCAGTGACACTGCCCTCCACAGCTAAGATGCTGAACAACAGCTCAACCTGGAGCTGGGCTGCCATGAGTCGCCGGCGACGGCGTGGGCTGCAGTCCCTGTGGCAGTAGATTGCCATGGGCTACCGTGTGTAGCCAGCAGCCAGCGTGAGTGGCCAGCAGCCGCAGTGAGCGGCCGTCCAGAAGCCAGCGACTGATCTGCCTCACCCGGGAAGAGCGCAATGATGGTGCCAACTTGGACCAGTGAAGCAACATCCTCCACAACTAGATTGAAGAACAAAACGACAGCAACTTGTCTGTTCCCCTTTCCCCAATTCCCCAGCTCTGTTCCCATCCCCCCAATTCCCCAATAAAAAAAAAAAATCTTTTTAAAAAAACAAAACAAAACAAAAAAACACAAATGATATTGGAGCAATTACATATCCATAGGTAAAAAAGAATTTTTTTAATTAAAAAATTTTAAAAAGGGGCCAGCCGGGTGGCACAGTTGGTTAAGAGTGCAAGCTCTGAGCAACAGAGTCAATGGTTGATTCCCACATGGGCCAGTGAGCTGCACCCAAGCTGAGCTGCCACTGAGCTGCTAACAAGCGGCCGGATGGCTCAGCTGGCCAAAGTGCATGCTCTTAACAACAAGGTTGCCAATTCGACTCCTGCATGGGATGGTGGGCTGCGTTCCCCCAACCCACCCCCACCCCGCAACTAGATTGAAAGCAGTGACTGGACTTGGAGCTGAGCTTGCGCCCTCCACAACTAAGATTGAAGGACAACAACTTTACTTGGAGCTGATGGGTCCTGGAGAAACACAATGTTCCCCTTCCCTAATTCCCCAACCTGTTCCCTTCCCCAATTCCCCAATAAAAATCTTAAAAACAACCTCAACCTAAACCTTCTACCTTCTACAAAAAGTAATGGATCTCAGACTTAAATGTAAAACATAAAACGATATAACTTTTAGAAAAAAAAACACAAGAAAATCTTTGGAATCTAGAGCTAGGCACCGTAGTCTTAGACTTGATGCCAAGAGCATTATCCATAAAAAGAAAAACTGAGTAAAAGGAAAAATTGAGTAAAAGGATGTTGTCAAATTAAAAGCTTTTGCTTTGCAAGAGACCCTGTTAAGAGGATGAAAAGAAAAACTATACACAGGAAGAAAATAATCACAAAATCATGTGTTCAACAAAGAATCAATATCTAGAATATATAAAGAACTCTCAATAGTTTAAAACTCCAAATAGAAAATCGGCAAAAGACATGAAGACACTTTACGAAGAGGATATACGAATGGGAAATAAGCACATGAAAAGACGCTCAACATCATTACTATTAGAGAAATGTAAACCAAAACCACAATGGGATCTCATTACACACCTATCAGAACAGCTAAAATAAAAAAACTGTGACAACATCAAATGCCGGTGAGGATGCGAAGAGAAGGGGTCCTTCATAGTTTGCTGGGAGGTATGAAGAATGGCACAGCCACTCTGGGGAACAGCTGAGCACTTTCTCCTAAAACTAAGCATACAGTTACCATAGGACCCAGCACCTACCCCAGAGAAATGGAAATATATTTATACAAAACCCTGACACAAACATTCACAGCAGCTTTACTTGTAATAGCCAGAAACTGGTAACACAGGAAGAACAAACGGACAGCAACTTGTCTGCTCCCCTTCCACAATGCTGTTCCCCTACCCCAATTCCCCAGTAAAATCTTAAAAAAAAGAGACAATCCTAAAAGGTTACATACATATAGTGTGATTCCACTTATATAACTTTTTTTTTTAAAGATTTTATTAGGGAATTGGGGGGAGGGGAACAGCGTTGGGGAAAGGGGAAGGAGAACAGACAAGCAGACAAATTGCTGTTTTTGTTCTTCAGTCTAGTTGTGGAGGACGTCACTTCACTGGCCCATGTTGATACGATCATTGTGAGGCAATCGGTCGCCAGTCATTGGTCGGCCGCTCACAGTGGCTCCCGATAGCTCACACCAGCTGCCGGTCGCTCACGCTGGCTGCCAGCCACTCACGTAGCTCACAGCAACCCACTGCAGCCCTGCTGCAGCCTACGACGTCACCTCACAGCAGCCCAGCTCCAGGTCCAGCTGTTGTTCACCATCTTAGCTGTAGAGGGCGAGTGTCACTGGCGTTCAATGTGGGATCTGAACCGCAGCCCTGCTGCTCAGAGATGGCATCCCAAGCGAGCTCTTAACCAGCTGAGCCACTCGGCCGGCCCTATAATAACATTCTTGAAATGACAAAGTTACAGTAATGGAGGGGTCAGGGATGGGAGGTATGTGGTAATGCAACTCTTCTGTATCTTTTCTTGTGATGGACACACAAACCTAAGTGTATGATAAAAACTGCATAGAATGAAACACACACACACACGGGAAATCCAGGTAAGATTGGTGAATTGTATCAATATCAAGATCTGTTTATGGGCCGGCCGAGTGGCGCGATGGTTAAGAACTTGCTTGGGATGCCAGAGGGCCCCGGTTCGGATCCCACATATGAGGGCCAGTGACACTGCCCTCCACAGCTAAGATGCT
>NW_017731978.1:801408-818820 GCF_001890085.2 Hipposideros armiger | reverse complement strand
CTTCAGTCTAGTTGTGGAGGACGTTGCTTCACTGGCCCAAGTTGGCACCATCATTGCGCTCTTCCCGGGTGAGGCAGATCAATCACCGGCTTCTGAACGGCCGCTCACTGCGGGGAATGGCCGCTCATGCTGGCTGCTGTCTACACACGGTAGCCCATGGCAACCCACTGCAGTAGGGGCTGCAGCCTACGCCATCGACGGCGACTCACGGCAGCCCAGCTCCAGGTTGAGCGGTTGTTCAGCACCTTAGCTGTAGAGGGCAGTGTCACTGGCCCTCATATGTGGGATCTGAACTGGGGCCCTCTGGTGTCCCAAGGGAGCTCTTAACCAACGCTCCACTCGGCCAGCCCCAAAAAAATTTTTTTTTTTTAAAGATTTTTTTAATTGGGGAATTGGGGGAGGAGAACAGTGTTGGGGAATCGGGGAAGGGAAACAGACAAGTTGCTGTTCTTTTGTTCTTCGGTCTAGTTGTGGAGGACGTCGCTTCACTGGTCCATGTTGGTATTATCATTGCGCTCTTCCCGGGTGAGACTGTCGCTCGCTGGCCATTGGTCGGCCGCTCACGGTGGCTCACGGCAGCTCACAAAAGCGCATGCCAGCTGTCAGCCAGCCCCACTGCAGCCTACGTCGTCGCTGGCGACTCAGGGCAGCCCAGCTCCAGGTTGAGCTGTTGTTCACTATCTTAGCTGTAAAGGGCACAGCGTCACTGGCCCTAATGTGGGATCCGAACCAGGGCCCTGCTGCTCACAGCTGGCATCCCAAGCCAACTCCTAACCAACGTGCCACTCGGCCGGCCCAAATATCTTTTTTAAACGGTATAAGGGGAAGAAAAAAAGGAGAGAACGTTTCTTGGTCCGTGGGCACCCTGGACAACACTGAGGACTACTCTGCTATTCTACTTGATGTAAGACAGAGACCTGGAGCTGATAAGGATTCTGGGTTCTAGCTCCTGAGGTGGGAGGCTCATTCATTCGATAAAGAGGCAAGATTCAGAAGTCTTTCCTCAGGACTGGGATGTGTTCTCTAATTATAACATGGTAGCTGGTTTGGATGACACCAGGAGGACAATTCAAACCTGCTTTTTTAATGGGGGAAAGGGGCACCATGGTAGAAATAACATCACAAGGACCCCACTGCGGAAGCACCCAAAGCAAGTCAGGAATCCCCAGGACCAGTGTGAATGCTCTTGGAGCAACCCACAGCTCCTCCCTGCTCCATAACAAAAAAAAGTCCTTGATTCAAAACTACAGGGAAAAAACTGCTTGATTATGGAAAATCCTGGATGCTTACAGGGGTCTTAAGCTGGCAGGGAAGAAACAGGGCTGTGTGGGAGAAAATACTCTCCCACTTGGTACATCTTTTTCTTCTCTTACTTTCCTTACCACATCTGCTTACTGACTTTTTTCTCCATTGCTTCTCTCTTACTTCCCTTACCTGTTTCCTACTTAACTCATCATTTCCCTCTTTCCTTTTGCTAAGAGGCTCTCTCCCTTACACCTTCTTTACACCACACTAACTGGACAGGAATTACAAGAGGTACTCACAGAATCATGGATCCTACGACATTTCCACTACAGAAGAAGGTAGATATCAGAATCTAACATCACAGGAAAACTGAGGTGCAAAGGAAGAAAATAACTTGTGTAAGTCACAGAGGGGATTTTTGGCTAAGCTGGAACTTGAGCCTGGGTCCTACTGGGACAGCTTTCCTAATTTTCAACCAACAGAGCTTGACTTGGAGAGAAGAAATTTCCACTGTTGCCAATGAAAACATGGTAATAGAAATGAGAGCAGCAGTAATAGAAATGATCTATGCTCTACTCCCAACAATAAGTTATCAGGGACCTATAAGTTAGTTATAAACTAACCAGGTGGTTCTGTGGTATGATTTGGGATGAAGGAAAATCCCATGAAACTAAATTCCTAAGAGGCAATTCTTCTGTCTTATTGTGAATTAGTTTGAATGCAATAGCACTCTTCCCCAGAAAGTAATGTTATACTATAAATGCTCTAGACAGAAACTGCCCAAATGAAAGGACCAGAGATCACAGATGACAGGAATAGAGAGCCTACATTTTTTCCTAAAAACACTTGCATTTCAGGAAAATATAAAAAAAATGTGTCCATTATTATTACAGCGTTCCTCTTTTGGTAACAAAGACTGTCAGAAAATTCAGAGAACAGGACACTAACAAGCACCAAAGCAGGAGGCGCCGCTTTCTGGAGGAGAGACACCATCACCTAAGTGATAGTGGTGCTCCTACCCCAGAAGAGTCTGTTAAGGAAGTGAGGTGTGGAAGGAGCTGCTGCCAGAGCACCCCAGAAGCATCTTGCTGGCCCACACCTTTCCCACTTACATGGAACAGTGGAAGGTGCCAACAGGGTTCTCACGACGGATGTCTTCATACTCTTCATATATGCCCCGCTTTTGCCTGGTGTTAACATACTCCATCAGCTCCTGGATGGTCATGGCGTGGGGACCTGGAACGTGCACCGAGTCCCAGTCTAAGGCAGGAGGGAGGGAGGACAGGATGATCTCATCGAAGGGATCCGGGTGGCCGTTCATCTGGGGTAGGAACTGGAAATTCCAAGTAGCGAGGTCGATTTTGACGTACCCACCCAGGTTTTCTGGAAGGCACTCCCTGGGCAGGTGCTGGGTGACCTCAGATGTCTTTAATATCTGAATCTGGAAGGCCAGAAAGAACCACGTGAGTATGTGGGGGGGTGGGGGGGAGAGACAGATACTGAAGAGGAAGAACAAATGTGCTTATATTAGGTTTGGAGAACGGGATGAGATTTACTTGAAATACTGCATACTTGTAAAAGTAGACTGTACTTCATCTGCCTGGGACAGAAGTCCTATGAATCTCCCAGACAGAGGTCTGACTTCCCAGAACAGGTATCAGATTCCCTCCCAGAACCAGGCCCTGTTATGTACCTTCTGAATGAAAGGCATGGAGAACAAAGGCTTTACACTATTTTAATACGGCTCCCGGTGTCATCTGAGGCGGGCACTCATCTTCTAACCACCAAGAATGCACAGGCAATGGTGGTTTTTGTCACCTAAGCCTGTTGCTTGTGCTTTACTCACAGCTGGGTATGAATGGTCTCAAAGATAGGTTTCTATGAAATAAGACAAGAGCAGCCACCTAGACTCAGGGTAGCCCAGTAAAAATGACAGAGACGTCATCGTCTCCCTGACTCTGCTCCCTACTGGGACAAAGCCGTACTGGACACAATTAGCCTAGCTGGTTGTCCTTGGAATCCATGTGGGAGGAGGATGCTGACGACATCCCTTGCTGTTGCCTCTTTCTGGAACGCCTCCTTCCTGTCCTCAGCCTCTTCAGGACAGTTTACAGCTCTGATGCCGGTCTGTCCAAGGTACATCTGCCCAAGGCAGCGCTCTCCTCTGAGCTCTGCAGAGCCACGGCCCTACTTATCTGTGTCTGTGTCCCCCTATCAGGACAGAGAGCTCCCCCAAGGTAAGGACTGTTCCACTCCACATTTCATTCCCAGGGCCCAGAGCTTGGACTGTTAACGGTGCTCAATATATTTGGAGTTCATACACACATTTATACTTGTATATACGAGCGCAAGAGCTTGCCTAAGAAGTCCTCACGAAGAGTTATCTTAGGAAAGATCTCTCCTACTCTGAGTCACTTGGTCCCTAAGTAGTTCCACAGAATAAGACATCTTCAGTTCCCCTCGCCAACCCCAGTCACCTCAGCTATAAAGATCTGCATTGTTATTGTTCATAGAGCCTCAGAACCCTGTACTACAAAAGTCTGTGATATTTCACAACTTTATTATCTTATCTAATTGTGTCAATGTTTCATATGCCATTTTTTTCAAGGGTGAGAAATGAGTGAGTAAAACCATAATCTCTCAGTTCTGGAACACTCAGGCAATGATAACAAAATTAAGCTAATTTTAGACAACGCTTTTGAATTTAGGAGGAAACAAGCTGTTTTAAAAGACAATGCCAGGAATGTAAGTAGAAAGAGACATAAGTAGTGAGAGACTCTCCTCTGCCACCCTGGTGGTCAAAGGGACTGCATGGTATTTCCTGTTGAACAAATTCAAATACCAGTTCAACTAATGCAATTATATTATTGTAGACGCTGTTAACTATTAAAGGCAGTGCAGCACTAAGCTCAATTCTGGAAGTAGCAGCTCTCCTAAGTTCCTGCGGGGCATAGTCTTCAGTCGTATCTCTACGCAAAGTGCTATGAAGGGAGGTGCCCAACATAAACTATGCCCAGGTCCTCACTTCAGGAACTTATAGAATGGGGGAGAGGCAGTCTGTACTGAGCTGAGAGAAAAATAAAGCAGAGAACACAAGAAAATACACTAACAGAGAAGAAAGTGCTCTAGGAGACAAGGCAGGAGGAGTTTTGGGAAGGTAGAAAATTATTTGGCAGGTTTCAGCCATCCAGGAATCTGGCCACCGCCAAATGAAATAAAGGCAGCTTGCCTTACCCTCTCCCGGACTTTGTCCTTCAGCAGGAGGCTGACGATGGAGTAGGGCACGCGGAACCATACAGGTGCTCCCACGATCAGCACTTTCTTCAGACGAGCTGGAAACGCTCCCTGTGAGAACACACAGGAGGGTGTCAAGAGAACAGTTAGGGCACCGCAAGAGCCCTAGTGGAACCTCAGACTGCTCAAGGCCAAAGTCTAGGCTTTGACTCTTCTCCCTATTCTTACCCAGCAGAGGGAGTCTACAGCCTCATACAGGTTTCACTTGAGCAGCAAGAGAAAAAGTGGTTTTAAAGAAATAAAAGCGGATTTACCTTAAAAAGTGATGATGTCATATTCTTGTCAGCATAAGCTTTATGGATCATAAACTATTCTGACTTTTCTTACCAGCATACATATGTGCCTCCTTAAGTTCTGCTTATTAAAACTTTAAGGGAAAAGTAGATCGTGAAAAAGCTGAATATGAAAGAAATATTTCTCTCATAATCTTTCTTTTGTTCTGATACCTGTGTATTTATAATCATTTATTTTTTACCCAACTCTTCCTTTATTTATGTATTCATTTATTTAATCAATAAATATGACCTATTGGGCACAAAGGCAAAGGAGGTCTAACAGAAAGGAAGACGTCCTTATCTGCACAAAGCATTATAAATGAAAAATTATGACTTCCTAATCTACACCTCTGGGTCTCATTTAGTTTCTCAATATTCCAGCCTTTCTCATAGGAAGAGATACCATGTAATATTGTCAATCTAACGAAAGGAATAAAAAATAAGAGGGAACTGGGCTGGCCGAGTGAGTTGGCTTGGGACACCAGCTCTGAGTAGCAGGGCCCCGGTTCGGATCTCACATGAGGGCCAGTGATGCTGTGCCCTCTACAGCTAAGATGGTGAACAACAGCTCGACCTGGAGCTGGGCTGCCGAGAGTTGCCGGTGATGGCGTAGGCTGCAGTGGGGCTGGCCGGCAGCTGGCGTGCACTTCCATGAGCGGCCTTCCAATGGCCGGTGAGCGACTGCCCCACCAGGGAAGAACACAATGATAATACCAACATGTGCCAGTGAAGTGATGTCCTCCACAACTAGACTGAAGAACAAAAAGACAGCAACTTATCTGTTCCCCTTCCCCAATTCCCCAACATTGTTCCCCTCCCCCAATTCCCCAATAAAATCTTTAAAAAATAATAAAATAAAATAAGAGGAAACTGTGGCTAAATATTTTGTACCACTTTCTCCCTATTGTTTTTCAAAAGACTAAATCTCCATTTGACATGTCACTCTCTGACTATTCGTCAGTTCTCATTTTGGGGGGATCGCACACATTCCCTATAGATAACATGCAGCATTCAGAACAAAATTCTCCAAAGGCCTCTTCCCTGAAGTCTGAGAAATTTCCTTTCATCTCTTCCCTCAGAGATGCAACCATTTATTTCAAGGCCTAAATATAAATAACCAAGGCTCCTTTAGCTGCCAGATCAACTGCCAGATCAAAAACCAGTCCCAAGAAACACCTATATTGGGGGCCGGCCATGTGTCTCAGTTATTTAAGACCCCAAGCGATGAGCAACAGGGTCGCCGGTTCGATTCCCACATGGGTCAGTGAGCTGCGCACAAGCTGAGGTTCTGCTGAGCTGCCAGCAGGTGGCAGGATGATTCAGCTTGTGAGAGCACGTGCTCCTAACAACAAGGTTGCCAGTTCAACTCCCGCATGGGATGCTGGCCTATGCCCCCCCAACTAACATTGAACATGGCACCTTGAGCTGAGCGGCCGCGAGCTGCTGACAGGCAACTGGATGGCGAATAGACTTGGAGCTGAGCTAGCTGCGCCTTCCACAACTAAGACTGAAGGACAGCAACTTGGCTGTTGTCCTTCCCCAATTCCCCAACACTGTCCCCTTCCCCAATTCCCCAATAAAATCTTTAGGAAAAAAAAAACACAAAAACACCTAATTTATCACAAAATGTTAAAGTAGAAACCATTACCACTGCTTCCTCAGCGCAAAGAGTTACAGACTTAGACCTAGTCTAGTTAAATGACTGTATGACACCCGAATGTAATGCTGATGGGATAGTAAATTAGTAACACCTTGTAGAAAGCATGTGGCGTTATATATCCTTAAAAATGTGTGTGACCTTTAATCAAGTAATTCCACTTCTGAAATCCTATTCTAAGGTAATAATGAAAACCACAAAGACTAATAAATATAAATGTTTACTACACTTTTATTTTTCATAGTTAAAATAATACTTTAAAACTGGAAAGAATATGTATGTCTGAAAATGGGTAATGATTAACAAAATGGTATCTTTTAATAAGATACCTTTAAAATAATATAACCTTTAAAATGGAGATTTCAAAGGTTTTTCAAAACTTTGGAAAATGCTTACAATATAATCTTAATCTAAACAAGACCAAAACTATAATCTTAATTTTGTTTTTTAAAAAAATCACACACACACACATACTTTCACAGAAAAAAAAAGATTGTAAAAAAATTATATCAATTCCCTAACCTGGTGAAGGAAATAGACATACAAGCCCAGGAAGTGCAGAGAGTTCCAAAGAGATGAAACCAAACAGGCCCACACCAAGACACACCATAATTAAAATGTCAAACGTTAAAGACAAAGAGAGAATCTTAAAAGCAGCAAGAGAAAAGCAGTTAGTTACCTACAAGGGAGCTCCCATAAAACTGTCAGCTGAGTTCTCAACAGACACTTTGAAGGCCAGAAGGCATTGGTAGGAAATATTCAAAGTGATGAAAAGCAAGAACCTACAACCAAGATTACTCTACACATCAAGGCTGTCATTTAGAATTGAAGGACAGAGGCCGGCCGAGTGGCTCAGTTGGTTAAGAACTCGCTCAAAAGTGCAAGCTTGCTCAAAAGTGCGAGCTCTGAGCAACAGCGGGTCGAGTCCCAGCCCGAGCTGAGCTGCCACTGAGCTGCCAACAGATGGCTCAGCTAAAAAAAAAAAAAAAAAAAAAAGAATTGAAGAACAGATAAAGAGCTTCCCAGACAAGAAAAAGCTAGAAGTTCATCACCATCAAACCAGTATTACAAGGAATGTTAAAGGGACTTGTTTAAGAAGATAAAAAATATAAATAATAAAATGGCAATAACTACACAGCTATCAACAATTATATTAAATGTAAATGGATTAAATGTTCCAATCAAAAGACATATAGGGTAGTTGAATGGGTAAGAAAAAAAGATCCATACATATGCTGCCTACATGACTTCATATCACAACACACACACAGACTGAAAGTAAAGGGATGGAAAAAGATATTTCATGAAAATAGGAAAAAAAAGCTGGGATAACAATATTTATACGAGACAAAACAGACTTTTAAACAACGGGTATAAGAAGAAACAAAAAAGGACCCAGTAATCTACTTTGAGGAGACGTGTGCATCCATATGTTCATTGCAGCACTGTTTACAATGGCCAAAATGAGGAGGCAGCCTGGGTGTCCATTGATGGAAGAATGGATAAAGACATGGTACATATATACAATGGAATATCACTCAGCCGTGAAAAACAATGAAATCTTGCCACCTGCCAACAATATGGATGGATGTACAGTGTATTGTGCTGAGTGGAGTTAAGTCAGAAAGAGAAGAACAAATACCATATGGTTTCACTTATATGTAGAATATAAAGCAAAAAATAAAAACAGAAACAAATTCAAAGATACAGAGAATATTTTGAGGGCTGCCAGATGGGAGATTGTGGGGGTAGGTGAAAAAGGGCATGGGATTAAGAAGTACAAATTAGTTGTTACACAGGAGTCATGAGGTATAAAGTATAGCATGAGGAATATAGTCAATAATATTGTAATAACTATTCACGGTGTCAGATGGGTATTAGATTTATTGGGGTGATCACTTTGTAAGTTATATAAGTGTGTAGTCACCATGTTGTACACCTGAAACTAATATGTCAACTGTAATTGAAAAATAAAAATTATTTTTTTAAAAAAGGCAAATAAATAAATAAATAAATAAATGCCTGGACACATATACCTCAAGCTCTTTATCATGATAATATCCAAGGGGTAGAATTATAGTATTTCAGCTCTGTCACTTAATAACTTGTACTACCTTCATCAAGTTCTTAAATCATCAGGGCTAAGTTTCTAGATCTGTAAAATGGGGATAGAAACAGTAACAGCCATCACACTTTACAGTAGGGATGTCAGGATTAAATGAGTTTTAAAGCATGAAAAGAGCTTAGAATAGTGTGCAAAGCATTCAGGAAGTGTTAGTAATTATTACTTTGTAAGTGTCCACATTAGTGAAATTTTTTTTTTAAGAGTTTTATTGGGGAATTGGGAGATGGGAAGAGCACTGGGGAATTGGAGGAAGGGGAACAGACAAGTTGCTGTCTTTGTTCTTCTCTCTAGTAGTGGAGGACGTTGCTTCGCTGGCCCAAGTTGGCACCATCATTGAGCTCTTCCCGGGAGAGGCAGATCAGTCGCCAGCTTCTGGACGGCCACTCATGGCGGCTGCTGGCCGCTCAAACTGGCTGCTGGCGCTGGCCGCTCACGCTAGCTGCTGGCTACACACAGTAGCCCATGGCAACCCACTGCAGCAGAGCTGCAAGCTACGCAATCACCAGCGACTCACGGAAGCCCAGCTCCAGGTTGAGCTGTTGTTCAGCATCTTAGCTGTAGAGGGCAGTTTCACTGGCCCTCTGGCATCCCAAGCCAGCTCTTAACCAACGTGCCACTCGGCCGGCCCCTAGTGAATTTTTTTAAACCTACTTATTTTATCCATCTCTTTCACCCATGCATTTCATTAAAAATTAAAGATTTATCCTTCAGGGGGTGAATTTCACATTATCTAGTTTAAATGGTTCATCTAAAACAGTAATTAAACAGTTAAGAATCCATATGATGGCAATTAAAATAGGAGTTATGACATTTTAAAACTTAAAACCAGAAATTTATCCTGAGAAATTTACCAAGATGGGGAAAATCTGCTCAGAGTAATTTAAGAAGACAAAGATTATTATTTTTATTCCAGATTTATCCAAATCCTCATCACACTAACTGCTGGAAATTAATTCATACTAAATAGAAATCTGAAGTGTGAGACAGTGCATTAAACATATACTTCTATTTACAACTTTCCTGAGTATGAGGATGGTAGGGGATTACATTTAAAATTGTATCTGTTCCCAATGACAGAGCAAGTAAGTCACTAATAAGAACATGATATAGGTTCTAAAGCAATAGGACTTTATTTCAGCCTCTTTGAATTTATATATTTGAAAACAACAAAACAGTAATATACAGTATTTCATTATTTTGAACCAAATAAAAGAGGACATACAAACAGCATAAGAACATTTGAAAAAAAGACATAACTTTGTTATTATTTAAAGGAGTTTGAACAAACCAAAAAAAGAGGTATCATTTTAGAACTTCTAAATTCAAAGAAAGAAAAATTATAGAGTTGAGTGTAAGGATGGTTCAAGAAAATCGATATTCATACTTGGTGACAATAAAATTTTTTTTCTACTTTTATGGAGGTTAACCTATTGATATATATGAGAAATAAAAGAATATTCAGAATTTATCCAAATAATCCAAGTATTAGAAGTAGCTTCTTATAATCATTTAAAAGAAAAAACTAATATGATCATAACAGCATTATTTAAACCTGGAAATAACCAGAATAATACAGAAAGACAGTTGATGGTTAAATTCTCTATAGTACAAGGTATGATTTAAAAATATACTGAATGGGGCCAAGTGGCTCAGTTGGTTAAGAGCTCGCTCAAGAGTGCAAGCTCTGGGGGCCGGCCGGGTGGCGCGATGGTTAAGAACTGGCTTGGGACGCCAGAGGGCCCCGGTTCGGATCCCACATATGAGGGCCAGTGACACTGCCCTCCACAGCTAAGATGCTGAACAACAGCTCAACCTGGAGCTGGGCTGCCGTGGGTCGCCGGCGACGGCGTGGGCTGCAGCCCCTGTGGCAGTGGGTTGCCATGAGCTACCGTGTGTAGCCAGCAGCCAGCGTGAGCGGCCAGCAGCCGCAGTGAGCGGCCGTCCAGAAGCCGGCGCCTGATCTGCCTCATCCGGGAAGAGCGCAATGATGGTGCCAACTTGGGCCAGTGAAGCAACATCCTCCACAACTAGACTGAAGAACAAAACAGCAGCAACTTGTCTGTTCCCCTTCCCCTAATTCCCCAGCACTGTTCCCATCCCCCCAATTCCCCAATAAAAATCTTTAAAAAAAAAAAAAAGAGTGCAAGCTCTGAACAACAGGGTCGCTGGTTTGATTCCAGGCCCAAGCTGAGCTGCCAACAGGTGGCAGGATGGCTCAACTAAAAATCTCTTGAAACTGTATATATATACATATATATAGTTTAACAGACTGAATTACCTTTCAAAAAAAAAAAAAAAAAAGGGGAATGAAGCACTGATACATGCTACAATATGCATGTACCTTAAAAACATTATGCTCAGTAAAACAGACACAGGAGGACAAATATTTTGATTCCACTTAAATGAGAGCCCAGAATAGGCAAAATGCCACAGACTGGGGGGGAAAAAGGGGGAGGGGGCGGGGAGGTAAGGGGAGATAGTTTTTAATGGGTACAGAGTTGCTGTTTAGGATGACAAAGTAGTCCTGAAAATGGATAGTGGTGATAGTTACAGTGTGAATGTACTTACTGAATTGCACACTTAAAAATAGTTAAAATGGTAAATTTTGTTATGTATATTTTACAATAAAAAAATCAACTAGGGTGGCCAGTTGGCTCAGGTGGTTGGAGTGCAGGCTCTTGACACTAAGGTTTCTGGTTCGATTCCCACATGGGCCAGTGAGCTGCGCCCTCCATAACTACACTGAAAACAACGACTTGACCTGGAGCTGATGGGTCCTGGAAAAACACACTGTTCCTCAATAAAGTTAAAAAAAAAAAAAGCTAAAAAAATTAATACACATGGAATCAATGGTAGTGTGGTAAAAAAAAGAAAATAGTTCATGTATTTTTTCTGACTTTGGAATTGGTAAGGATTTAAGATGCAAACACATTACCAGGAAAGAACATACAGAAACAGTGAACCATATTAAAATTAAGAACTTCTGGGCCGGCCAAGTGGCACGCTGGTTAAGAGCTGGCTTGGGACGCCAGCTCTGAGCAGCAGGGCCCCAGTTAGGATCCCACATTATAGGCCAGTGATGCTGCGCCCTCTACAGCTAAGATGGTGAACAACAGCTCAACCTGGAGCTGGGCTGCCGTGAGTCGCCGGTGACAGCATAGACTGCAGTGAAGCTGCAGTGGGCTGCCATAAGCTACCATGTGTGGCCGGCAGTCAGCGTGAGCGGCCGGCAGCCAGTGTGAGCTGCCAAGAGCCGCCATGAGCGGCTGTCCAGAGGCCAGCGAATGATCTGCCTCACCTGGAAAGAGCGCAATGATGATACCAACATGAGCCAGTGAAGCAACGTCCTCCACAACTAGACTGAAGAACAAAAGGACAGCAACTTGTCTGTTCCCCTTCCCCAATTCCCCAACGCTATTCCCTCCCCCAATTCCCCAATAAAATCTTTAAAAAAAAAAACTCATTTTATGTATAAAGCACAGATATATAGTCAGTACATAATGATAAATACAGTACATCTGTGGTACTAGAACTTCATTAAAAGAGGAACTGCAGAGAATGTCTAACAAAGGCTCCTTAGTGAGGCAATAATGAAAAAATGGTCGAGAAACACTGTCCAGAGATACTCTTGCACACATGCACTGAAGACCAGTATAAGAAAATTCACGGGCCGGACGAGTGGCTCAGCTGGTTGGGAGCTCACTTGGGAGTGCCGACTCTGAGCAACAGGGCTGCGGTTCGGATCCCACATTGAGGGACAGTGACGCTCGCCCTCTACAGCTAAGATGATGGACAACAGCTCGACATGGAGTTGGGCTGCTGTGGGTCACCGGTGACAGCGTAGGCTGCAATGGGGCTGCAGTGGGCCACCATGGGCTATGTGAGTGGCTGGCAGCCAGCGTGAGCGGCCTGCAGCCAGTGTGAACTTCCAGGAGCAGCTGTGAGCGGCCAACCAATGACCGGCGACCGATTGTCTCACCCAGGAAGAGCGCAATGATAATACCAACATGGGCCAGTGAAGCAATGTCCTCCACAACTAGACCTAAGAACAAAAACAGCAATTTGCCTACCTGTCTGTTCCCCTTCCATGATTCCCCAATAAAAAATGAAAGAAAGAAAGAAAAGGAAGGAAGGAAGGAAGGAAGGGAGGAAGGGAGGGAGGGAGGGAGGGAGGGAGGGAGAGAGAGAGGGAGAGAGAGGGAGAGAGGGAGAGAGAGAGAGAGAAAGAGAGAAAGAGAGAAAGAGAATTCACAGCAGTAGGGCGGCCAGGCGGCTCAGCTGGTTATAGCAGGTGCTCATTACAACAAGGTTGCCAGTTCAACTGCTGCATAGGATGGTGGGCTGCAGCCCCTGCAACTAGATTGAAAACGGCAATTGGACTTGGAGCTGAGCTGCGCCATCCACAATTAAGACTCAAGGGCAACAACTTGACTTGGAGCTGATAGGTCCTGGGAAAAACACAGTGTTCCCCAATAAAATTCAAATAATAATAGTAACAATAATAATTTTAAAAATAATTTAAAAATAATTCACAGCAGCACTGGTCATAATAGCAAAACTCAGGAAACAATCCAAGAAGCCCTCAACAGAATAGTGGATAAATAAACTGGTGTATTCATCAATGGATGAGTAAAAAGGTAACAATTCTTCAACCATCAACAAAAAGGAATGAATTAGTTATATGCAACACAAGGAATTTTAGTAATATGAGTGGAAAACACAAGTCCCAGAAAACAACATGTAGTATTATACCCCCATTATATACTTCCTGTTGTAAAGTAGTGACAGTAAACAGACACCTCTGGAAATCTATGTAGTTCTACAGTATTCCTATGCTAAGTCCTGGGACAAAGACTGCACAGACTCTGAGATGAATGTTTTTCAAACTGTAAATTATCACTCAGTAGGTCCTAAAATTAATAGGTCAACTAACATTTTAAAAATATGAAATACAAGGAAATTATCAAAGTTATTGCACATAGACGGGGTAAAGCTACTTTTGTGAAACTTTTTTGTTTTGTTTTATACATATGTACACACAGATATACACACCCCTATCCACAGATTTTGATATCTAAGTAACCCTGAAAACCTTAAGTTTCTTGTTAGGTTTGGTGCAAAAATTCACGGGGCAGCAAAATCTAACCCGAAATTCCCTAGGCTATTTATAGCCTTTATTCTTCTCCACTCATTATGAATAATACATCTCATTGCAGAAATATTATTAATGTGTTCAAAACATTAAAAACCACCTCTGGACAGAAGAGTTTTGGATAAGGGACTAAGAACCTTATCTGTGTCTATATCTACATGTATGTGTAAGTGTACAACATACACCTTTGTGTAATAAGTTGCAATGTAAAACGTATTTCTGGCTAGATTAAGTTAAAAAGTCTGCAAGTCACTGGCCAGGTGACATTTTTCAAAGACACTGGCCATACCTACGCCTTCATTAATTCTTGCTCTACAAAACTCCAGGAAAGGGACATCCCACCTTTATGATTTGGAATGTTCTTGTGAATTTCTTATTTTAATTCTTCCCACTTTACTTTCAAGACCATTTCTTGTTCTAAGGAAGCAGATATTAGTCATCATTTATAGGTAATCTCTAAACAAAACAATGTCTGAAATTTATATCATTCCTATATCTCCCAAAGAATCAAGTATCCTAACTATTGAAGGAGAGTTCAGAGGGCCTTCTTACAGCCTTACCTTCAGCAGGTTTAGGACTTTCTTGCCCAGATCCAGCTCAAAGTTGGCATAATTAGAACCGCACATGTCATAGATAAACACCAGTCCGTTCCTCTGAGTTTCAAAGCTGCAAACCAACCATTGAACAAAAAAAAATAATAAGATGGATGAGGCAGGTTGAAAGCCTGAGGCAAAAACAAAAGTATGGGCACATCTGGGACCCCGAGTATGGAACATATCTGGGACCAAAATAACCACATTCCTGAACAATGGTCTTACAAAAAGATGGTTTATTTACCTTTGGTATCTGCTATGCTTATTGTGATACTGTGATTTGTAATAATAAATAAATATTTGGTTTTTAACCCTGTTCCTGGCACAGTTTCTAAAACTCTTGAAATTTCCTAAGTGAAGAGATAAATAAACGTGTCTAATATGTTAATGAGATCACCTGAGGATGGGAGCTTGTTGCCAGGGGAACCAAACATATGATTAGAGGTTGGAACTTTCAGGGGAGGGCCTAGAGATTGAGTTCAATCACTAGCAGCCAATGATTTAATCAATCATACCTAAGTAATGTGGGCCCCGTAAAAACCTAAAAAGAGGGATTTGCAGAGCTTCCAGGTTGAACATGTTGAGGTGCTGGGAGAATCCATCTAAGAGAAGGCATGGAAGCTCCACGCTCTTTCCCCATACCTTGCCTCATACATCCCTTCCATCTGGCTCTTCCTGAGTTATATCTTTTTATCATAAACTGGTAATCTAGTCAGTAAAATGTTTCTCTGAGTTCTGTGAGACATTCTAGCAAATTCATCAAACCCAAGGAGGGGATCACTGGAACTTCTGATCTACAGCCTGTTGGTCAGAAACACAGGTGACAACCTGGACTTGCCACTGGCATCTGAAGGGGGTGGGAGGCCACAGTCTTGTAGGACTGACCCTTAACCTGTGGGAGCTGATGTTATGTCCAGGTAGACAGTGTCAGAAATGAGGTGAATTGTGGACACCAAGCTGGTATTGAAGAACTGCTTGGTGGTGTGGAGGAAAAGCCTCATATTGGAACTGAAATTGGAATTATACTTACTGATGCATATTTATCCAGATTTATCAAGTGACAAACTCCTAAACTGAGAATGTTCTCGAGCATCTAGGTTATCAAAACTTGAACTGTTTCCTCCCATGTCTCTGAATCTGCCTATCCAAATTCTATAATATTCCATGTTCAACTCAAATGTTTCCTCCTCCATGAAGATCTCGCTGACAACTGCAATAAAAAAATGTACTCCCATCCTTCACCCTCTTAAAGCGCAAAAATCTTTGTGTGGATCTTTATTGCAGCTCTTAAAGTACTCCAACTCTGTGTTCCTGTTGGATTCTCTCCTACAGTGTAAAAATGTGTTTGTTCACCTCATTATCCCCACCAGTCCCTGGAAACAGGTCCATAATGAGCGGTTACCGAATTATAATCCAGTGGACTAGAAGCCATCACTAAGAAAACAGTTTAGTCCTATAGGAAACTGTAAAACAAAACTCTACACTTAATGATTGTGAATTTGTCTCTTATGACTTGGAGGAAGAGAACCCACAAATGGTCTTTGGAAAGCATCTTCAAAAGTAAATTAAGAGGTGGTGAGCCTGTTCCCAGACTAAGGTTAGGAACATGTGAAGACAGGAAAAGCATTCCTCAGTACAATGAACATAATGCCTAAAGACACTCCCCCACCAAATCATACCTGTGCTTGTTCTGATCTACACAGAATAAATTATTTGATTGGGCTATTCACAAATGACAGCAACAGTTTTTACATGTATTTAAAATTGAGAAAAATTTGGGGCACAGAACAATCCTGAAATCAGGGGTCTCAATGTTATTTTGTATCCTAATTTTTTTGCATGACATCCTGAAAGCCTCCATACCCTCATCCTTTCAACAAAATCTAAGACAGAAATACCCACTCACAAAGCAGCATTTCAAAAGTATACCTTTTTTTTTTTAAAGTTCCCTCACTTGGTAGTTTCCCCCCATCTCCAGTTTTACCCTGACTTAGAGTCCACAAACTTCATAAGCCAAATGACCGGCAGTTGATGGGCAACTCAAACCAGGCAGGGGAAAGAAAGAAGCAGCATTTCAAAAATGCCTAACTGTGAGGTAGACCCAAGTTTCTCTGGAAGATATAGTTTCAAATGTCTTGTAACATATTACAGTCAGTGCTAAATCTTTACTCTTTTTTTAAGACCCCAGAAACTATGATTCACCAAGATCAAAGGTGCTGTTAAACAAATGGCAGAACTGCTGAGTAGACTATCCAGGTCTAGAGACTTTCCATTTCTCCACAAGCTCATCAAGGCCAAATTTAAAGAATTGTAGGTTTTCCCCTCACCAACCCAGCCTGTGGCAGGGGACTGAAACAAAGAGAAGTCACTGTCAGGGGAAATAGAATTTAATTTTTAAAAAGCTATCATGCATAATGATGCAGGTTCTGTATTCCTGAAAACCGCTCATCCTGCGAAGGCACATGAAAAAAATATAAATGCAATAGGGTTTTTAACCTTTCTTATAGAATATGAGATTCACAATAGCTCATTCCCTACTAAGAATAATTGCCTCTCTCCTGAATTTGATTCCTGGGGTGGATGCTACTGGGAACACCAAGAAGTTTAAAACACAGTCCCTGACATTTGTTTCAAAATAATTGAGGGTAGGGAGTGGATGAGGGGCTGTCAATGAAACAAGATTGGTTCCAGATCACTTCGAAGAAGACAAGTGCTGGGTATGTGGAAGTTTATGAGACCATTTCTCTCCACGTAGAAGATTTGGGAATTTTCCATTATATAATGTTAAAAAAGAAGGTTCCCCGCCCTCACGGCACTTACAATCTAGTGGGAGATAAAGAA
The DNA here is from genome assembly GCF_001890085.2 of Hipposideros armiger. Lineage (NCBI taxonomy): Eukaryota > Metazoa > Chordata > Mammalia > Chiroptera > Hipposideridae > Hipposideros > Hipposideros armiger. The sequence continues at coordinate 801,638 of NW_017731978.1, read as the reverse complement.
ACCAACAGTTTTAAGATAAATGACATCAGAAGGCAGTGTATAATTGAACAAAAGATCAATATCAGTAATAGCTGCTATTAAAATCAGTAAAAAGAGGGGCTGGCCGAGTGGCACATTGGTTAAGAACTGGCTTGCGATGCCAGAGGGCCCCGGTTTGGATCCCACATATGAGGGCCAGTGACACTGCCCTCTACAGCTAAGATGCTGAACAACAGCTCAACCTGGAGCTG
>NW_017731978.1:782253-801258 GCF_001890085.2 Hipposideros armiger | reverse complement strand
CAGAGGGCCCCGGTTTGGATCCCACATATGAGGGCCAGTGACACTGCCCTCTACAGCTAAGATGCTGAACAACAGCTCAACCTGGAGCTGGGTTGCCTAGAGTCGCCAGCCACGGCCCCCTGCTGCAGTGGGTTGCCATGGGTTACCATGTGTAGCCAGCAGCCAGCGTTGAGCAGCCCTCAAGCCGCCATGAGCGGCCGTCCAGAAGCCGGCGACTGATCTGCGTCGCCCGGGGAAGAGCGCAATGATGGTGCCAACTTGGGCCAGTGAAGCAACGTCCTCCACAACTAGACTGAAGAACAAAACGACAGCAACTTGTCTATTCCCCTTCCCCCAATTCCCCAGCACTGTTCCCATCCCCCAATTCCCCAATAAAAATCTTTTAAAAAATCAGTAAAAAGAATTTCACTGTACAGGGTGGAGTGGTAAAAGAGCCAGTTATAGAAGTTGGGCATTGGGCTGGCCGAGTGGCGCGATGGTTAAGAACTGGCTTGGGACGCCAGAGGGCCCCGGTTCGGATCCCACATATGAGGGCCAGTGACAACGTCCTCCACAAGTAGACTGAAGAACAAAAGGACAGCAACTTGTCTGTTCCCCTTCCCCCAATTTCCCAGCTCTGTTCCCATCCCCCCAATTCCCCAATAAAAATCTTAAAAAAATAAAAAAAGAAGAAGTTGGGTATTAAAAAGGAGCCAGATTTAGTGAGGAGGAGGGCTTTCCTCCTCTTCCATCCAGGTTCAAGGCTACATGGGAAACCAAGAATTTCTACTCACTACTCAGAATATTTTGGAGAAAAATGTTCACACTTTATCTTACATGCACCCTCTGAATGATGAGGAGTAACTGAGGGTTTTTAAGAAAGAAATACACATCATGAAAACAAATCTTTAATTATGTTTACCTGTGTAGTCCCCCACTAAGCACCCTGGAGAGAGCAAGCTCTGGTACTGCCATGACTCCTTGAGGGCTCTGACTGTCTAAGCTGCCCAAGGAAGGAGGTCAATACCGAACTTTCTGGTAAAGTAATATTCCATTCATTCCCCTGAGCTAAAGTAGCATTTCAAGGGAATCTATATTCTGGAAATTATGCCTGAACACCAATTACAGGAAAGAAGAACTGAGACGATCCACACTTCTGAATGGGCAGTACCAGGCCTCTGAGACCACTGGTCTTCTCTCCTTAGTAACCTCTTTTTCAGAATAATGCTGCATATGGTTTAGATATAATCTCCTGCTGAGCATCAAAAGTAGAAGCCAAGTACTATGAAAGTGACATTAGCAAGACACCAACAGTGAACGATACAGAGCTCCCTTCAGGCAACCCTTGGCTATCCCCCTCCCCTAGGCCCACAGTATGACTTAAGTCGTGCACAGCTGTCTCTCACTCTTTCAGGTCTCCGCCCTCCACATATCTCTCTAACCCAGAGGGCCAGCCAATGATACCCAGAGCAATAACAAACTGGGGATGACAAGCGCTAGGGAAAAAGTAAGTATGGCAAAAAGACAACATAGTAGGGTACAAACAGCACCCTAGACCAAGCACGAAGAAACCAGAATCTTAGGCCTGGCTAGACCAGTATGGGGTGACTGTAAGGCTCACAGAATGTTGTGGGGCTTCAGTTTCTTTGTCTATAGAACAATCATCATATCATTCACCTTAGAGGGGGAGAGATATGATCTGAGCTGCTGATTTTTCTTATGCACCTGTTTCTTATGCACAAAATAAAGGTGATTTTGCCTAAATTTATACTTTTGGACTCTTCTCTCCTGAATGTTGATTCTTGATTCTCAAAATCCTCTGCGTAAATGGCATTATTCCTATCTTACAAAGAAACTGAGGCCCCAGAGGGTTTTGAAAATCAACATTCAGGGAAGGAGCATAAAGATCCAGCACAGATCACCTCCTCACATTCTCTCAGTGAGGAATTCTCAGTACACCGAGCATTGCTATTAAATTAGCCTTCTCAGCTTCTGAGATCCTGAAAATAGCCAAGCAGGTAAAGGTACAGAAAAATCACCACCTTGAGAGGACATGGGAACAAGCCCTTAAGGACATGGACATTTTCTATACACAGCACTGCCCAGGGAACATCTGAGGACATAGTCAAGGCCCTGCTCAGTTTAATCAAATCAAGGACTGTCACTTTCCCACCTGGATATAGACCACCTGAGATAATCTATGCTCACCTATCCACAGCTCTGTCTAGCAAGTAGAACAGAGCCTGCAGTACCACATGTTGGACTGACTTGTGGGGATGATGCAATCTGGCAGTGAAGAGGGCAATGGAAGCTCCTGTTGGGTCTCGAACATTCTAGAGCAAATGAAACAAGAAACATTTAGAAATCAAACAGAAAATCCCAATAATCACTAAGGCTTCTTAAATCCTGGACACAGTTTTGATGTGAAGAGAACTAACACTGGCAAGATTCCTCTGACTTCTATTAATTGCTCCAGAGAGGGAAGAAGTTTCTATCTTCCCATGCCTGATGCTCAGCATGCCCCAGACCAGATTTCTGTGGTAGGGAAAAACAGATTACCTTAACTCTTCAACTGCAGAGAGATTAAAGGATGGATGGTCTACATTGGCTGATGAGCTAATTTCCCAGACAAGACACCAAAAGAAACATGCAGCAGGGAAACCACAAAATCTAGCCACTGTATAGTTAGTTACCTGAAAGGCGGTGGTCTCTAAGGGGCAAGAGCCTGCATTCTAAAACGGGCTCTGACACACTGAGTATCCATCCATCCCAAAGGTCCTGACTGTAATGGGCCAATGAAGAAACTTTTCTAAATCTACTGTACAATGGATCCTCCATAATTTCAATTATTACTGGAATAACTGAATGCCAAACTGCACTGCCATTTCATGTCTGCTCATTACTTCTGGACTCTCTCCACTCAGGATAAGGTATCCAGCAAAAAAGTGCAAAGAGGACAACTACCACCAAAGGGAATAATGAGACACTACAAGAGGAATCCATGAAGACTCACTAAGATGGTGAACTTTCCACTAAGGATCTCAGAACGGAGAGGTTCCTCGTGAGGTTTCAGCTTCACAATGCCTTCCTTCCTTCGTGTTTCCTAAAAATAAACCACATAAGATGAATTAATATGAAAAACTGTATATCCAGGACAGCTTTACGTAATCACCAATGTTCAGAGGTAAAGGACTTTACAAGTCAACTAAATGAATCCTAAGTTCCTTTGTAACCCCCTTCTAGGCCAACCGAGTGTTATCAGAATTCCCGTCCACAGTGGAACTGTAACAGCTATATACATGTCAGAGGGGGAGTATTGGATTGTCGGAAAAGTCATGACGCATGTTTGCGACAAATGGCACTAATTCATTTTTGGAAGTACTAGAGTCATTCACATCTATGTTATTGCTATGTCATTTGACAGCTGACAGTTATACCTTCATTATAAAAAAAAATTGAGCGATTTGGTTGAGTTTTGGAGATTTCACAAGTTGAAGATGGAAGACCAAACTGTGCATTTTTGCAATATTTTACTGTTTTACTTCCATAAAGGGAAGAACGCACGTCAAGCTTGTGAAAAGTCGCATAAAGTTTACGGTGACAATTCTCTATAAGAACGTCAGTGCCAACGATGGTTCACGAAATTCCATGCTGGTGATTTTGATCAACAACACTCTTCAGTCAGGGAGGCCCACTGAGGTTGATGACGACAAAATAAAGGCATTGATCGAGTCAAACCCACGTTACACGATATGAGAGATTGCAGGAACATTGAACATCCATCATTCAAGTGTTCACGACCACCTGAAGAAGCTGGGATACGTAAGCAAGCTCGATATTTGGGTTCCGCATGAACTCAAAGAAGTTTATTCGATGGTGCATATAAACATCTACAATAAGCTCATTAAACATGAGGAAAAAAATCCTTTTTTGAAGCGACTGATGACTGGTGATGAGAAGTGGATTGTTGACAACAATGTGGTGCACAAACGGTCTTGGTCCCGACGTGATGATTCCTCTCAAATGACATCGAAAGCAGACATTCATCAGAGGAAGGTTATGCTCCCAGTGTGGTAGGATTTTAAAGGTGTCGTGTTTTTCAAGCTCCTACCAAGGAACCAAACAATCCATTCGAATGTGTACTGTCGGCAATTACAGTTTGAACAAATCCATCATCCAGAAACGTCCAGAGCTTGTTAATTGTAAAGGAGTTGTGTTCCATCGCAACAACGCGAGACCACACACAAGTGTGATCACCTGTCAAAAATTACTGGAGTTTGGATGGGATGTGTTGCCACACCGACCATACTCGCCTGACCTTGCGCCATCAGACTTCCACCTGTTTCACTCTCTTCAAAACTCTTTGCTTGGTATAACGTTCAATTCAGATGAGGCTGTAAATCAGCACCTTGTTCAGTTTTTCGCAATAAAGACAGGTCCTTCTATGAACGAAGAATTATGAAGCTCACTGAAAGATGGCAAAAGGTTATCGAACAAAACGAACAATATATCATCAATTGATCTTTGTTCTTTATATAAATAAATGACCTTTGAAAAACATGACGAAATACTTCATGACTTTTCTGACAACCCAATAGCTTGGGGGAGGTGGGTTATCACTTTGTGAGGAGTATAAATGTCTGACTATTACATTTTGTACATCTGAAACTAATTTAAAAAAAAAAGAATTCCTGTCCAATGCCACCTTAGGTAGGATATTTCCTTTCAATCAGTGAGCATCCTAACCCTAAAGACAGGGTAACGTATCATTAGCATGCAGCAGCACAGACACTGAACCAGGATACTAAAATAGGTACCCCAAGTCTGGAAGCAGACACCCCACAGCACAGACAGGAGCTGCCACTCTCTTCGACAGCCTCCCAACAGCTGCCACGACCTCATTTTCCTCACGTCCATGGCCAGATTCTAAACTCACCCTCAGGTCCCTCATGCCTGCGCTACTGCAGCCTCATTTCCTCCCAATCTAACTACTAAAAGGCCTTCCAGACACTGCCTGCTGTGGGCATTTTCAGTCCTCCTTACATGACAAGGCTGACCACTCCCATTCCCTTCTTCCTGAGACAATCTCTATCTTTGATGGAGAATACTCCCTTGGTTTTGCTATTTCTCCAGCTACTTCCTTTAAGTCGTTCTTGTGGACTTTTTAAAAATTCATGTACTCACTCAATTCACCACTGACTCATTTATTCGTTCTGCACACATTTGTAGAGTAACTCTTAGTGCTGGGCACTGAGCTAAGAGCTAGGAACATGCTAGTGAGTAAAACAAACCAGGCCTTTGTTTATAACTTTCCCCAATCCATCTCTAAAATCAAATTCAAATGCTTTCAGGGCAAGGTAGCCAGTGAAGATAATGTCAGTGCTGGGATCACAAGAGTACATGCCCCACCTAAAGTATTCAAATTCCACTCTGAAAACAACACTGGACCCGAGAAAGGCAAAGGTCTGAGGTGAGAGAGACTGCCCCATACACCTTCCTACTCCTCACACCCTCCCAACGACCTCACCGATTCTCAGGGATCCAATATTCAGGTCTGCTTTGTCACTCTGACATCTCTACTTGCAGCCCAGGTTTCTTTTCTGAACCCTAAACTCGGTCCAACTACTTAAAGAACATGTCTATTTGGATATCCCAATGGCACTTCCAACTTCACATGGAAAAGCTGAACTCATGACCTTTTCTCTACACCCCTTCGGCATCTCCAACGTTAGTGAACGCCCCACCATCTACCCTGTCACCCAAGGCAGAAACCTGGAACCCTGACTCCTCCTTCCTCATGTACCAGTTAAAGCAATCCTGTCCTAGCGATTCCACTTCTAGAATCTGCCTGCTTTTATCTAGCTCCCCTTGACATGGTGCTTAAGGAAACCACAATCATCTCTTTCCCGATAAATACAAAAGCCTTTTAATTGGTCTATCTCCAGTTTAGCCTTTCTGATCCATTCTCTAAAGTATAGTGAGAAAAATCTTTCTAGGACGCAAACCTGGTCAAGTCATTCTGCTGTGTACACCTTTAACGAATTTCTCTGCTTCCCTTATCTGGCCTTATTTCCACTGCTCAATGTCTTGCCATGCCCCTACTTCCACTCGGTGTTTCTGCTCAGCTCAGTTTCTCTCCAGGTATCTGAACCTGCCATTCTCTCTGCCATACTTTTGTGAGCTTTTGCTCCTACTCATTCTTCAGATCTTAATTTAGAAGTCATTTCCTGCAGGAAGGCTTCTCTTGACTCTCCTCACTAAAGGTGCTTCCACAGAACCCAGTACTGCCCTATTGTAACATCTCTATACCTGTTTGTTCTCTCTTTCTAAATAGTAATCTCCGCAACTGGAACACAGAAGGTATACCATAAATATGCTGACTAGATGGAAGAATACTGAAGGAGAAGATAGGTCCACATGGGATTTAGCCTTAAACCAATCTTAGTGCTTCTTACCCTGGCTCCTTTTTTAAAGAACTTAGGGAGATTTTGTATCTCTTCAGGAGGATTGATTCTCTGACCCCAAGGTAGGGCTCTTGACTACTGATCGACTTTTTTTTAATGGAATGGGAAGAACACTCAGAACCACTGTGTGTATGGAGTATGACAGATAAAACAGCAGCACAGGGCCCAGCCACACAGGCCTGCCCCACCCCGGGCGCGCACCCTATAGGAGTGGAACAACTCCACCGCACGTAGCACGTCGAACTTCCGGGCCATGAGGAACTTCACAGCCACATGCCAGGAGAGAGGAGAAACGTTGTACTGCACGGTCCACTTGTTAATCTCCTCAAGAAACTGCTTGGTGGCCTGTTTGACAAAGAAAGGAAAGGATAATAAGTAGAGAACATATGTACTGAAATAAACAAACCTCAAAAAAAAATATCACCCTTTCCCCCAAGCAAGAATGCACTCAAAGTTTACTACATGGTGCAGGTAAAGACAAAGTCAGAAACATATCTGAAACCAGAAATAGTGGAAATTCATACAACTTAGTGAGGCCTGATAAGGGGAGAGATGAAGGCTCCCAAATGAGATGCAAACCACTGGCCACACAGCAAAACAAAACTGCAGTTTTCGGGATTTTTTTAAGATTTTATTGGGGAGTTGGGGAAGGGGGACAGTGTTGGGGAATTGGGGAAGGGGAACAGACAAGTTGTTGTCCTTCAATCTTAGTTGTGGAGTACGCAGCTAGCTCAGCTCAAAGTCCAGTCACTATTCGGCCACCCGTCGGCAGCTCGCTGCCGCTCAGCTCAAGGTGCCGTGTTCAATCTTATTTGCAGGTGGGCATAGCTCACCATCCCATGTGGGAGTCGAACCAGCAACCTTGTTGTTAGGACCACATGCTCTCACCAGCTGAGTCATCTTGCCACCTGTTGGAAGCTCAGCAGCAGTTCAGTTTGGGCGCAGCTCACTGGCCCATTTGGGAATCGAACCAGTGACCCTGTTGCTCAGAGCTCGAGCTCTTAACCAACTGAGACACTCAGACGGCCCTGCAGTTTGTTTTTTGTTTTCTGTTTTTTATAAGGTAAAAAAGGTTGATGAGCCCTCAGAAAGTTTACTGAATGATGTGCAGCATAGTACAGCAGTCTGCTGCAGCTGTGGTTTCCCAAAGCCACTGGACTCAGCAAAACTATCAGAAAATTTTGTTTTGGTGTTAGAATTAGCAGCGCTATTTGGGAGCTGCGAAACTATTAGGAAGGATCGAACAAATCAAAAGGACAACCGTTTGTGCTGACTGACCCCACAGGACCTCTTCATGCTTCGCATGGCAGCCCCCAAACTAGATATTAGTGCCCCAGAATCATTAACAGCCTCTCTGGACAGTGGTTGGAGAGGAGGGGTGGCAGAGAGCCTAATACTGGGGGAAGGGTGGGCAAGTTGCCTTTTCCCTGTCTGATCCAGAGCTGACAAGATTCCTGTTGGTTCCTATCATTGATTAACTCATGTTCTTTTATCCTCTCACCCTATTTCTCCTTATATTTATGACGAGTTTCCACTCTAGCCAACCTACCCTTCTGTTTCTTTATTAATAGGATTTACATGGGGATTTTTTGCATGCATACTCTATGCTGCTAAACACTTTCTGCATGGCTATTCAGTCCCTTCCTTCCAGAAACCTTTCTCACATGTTGGTCCAAATGTGATCAACTTGATGAGAATTATGAAATTTAACTTATCAACCAATCAACCCCCAGTTAAGATGTATTTATTAAACTATTATGTATTTATTATTTGTTAATAGCTGTGCTAAGAAGTATAAGGAATACAAAAATGAGGTTTGCTTCAAAAGGTATAACACCAACCTGCTAAATGACCCTGGACAAGGTAGCTCTCTCTTTACCTCTAAATTTTCTATTGAAAAAACACCAATGACCTGCAATGACCTACTCCAGCCTTGGCAACACTGCTGACCTTGCAAATAGATCCAAATTGCTACAGATGTGTTTAAACAAGTAGCAAACTGAAGTCCCAGGAGAGTTAGCAATACCTACAATACAACAGAGCACCTGGTTCATCCCCCAGTTTCTAGCAAAGGAAAAAGACACTTTACAAACCAGAGTAAAATCAAGAGGCCTGAAGCTGTCCCTGAGCTTTAGAACCTTCCAAATGAGGCAATATAACTTAGAATACTGGAAAAGGAGAAAACCAGCAAAACTAATCAGGCAAAGTGCATAAAAAGAGCCAAAAAATAAAGGCCATGAAGAAAAGCCTTCAGAGGATCACTTTGGCCCAGAATCAGTTGAAGTCAGACTACAGAAATGAGCCCCAGAGAAGACAACAAGACAAAGTTAGAATGCTCCACCAGAAAACAGTTTGAGTTGCCTGTGTGGGGTGAGTGGCCAGCATCAGAATGAGGGAAGACTGAAGGGAAAAGAAGAGTGGGTACAGAAAGATCCAAGAAATAAAACTTCAGCAAGTCCAGAAGTTCCCCAGATTTTGTAAAGGGTATTTGTTTTTTAATTAACATATCTTTTAAATCCATCCCCCTCTTGGGCGTTTCTGAAGCTGCTTATAGAATAAACCACCAGAATATTACAACATACTTTCCCCTTTTTCTAATAAAAACAATAAACAGACAAATCAATATGCAGGCAGGAGGGGAAAATACAGTTAAATGACCAGGAGGTAGTATGCATTTATCACATATCCAACTGTTAGGATGATTTTTCACTTTTCATACATGAGCCATGCCCCAGTAAGAGACACGCAGGTTTCACAACACTTCCTTCAAAGGACATAGCGGCTTCCTTCTTATTTAAACTCAGTTCCTTCAAGGTTCTTCATGTCCTGTAGCTCCCAAGAGCTGTTGCCTTGAACTGACCTCTGTCCCCTGCTGGTCAGGATGTTATTCTTGGCTTTAAGCAAGGGAACAATTCCTCCTGGTTTGGCCTGACTAGGTCTTGCACTTAGAATCCAGTGTATTGTAAACAGTGATGTGATATTTACTGATACACATACACACACACAGCACCTGCTATGTGCAGCCTCAGAGTCACCCTCCTGCATATCCCCACCCCTCTGGTGGAAGAGATGTACCTCTGAAAGAATTCAGAAAGAAAGGTATCACCTTTATAGCTGTTCTCTAGACAGTTCATCAGATCTCCCTGTTTACACATGAATTTGGCATAACCATGAGTATAAACCAATCTGTGGTCCTGTTGGTTACCAGAAAAACAAGTCTCAGATATTTTAATGAGCAACACACTCTTCAGAAGGGATCATTGAAATTCCTTAAATTAATATTCAGTGTATTTCCTGGTGAAAGAAAAGATGAGCCAAAAGATGAGTCACAGTTTACAAAATACTTCAACTCAATGTCAATGGTTTGCCTCTGTTTAGACTTCTGAGTAACTACAGTTGTTAACACGTGGCAGCTAAGGAGTGGACACAGTTCAAACTTTGGTCTTCCTTTGGGAAAAGGTCTGAACTGATGCACAAAAAAACTAACATCACCACTTACAACCATCCTAAACCAGATTTTCAGGTGCAGGTAAGATTTATTTCAGCATACTCAAAGCTTACTCTAATTAAATACTTCTCCCACAATCAGGTTTAAATAGATAAAACCAGTTTCTTGACTATGACCACGAGGAATAAGATACTGAGAACCTGCTAAAAAACGGCTGAGAAATCTGTCAATTAAGTGGATTATTACACCCTAACCACCATCCACACTGGTGTTGACATATGGTATAAGAGGAAATGAAACTGTAACATAATAATCTTCATGTTACATCAAACACCCAAGGACAGCTACAATTTTCAGATGAGCTTTAGGCATGGGGCTAGCCACCCGAAAGGTCAAGAAAAATGTGCTGGCATGCTCAGTTCCACAGGTAGTACCCTGACTCCTATGTTCTCAGTTCCACCGGTGGTACATTAACTCCTGTATTCTAAGAAAATGTGGGAGAGAGTGGAAAAGCCAGACCCATGACAAACATGGTCTTGAAATAAACTCCTGGGATATCATAGCCACCTAACCACAGGAGTCAGAAAGGAGCCGTACCCTCACTCACTGCTATGTGATACTTGGGCAAGTCATTTAACCTCTGAACCTCAATTTCCTCATCTGAAAGATAAGGCTTAAAAGAGAAAAAGGATATAAAAGTGTCCACCTCAGTACCTGGCATGTGTGGGTAGTGTCTGAGTGGGTGTTCATTTTCTTTTTTCTTTATTCCAGTGATTTCACACTGAAACTTCTTTCTACAGAGATAGAGTTCCTCAGAATCAAGTGACATCTGTTCTCATTAGCCTATAGCAATTCAATCTCTCTAATCCATTTTATCCAAAAGCATAAAATTAAATTAGAAATCTCCAATATATGTTAAACCACAAACCACAAGTCTCTAAAGGAACAAGTCCTCCTCATCTGCACTCTGCAGCAGTACAGAAGTTGGATCTAGAAGTACTGACACCCCTGTTCCCATCTCCAAATCCTTTTGTCCCTGCTTTCAGACTAACTGGCAGCTCTGGGAATTACCACTATCATCCTGAGCACAAGTTCTTTTAACAGCATCACGCTGACTAGTGACTATTTCTCACCGTAATAAACAACTTCGTGCAGAACAAACACCATGGAAAAAATGCCGTCCGTCACCCTGCACTGAATACCTACATAAGGAAAGTGGCTCAGTGTGAGACGTACTGTCTGCCTTTCACCAAATTTGAGACTGCCTCTGTGTTTCAGCAAACGTGCCATTTCCCCACTAATTTCAGGGAGAAATGCACGAGTAAAGCTACCTTCCTCTTATGCCTGTTTCCATCTTTCCTTCACTGTGAATTGTTGCCTTGTTAAGTCTGTGAATCCCTTCAGTCCGTATCAATATACTAGGAAACGGAATATGAGCTACAACACACTAGCATGCTATAATGCAGCAAGGTGAGATTTGTTGAATTTTTAAACTAAAAACTACAGTCTTTCCATTAGTCCTTTGCTATCATGCCAGATATGTAAATAAACCTAGTCCCTTTGAATTACTATTTACTGGTTTATCGCAGATATTTTTATTTTATCAGGAAAATGTTGCCTTTTCTTAAGCCAATGCTTTCTTAAATAGGGTTTTATTGCATCTAGGAAGGAAAAGGTTTTAAGAGAAATTTCTAATTATATCATGTTATGCAACAATGTATTAAGGAAATCTGCAAAAAAGGAAAAAGATCACCCATAATCCCATCATCCTGGCACAGCTGTTTTCATGTTTTTAATAACTTAAAAATCAGAGGGCCGGCTGAGTGGCACGATGGTTAAGAACTGGCTTGGGATGCCAGAGGGCCCCGGTTCGGATCCCACATGTGAGGTCCAGTGACACTGCCCTCCACAGCTAAGATGCTGAACAGCAGTTCAACCTGGAGCTGGGCAGCCATGAGTCGCCGGCGACGGCGTAGGCTGCATCCCCTGTGGCGGTGGGTTGCCGTGGGCTGCCGTGTGTGGCCAGCAGCCAGCGTGAGCGGCCAGCAGCCGCAGTGAGCGGCCGTCCAGAAGCCGGTGACTGATGTGCCTCGCCCGGGAGGAGCGCAGTGATGGTGCCAACTTGGGCCGGTGGAGCGACGTCCTCCACAACTGGACTGAAGAACAAAACGACAGCAACTTATCTGTTCCCCTTCCCCCAATTCCCCAGCACTGTTCCCATCCCCCCAATTCCCTAATAAAAATCTTAAAAAAAAAAAATTACAGTCAACAGAAAAATACTAATAAATACGTAATTCTCTAAGTATATGTTCCCACACATGAAAAACAATCTTGCGGGGAGGGGAGAAGACAGACTGTTCAAGTATATGTAGTTCTAGTTCAGTCATTTCTTCCCCGGCAACCTCCCATGACTAGTAGCAGCAGTACTCCCCTTCAAGGTAACAGAACATAGAGCTTTCTCAGGTATCAGGCGTATAGTCAGTCAAGCATTCACAAGTATCTGCTGAGGACCTACTCAGTGTTAAGCGTGTAGTAGCTGCTGGGGAGACACAATTTAGAGAGATAGAGACCCTATTCTGGGCAGTTTACAGTCATTTAAATATGGAGACAGATGTGTAAGTAGGTCATCATCATATAATTGGTTACGTTCTAGGGCAGATCTATGAGTGCTATGGGATTTGAACACTCTCTAGGAGAATTTAAAAAGGTATGCTTTTAGAGTGCCCTGAAGGACCTGCAGGAATTTGCCAAGCAGAAACAGCATTCTGGGGGCTGGCAGAGTGGCTCAGTTGGTTAAAGAGCGCAAGCTCTGAGCAACAGCGTTGCCAGTTCGATTCTCACATGGGCCAGTGAGCTGCCCTGAGCTGCTCACGGATGGCCGGATGGCTCAGTGGTTAGAGCGTGCGCTCTTAGCAACAAGATTTCCGGTTCGACTCCCACATGAGGTGGTGGGCTGCGCCCCTCCACAACTAAGATTGAACAAGCTGTCGCCAGGCAGCCAGATGACAACTGGACTTGGAGCTGAGCTAGCTGTGCCCTCCACAACTAAGATTGAAGGACGACAACTTGGATGTTCCCCTTCCCCAATTCCCCAATAAAATCTTTAAAAAAGAAAGAAAGAAAGAGCATTCCGGCTAGAGAAAAACAAAAAGTGTAAAGGCAGCGTCAGGAAAGAGCAGGGATTATGGGGTATACAGCGTAACTGCTATGTCCAGCAGTGTAGGAGAGAGAAGGGTAGGAGACGGGCTGACATGGAGGCTGAGCCACACTGAGAAGGGCCCTTGGATGCTGTGCTCCAGCTCCCAGGCATAAAGGAGTCAACAGAGATCTGTAAGCAAAGGGAGGAGGATGTAAGTTTGGTTCTCCTATTCCCCCTAATAATGACTATTAGCAGTGGGGAAGCAGACAGGAAGGAAAAACATCTAGGAGCAGGAGGGAAGTTCCCAGAAGGTAGGGATCATATCCGTTTTAGTCACCTAATTCCTAGCACTGTGCCTAGCAAAATAAATGCCTCCAATATCTCCTACTAAGGATATAAGTGAATAATGAACAACAGAACTCTGAAGTACATTAACATTTAGAGGACAGAGGAGAAAGAACCAAGGAACTTTTAAGATTTACTTTTAGAAATACTAGTTATCATTGAGTATCAGAGAAATGTAAATTAAAAAACACAACTTGTCGAATATCTCCTACCAAAAATAATAATAATAATTTTAATAATAATAATAATACCAACAGGTTCAAATGATTTTTATGCCATATTTATTAAACCTTCATGGTACAGATAATTCATGTTATAGAAAGAGCAGGATAATGGAGGAAATATATACTATCATAACCAAAGAGGGCTTATTCCAGAAATGAAAAGATGATTTACTATTACTATCATAAGACCTATCAAAGCAATTTTCTATATTAACAGACACTAAGGGAGAAAAAGTATATATAACCTTTTCAACAGACGCTGAAAATGCACTGAATAAAATTCAGCACTCATTGTGATTAAAAAACAAAGTTACCAACTAGGAACAGAAGAAACTGCCTTAATTTGTAAGGATTATCTAATGTTGGGTTGTCGGAAAAGTCATGATGTATATTTTCTGTGTTTTTCGTTGCAAAAATGCCTCATGACTTTTCCGACAACCCAACAGAAACCTAAGCAATCATGGCACTAAATGGTGAAACATTAAAAGTTTGGGTTTTTTTCTATTAAAGATGGGAAGGCGAAAAGACCTTACGCTACCACCACTATGAACACTGTACTGTAGGTCATATAATGCCACAAGACAAAAAGAAACTTGGTACATAAAGACAGAAATTTTAAAGAGAAAATCCAGAAATAACCTTCTGTATATACAGATTTTTTATATATAATCCTTTGCAAATGTGATACAAGTGGCATGCCAATTAATAGGAAAAGCGTATTAGATGAATTTGTTCATATATGCATAAAATACTTGTAGAAAGATATATTAAAAACTGGCGACATTGTTCACCTCTGGAGAGAGGAACTAAATTGGGGCTGGAAAACAGCGGGGGAGGGTAAACCATAAACGTTCATGTCCATGCACAACCTACTCAAAAGCTACATAAACAGTACAAATGAAAAAAGATAAATTTTGGGCTGGCTGAGTGGCGCATTGGTTATAAGCTGGCTTGGGACGCCAGTTCTGAGCAGCAGGACCCCAGTTCGGATACCACATGAGTGCCAGTGACGCTGTGCCCTCTACAGCTAAGATGATGAACAACAGCTCAAACTGCAGCTGGGCTGCCGTGAGTCGCCAGCGACAGCATAGGCTGCAGTGGGGCTGCAGTGGGCTGCCATAAGCTACCATGAGAGGCTAGAGCACGCGTGAACAGCCAGCAGCCTGTGTGAGCTGCAAAGAGCCGCCGTGAGCAGCCATCCAGTGGCCAGCGACCAATCTGCCTCACCCGGAAAGAGCGCAATGATGATACCAACATGGGCCAGTGAAGCGATGTCCTGCACAACTAGACTGAAGAACAAAAAGGACAGCAACTTGTCTGTTCCCCTTCCCTGATTCCCCAACGCTGTTCCCCTCCCTCAATTCCCCAATAAAATCTTTAAAAAAAAAAAAAATATATATATATATATAAGCATGATGGAACAAAGACAAATTATATATGTTGAGAGATATAGATCTCTCAACATAAATAATACACATATATATGTTGTTTGTGATATTTTGCCATTAGAAACAATACTGCAACTACCGTATGACCCAGCAATTCCACTCCTGGGTATCTATCCAGAGAAACCCAAGTTGCTAATTCGAAAAAATATATGCACTCCTATTTTTATTGCAGTGCTATTTACAGTAGCCAAGACTTGGAAACAACCGAAATGCCCATCGGTAGATGACTGGGTTAAGAAACTGTGGTACACTTATACAATGGAGTATTATTCTGCTATAAAGAAGAATGAAATCATACCGTTTGCAAGGATATGGATGGACCTAGAGAACATTATGTTAAGTGAAATAAGTCAGTCGGAGAAGACAAATACCACATGATCTCATTTATATGTGGAATCTAAAAAACTGGATGAACTAGCAAAGTAAACAAATAGTCTGAGAGATATAGAGGAAAATCTGATGGTTGCTAGTTGGGAGAGGGGTGGGGATGAGGGAAAAGGGGAAGGGATTAGACAGCATAAACAGGTAACTACAATATTGCCCCAGGGATATGAAAGACAGTTCGAGGAATATAATAATGTTGTACATATTTTGTAGGGTGTTCGATGGTCACATGTCTTCTTAGGGAGATCACTTTATGGATGGGGTAGAGGCTTGATCACTGCACTGTACACCTGAAGCTGATGTTGTATAATATTTTATGTCAACTATAATTAAATATACATATATATATATATATATTCACAGGATGTGGAGTATAGTGTGGGAGTGGCGTCAATGGAATTGCAATAGATATGTATGATATGGGGGAAGTGGGGCGGCAGATTAGGGAGGGTTGTCACTTTAAGGGGTAAAAAGTATAACTATTGCACTGTGTTGTACACCTGAAACTAATTTGAAAAATAAATTAATTAAAAAGAAAAAAGGAACAATGCTGCAGTGAATACTGGATTATTCACTGTAGCACTGTTTTGTTGACCTTAAACAGACAACCAAATATTTTTCCAGCAAATAAGTTTATTTGGGAACAACAAAGAATTGCACATCGGGATATGCAAGTCCAGAAAACAAAGTGGGGTAAAGTTCTTTTCTAGAGTTAAGGCATGGTGGGGGCAGGGCTGGGGAGAGCTGTTGTAAACAGTCTATTGGAGGCAGCTAACAGTTCCAAGTGGCTTTTCATTGGCTGAGTGGTAGCCAGGCAAGGAGAAGACCCTCCTTTTTCCTGTTGGGAGTGGTAGGGTAGAAAAACATCTTCCTATTTGGGGTGACTGACAGTGAGTGGTAGTGCCAAGAGCTCCCCCACAGGCCCTCCTTCCTCCAATTTAAATGAGGCTTCTGTTTATTGATCTTCAGTTTCTAATGACAAAATATTAGAATGACCAAATGACCAAAATATATAGGGAAATGAAAAAATTATGGAATGTCCATATAACGGACCACTATGCAGCCATTGAAGTACAGCAGAGTTTCATGTTAAAAAACTAAGATACTCCAAACATGACAATTTGTGAAATACTGAACCAAAAACTGTTTAGTCCCTTTTCTGCATTTTTTATTACTTTTCTTCTAGAAAAAAAAATAAAATGAAAAACTGTGCATGAATTTCAAATTAAACCCAAAATTGTTCTATTTGCTTACTTAAATTACTATCACTATTACTTAAATTATATTGGGTTGTCAGAAAAGTCATGACGTATTTTTGCTGTTTTTCGTTGCAAAAATGCGTCATGACTTTTCCGACAACTCAGTACTATAATTACTGACACTAAAAACTTCCTAAAAAAGAAAAAAAAAACAGTCCCTCCAATGGGCAGACCTTTAAATTTCTAATAAAAAAAGTTGGAAGTGAAAACCAAATCTGTGCAGCCATTTATAACTGTAAATTGTTCTTATTTTAAGGCAATAAATGACTTTTTCATTTATTTTTAATAAAGAAAAAGCATTTTCTTTCATAAAAATATCACAGAGCAACGTATCAATTAACCAAGTAAAAAATCCAACATTTCAGCGATTTATCATCTGCATTCCCAAACTACCTTCATCTGGGTCAGTTCCTGGATCATTGGTACAGTAGATGAAAATACACACCGGAAGGCAGTGGAGGCAGGGCTCGCAGTCAGTGCTACCTCCCTTTATTGTTTAAAAGTGTTTACAGTGTGTTGAGGTCTAATTGATTCCTACTCATTTTGTTTCATTGTCCGTACTTACTTGTTCTATCTCCATGGACTAAACGTTTTTAAAATTTAGTTTCACTTTCATTTGTTTTTTATTTCTGATAAAGATGCACTGAAGCTTGAAGCAAACATAATCAGTGGGAGGATCTATGGGAGGAGCTAGGGCTTCTAGAAGTTCCCGCACTCTACATGATGGCAAGAACCCTACAGGAAGAACTCTATGTTTACAATAAAGCTCTATGGTTCTAACTTCCCCTTCCATTAACTTCCTTTTCCCTTCTATACACACCCCTCCATCTTGGCACACAGGCCAGAGTGTGCACGTGACTTGCCATGTCTGCATGCACTGGGTTGCAACCCTTTCATTTTCCCAAATAAATCCTTTTGGTGATGAAACACCTAGTAGATATTACTTTTCAGTCAACATTTCTAATGCTTGCCTTCAAAAAATCAGATAAACTATAGGGTATTTTAATGTCTCTAAAATGTTTTCTGATTCCTTGTGCACGCCTTACCTGTAAGAAATTCTGTATTTTATACTTCCCAATAAAACATGATATATTCAAATTTCATATATTCAAATGAGTAAGACACTTCTAGCTTTCAGTAGTTCCCCATTAAGTCTTCTGTACAATATACTAAATAGTAAGTCCCTTCAGAGAGAATACAATAAGTGTAACTTGTTTATGAAACATGTCATTAATATGACAATTCCCAGGGCAGGCCGAGTGGCGTGTTGGTTAAGAGCTGTCTTGGGACGCCGGCTCTGAGCAGCAGAGCCCGGGTTTGGATCCCACATGAGGGCCAGTGACACTGCGCCCTCTACAGCTAAAATGGTGGACGGTGGCTCTACCTGGTGCTGGGCTGCCATGAGTCCGGCGACGGCATAGGCTGCAGCCCCTGCTGCAGTGGGCAGCCATAAGCTATGGTGTGTGGCCGGCAGCCAGCGTGAGCGGCCAGCAGCCGGCATGAGCTGCCAAGAGCTGCCGTGAGCGGCCGTCCAGAGACTGGAAAACAATCTGCCTCACCCGGAAGAGCGCAATGATGATACCAACATGGCCCAGTGAGGCAACGTCCTCGACAACTAGACTGAAGAACAAAAGGACAGCAACTTGTCTGTTCCCCTTCCCCCAATTCCCCAGCGCTATTCCCCTTCCTCAATTCCCCAATAAAAATCTTAAAAAAAAAAAAGACAACTCCCAGCAATCTAGAGAACAGTATTTTGGGAACTCACAACCAACTGCTTAAAACAACATCCAGCACAGAACCCTACACAGAGAGTACTCAAAATTTTTAACTTTAAAAGATCTCCTCCCATTATCAGGTCTCTTTATTCTGGTATCCATGTATTGCAAGATATTAAATCTCTTTCACTCATTAAGAGCCCAAGTGAACTTCAAACTCAAAGCCCTACAAATCCCATCAAAAAGGCTAAGAATGGTTCTAAAATTCCAGACTCTTCCTTCTATTACATCAAGCATTGTGCAAGAACCAAAAAGAAAAAAGCTAACTGCTATTAAAGGAGTAACATAGCACTGGAAACTAAGCAACTTCCCTTAGCAGCTCAAAGCTTCAGGCAACACTGCAGGGCCACAGTTAATTGAGCTATTGAACATGAAAAGCTCCTTAGAGTTAATGACTTCCTACCAGCGGAAGTGAAGGCTAGGGTTTATCAGCACTCCACCAGCCAAGTGAGAAAGCCCCATACCAGGAGGAATGTTCAGTCTCCAATACCTGACCAACAAAAAATGTTCTATTCCTTTCTTTTTTTTTTTTTTTTTTAA
>NW_017731978.1:772033-777863 GCF_001890085.2 Hipposideros armiger | reverse complement strand
CAATTCCCCAATAAAAATCTTAAAAATAATAATAATAATAAATAAATAAATAAATAAATAAAAAGACTAGTATGGTTGTGCAGCATTCTCCAACGAGATACATGTTAAAAGGATGCCCACAAACAGAAACATGTACAAAGAAAGCGGTCACAGTAAAAAGATAATAGAGTGGTGGTTCTGACCTAAAGAAAAGTGCCAGGAAAGTCACAGCCCAGAATGAGCCAAGGCCTGTTAATAAAGCCAAGGAGAACAAAAGGAGCTTTGTGAGAACTGTCTAGATCAATTCTTACTTATTCCCTTTCTCTATAAACAAGTACAATCTTCAGCTTGAAGAGGGAAAGAACAAGTTTATATGTAGTAAGCAAGAATGAAGCTCCAAATATTATAGCACAGCTCACCTCCAGACCTGCAACATGTGCCTGGCCTGAGTGCTGGGGAGCCCCAGGAGCGTGTGCTGGAGGAGTTAAAGGCTGAGCACGCTGACAAAGCCTGAGGAGGACAAGGTCTAAATTTAAAAGAGGGGGAATCTACTAAGGGCTGTAAAGTTCACTGTCCCTGGCAACTTTGACATGAATCCTGGATAAACTGCACAACGGATCTTTCTTTCACATACATACACACCTAGCTTTGGTGAATGGATTATTTTGTAAAAAGGTGGGCTTTGAGCGTCTAGAAAGGAGTAGTGGTCACCAGAAGCGATTTACGGAAAACAAGTCTTTCAAAAAAAATACAACTAGACTGAAAAATAAAGGACTGTAATAATATATAACGGTGCTACTCAAAGTGAATTTTGTGGACGACAGCCGTGGCATCACCAAAGAGTTTGTCAAAATGCAGACTCTCAGGGCCGGCCAACTGGCGCGATGGTTAAGAGCTGGCTTGGGATACCAGAGGGTCCCGGTTCGGATCTCACATATGAGGGCCAGTGACACTACCCTCTACAGCTAAGATGCTGAACAACAGCTCAACCTGGAGCTGGGCTGCCGAGGCGGTATAGGCTGCAGCCCCTGCTGCAGTGGGTTGCCATGGACTACCATGTGTAGCCAGCAGCCAACATGAGCAGCCAGCAGCCACAGTGAGCGGCCGTCCAGAAGCCGGCGACTGATCTGCCTCACCTGGGAAGAGNAGGGGAACAGCGTTGGGGAATCGGGGGAAGGGGAACAGACAAGTTGCTGTCCTTTTGTTCTTCAGTCTAGTTGTGGAGGATGTTGTTTCACTGGCCCACGTTGGCATCATTGCGCTCTTCCCAGCTGAGGCAGATCGGTCACCGGCCTCTGGACGACCACTCACAGAGGCTCTTGGCAGCTCACACCGGCTGCCAGCCGCTCATGCTGGCTGCCAGCCACACACACGGTAGCTTATGGCAGCCCACTGCAGCAGGTGCTGCAGCCTACGCTGTCGCAGGACTCACAGCAGCCCAGCTCCAGGTCGAGCCACCGTTCACCATCTTAGCTGTAGAAGGCAGTGTCTCCGGCCCCCATGTGGGATCCAACCCGGGACCCCAGTGCTCAGAGCCGGTGTCCCAAGCCAGCTCTTAACCAACGATCCACTCAGCCGGCCCCTCTATTCCTTTCAAAATGCTATTTCTGTCTCCCTTGGCTCACGGTTCCCTTTTACATGTAAGAGAGCACTGGTAGCTTCTTACAGCAAAGAAGGCAATTCAATCCATTCACTTTTTAGACAGATCAAGACTTTGCCCCTCCCAGTTCACACATGCCAGAGTATGGCCCAGCAAGAAATAACAATGGTAGCAACTATTTGTGAAGCATTTAACATGTGCCAAAGAAGGAACTGTACATACATCATACTCAAGAGCCTTGGCAAACTAAGTATTATTAACCACATAAAGAAATCAAAGCACACAGAGCCTAAACAAGCTACTCAATGTCACTCAACTAATAAATTGCACAGCTGAGGTTTCAAGGTTTGAACCCAAGTCTTTTCAATTCCTGTGGTCTTTCCAGTCCACTAAGTAGCCTTGAGAAACACAAGACACATATCATTCACCTTATAAGATAATATATATGTCATATGTTTTTCTATGTACAAAATTACTCTGGAAGGGTATAATATAAACGAAACTGGTAACATTGTCTCAGAGGAGAAGTAGGTGGCTAAGAGACATGACATGAGGGAGAATATCTACCAGATTCTCTTCTGTACCTTTTTAAATGTAAATCATGTGATTATATTATCTACTCAAAAAAATAAGGTGAATTGATTTTATATAGCCTTTAACTAATATACATACATATATATAACAGGTATATCTGAACATGACGCTTTAAAAGTTGTATTTTAGGCCCAGCCGAGTGGCTCAGTTGGTTAAGAGCGCTAGCTCCGAGCAACAGGGTCGCCGGTTCGACTCCCACATGGGCCAGTGAGCTGCACCCAAACTGAGCTGCCAACAATGGCTCAGCTGGTGAGAGCACATGCTCCTAACAACAAGTTTGCCAGTTAGACTCCCACATGGAATCAACTAAGATTGAACATGGCACCTTGAGCTGAGCTGCCCTGAGTTGCCAATAGGGAGCCGGATGGCGACTAGACTTCGAGCTGAGCTAGCTGCGCCTTCCACAACTAAGATTGAATGACAAGAACTTGGCTGTTCCCCTTCCCCAATTCCCCAATAAAATCTTTTTAAAAAAATAAAATAAAAGTAGTATTTTAAACTATGCCACCAAATGTAAATTTATTGACAGTCTTCATATCAGGGTCAGAGGGAACAAGTTAGGTACCTCTGCGAAGGGGTAGAGGATTATAGATGCTTTAGAAACCCCTAGCCCTGACATAGGGTGCTCTCAGGCACTGCAGGAATTGTTCCACACTTGCCTTCCTGCTGGAGGCGTTAGCCAATAGCATGGTTACTAAATGCGAGCTGG
This sequence comes from Hipposideros armiger, assembly GCF_001890085.2. NCBI lineage: Eukaryota > Metazoa > Chordata > Mammalia > Chiroptera > Hipposideridae > Hipposideros > Hipposideros armiger. The sequence goes on along the minus strand of NW_017731978.1, from coordinate 774,981 downwards.
CATCTCACCTCTCAGGCTTAAAAACCACTCTCCAGATAAAGGTTATCAAAGAGGATGAAGAATTCCCAGAGAAAAGGAAATAATTCAACAAGAAAACAAAGAAATAAAACATTTCTAAATTGTCTTAGGAGAAAATTCATGTCAAGAGATTGAGGGGCAGAAGACTCTAACAGGAGGAAACACAGAAAAAGAGCAACGTGGAGAGTAAACAGGAAGCCCCTCGCCACCAGGAGCCAAGCCTTTCATTTTCCCAGAGGAGGCAAAGACAGGAGACGGTAGTTGGTCACCCTCTATAAGGACACTGTTAAGGCAGCTTGCCAACTGCCACCCGCTCCAGCTGGTTAATTAGGGGTGAGCCACACACCAGAAGAGACTTGGAAATTGTTTCTAAGGAAAAAGAAAACTCTAAAGGGCTTGGAGGACCTAGGGGCTGGGGAGGCCTTTAGTAACAATATTAATGATCTCTTCTTCCAATTGATAGCAGAGACTTTAGAAAAAGAGGAATGTGAATGGCTGTCGGTAAATTGGAGTTGACTTTCCAGATCATGTTGGAACATTCTTCTCCTTCCCCTACATCTAATTCACCCTATGGGTGTCAGTCTCAAAGCGTTTACTGCCTTCCAGCCAGGCACACAGTATTATAAATGCTCCCCTCTGTCTGCTCCCATTGGACTAGAAGCTTGGGGAGGGGCAGAGGCCACGTAAGCTCCTGGCTGCACGCGCACCAAGCACGCTGCCTGGCAGCACTGCGATGAGCAAGCCTATGAACGATGGTGGCTCTCGGCTGGCTGGAGTGCCCTCCACAGGGAGCAGGAAGGACACGCTTGTCTTAGCACTTGCCAACCTGACTGTGAGAGCTTAAAACTGAAAATAGAGGAAGAGAGAGAAAAATTCCTGGATAAAACGGGGAAACAATGTAAGCAATGACATGAGAAGAAAAACAATGGGAGAGGTGACTATTAACTCACAAGAGAAAATATCTGAGAATTAAGTTGCCAATATCTTATAACTTCTGACCTCTAATATAATTGATATCCAAGATAAATTTAAAATTTATGCTTTTTGTAAAATAAATAAGACATGATCCCTACCCATGAAAATCTGAGTTTAGTGGATTTCTGAATGCAGTACAGTATGTGAATGGATGGGCAAATCTCATTCAAACCTTAAAAGGGGAAGTAGGATGGTAGTGTGTCTCAAAATGATATTCCCCAGTAGAAATCCACAAACCACACTAGATCATTTCTGAATGCGGGAAAGAGAGTAATCGACATGCTACAGCTGTTGCAGTGCCCTCAGCCTGCTCAGTAATGGAGACTGGATCGTTTTCTTGACTCAGATCCCAAAACTGGCATGATGATAATGATGTTAGAGAAAAGGGAACTTCAAACACCTCGGCATTTGCTGGATATCACATTTATCTTAAGGGGGAGGAGGTAGAAAATGTGGCAAATTCTTGCTGACAGTTTTATCCTAAGGATGAGGGAACTACTATACTGGACTTAATCCAGACCAAAAGACAGACTAGTTGAAAAACTCAAACGGTCTCAAAAAGAAAGTAACCATGTAATCTTTGAAAGTATGAGAGCCAACAACTAAGTGATGTCAGAAGGAGGCAGTTAAGAGAGCAAGTCCTATATGTAGCACCAGTAATCCCAGATTAAAGACCCAGTTCTGCCACAGCCATGCGCCCTCAGGCCAATCTCAGCTCTTCACACCACAGTTTCCTCTTCCAGAAAAGGACACCTGCCTACCTCCCAAGATCAAATAATTGGCTATCTGTGAAAGTTAAGCAAACCTTACTACTCTTATTTAAGTACTATCAGGCCTGTAACAAAATTGGCTATATTATGCTAAGTGAAATCAGTCAGACAGAGAAAAGAGAAATGCCATATGATTTCATTTATATGTGGAATCTAAAAAACAAAATAAGCAAACAAAACAGAAACAAAGTCATAGATACAGAGAACATTTTTGATGGTTGCCAGATGAGAGGGAGGTCAGGGGGATGGGTGGAAAAGGGAAAGGGATTAAAAAATACAAACTGGTAGCAGTAAAATAGTCAGGGGATGTAAAGTACAGCATAAGGAATACAGTCAGTAATACTGTAATAACTATGTACAGTGTCAGATGGGTACTAGGCTTATCAGGGTCATCACTTCATTAATTTTATAAATGTTTAATCACTATGTTGTACACCTGAAACTAATATAATATTGTATGTCAAGTGTAATTGAAAAACAAAAAATTATTTAAAAAACAAAACTCAATTAGCTATTAACAATATCTAATATTTATCATATATTGAGTTCTAACCACCAGTCAGATACTGAGTTTTACAGGAATTGTCAAGTCCTCTTGATGGCCCTAGAAGATCAATACTCTTATTATCCCCATATTATATTGGTTTGTCAGAAAAGTCATCACACATTTTTGCAATGAAAAACATAGAAAAAATATGTCATGATTTTTCCAACAACCCAACAGATGAGAAAACTAAGATTTCCAACTGTTAAGTAACTATCCAATGTCCCCAAACAAGAAAAATTGTGGAGCCTGAATAAGAACCCAGGTTTTCTGACTCTGGAGAGCCCACATTTTTATCTATTGTGTTACAGTGCTTTGAAAATGTACACTTCACAAAATTTAAATCTCATAATCTAAAACTCTGAAGAGAGGACAGATGCTGGTATTTTTAAAAGAAATCCGCAAAAGTGAGATTCTGACCATCAATTATGCAATTAACTATTAATTATTCCAATTCCAATTTTATTTATTTATTTATTTTCCAGTTCCAATTTTAAAAGGGGTCAATCTAAAAAGACTAGTATGGGGGCCGGCCGAGTGGCGCAATGGTTAAGAACTGGCTTGGGATGCCAGAGGGCCCCGGTTCGGATCCCACATATGAGGGCCAGTGACACTGCCCTCCACAGCTAAGATGCTGAACA
>NW_017731978.1:768011-770478 GCF_001890085.2 Hipposideros armiger | reverse complement strand
CCCCAATTCCCCAGCACTGTTCCCATCCCCCCAATTCCCCAATAAAAAAAAAAATCAAAAAAAAAATGCAGACTCTCAGGCCCCACCACAGACTACCAAATGAGCATCTGCATTTTGACAAGATCCCCTGGTGATTTATGTAGATGACAAAACTTGAAAATCACTGATACATAGAACAGATCTACTTTTTAAAGCATTTGATGAGCATTTCATGAAGTCTTTGTGGACAGTAAAAGTGCCTTCTATTAATTTGTCATATATGTATTTGCCAGGCAAAATATTAAGCCGTTGACACACTTATTTAATTCTCATAATAACCCTACAAAGTAGGCATTGTTATCTGTAACTTACAGATGTTCATATTAGCAAAAACTAAACAGCAGAACCTGCCAAGCACTGCTCTGAGATTTCATATATAGTACCTTATTCAATCCTCCTAACAACGCTTTGTGATAGGTACTGTTATCACCTACCTTTACCTGTGATGAAACCGAGACAAACAGAGCTTAAGCGATTTACTCGTCCTCACCAGAAACCTGTGGTGAGGGTCTCTACCACCACCTCATGGCCCAGTGTGCTGCCCAGAGGGCAGGTGCAAGCCCGGAGGGCCCCAATAAACAGGCATCCCCCAAGACAGTCAGTTGTTTTTTTAATCAATAGGACCTGTGAGGCGAGGGGAGGGGGGTGTTTTAAAGGATATAAAAAAATTAAAAGATTTTAAAGGCATTCCCTGAAAGAAGGCAGATAAATAGACTAATATTATTAAGAGCCTACAGTATGAGGCCATGAATTAAGCACTTTCCATCCATGTTTTATTCAACCTTTCCAACAGGCCCATCTGTAGGTATTAAGACATTTTATAAAAGAGGAAATGAAGACCCAGACAAGGTAAGGAAGGACCTTGCCAAGTCACAATACTTGTGATGATACAACTGAGATTCCAAAACCAAGGCTGCCTCTAAAGCCCACACTCTTTCCCTTGATTTGCTCTGCATCTACCCCTGATCTTGTCCCACTGCTGTAAATGACTTAGATTACAGCACTGGGTCATGCTGACCAAGTAAGATGAGGAGCTTTAGCTAACAGAACAAACAAACTGAAAAACGGAACATGGATCTAAAAGATCGAAACAGAATGGACGATGGGCTACAATGGTATTCAAAAGCAAGCGGCTTTGGAATCAGACAGACAAGGGTTTAAATACCAGGTTTTATCACTTGTTGTTTGGAATGCAAGTAAGTTTCTGAACTTCTTTGGGCCTTAATTTCTACATCCATAAAATGGGAGTAATACCCCAAAGAATTGTTGTCCCAGGGGAGAAAAGTCAATGTTTGTAAAGCTCCTGGCACATGATAAAGCTCAACAAATGATAGTGAACATTAAACAAGGTCAAATGCAAGAAAATCAGTTTTAGAAGCACCAGATGAAATTTAACAGAAACACATAAAAAAAACTTAAGGATCTCGGCTGCCTTAAATCTATAAGTCAAGTTTGCTACGACTGTCAAAAATGACTGCAAATTCCGGGCACATTACAGAAGCAGTGTCCCAAACAAGTAAGCCCAAAACAAGAAGGCCCATCATACTTGTAATAGTGTCTCCAGTTCTGAGGGCTAAACTTTAAGGTCACTGGCAAATTGGAATCAGCCCAGGAAAAGATAAGACGCTGAAAAGCTTTGAAAACATAGTAACAGCTCCTTCCTGGTTCTACATTCCCTCCACTTCACACAACTGAAGCTACTTGACAACTGCTTCCATTCCCTAATAACTAACACTGCCCCCCATCTTCATCTCCCTCTCTCCACACACCCTTCAAATTCAATTTTGCCCATGTCAAATGGACCTGACAGGAGTGACTTCATGACTTCTGGCCCAAAACTCTCGTAATTGACATGTCAGACCTGTAGCAGCTAATCTGGCCCTGGCCTGCAGATTAGACCTGCTGTTGCTAATCTAATCTAATCTATACCAAATTTAACCTGCTTTCTTCCTGAGGCTGAGCCCCACAACTTGTGCCCTAGGTAACTGAATCCCGAGTCTGTCACATACTCAAGAAACTGGGACTCTCTCTAAATGTCTCCATTTCTCCTTCAGAGGGATACAGCTGGCCAGGCGACTACCATTAGGCAATGTCAGTCATCTCACACCTCAGCAGGTTCAAAATCAGGTAAACTCAAGACAACCGTATTAACGCTCATAAAATAATACAAGCACATCAGCTCATTATACCTAAGAGGCCATTTGCAAACCTATAAGAATGAAGTCTGGAAAAGCTGTCTGCAATCTGGCCATCCTCACAGCAGTGACCCATTTTCAACTCTATTAGAACTGGGCTCAGGGCCAGCCGAGTGGTGCGTTGTTGGTTGAGAGCTCGCTTGGGACGCCAGAGGGCCCCAGTTCGGATCCCACATATGAGGGCCAGTGACACTGCCCTCTACAGCTAAGATGCTGAACAACAGCTCAACCTG
>NW_017731978.1:756255-767916 GCF_001890085.2 Hipposideros armiger | reverse complement strand
CGTCCAGAAGCCGGCAACTGATCTGCCTTGCCTGGGAAGAGCGCAATGATGGTGCCAACTTGGGCCAGTGAAGCAACATCCTCCACAACTAGTCTGAAGAACAAAAGAACAGCAACTTGTCTCTCAGCTCCCTGGAAGGACCTAGATAGTAAAATCTGGTAACTCCTAGGTCCACATCATTCTCAGGGCAACCGACACTGGAGTAACATGAGCTTCTCTGGGGAATGCCAGCCTGGTCCAGGCAGGCAGGCTTTCCTAGCTGAATCAGAACAGGCTGTCTCCTTTCATGAATACTCCCTTGGCAACTAAACATCTCTCTGGAAAATGCCACCTGCAGTGGACATCAGGTGTCTTAATATCCTGTTTCCAGCCATGCTAAAATCCTGGTTCCATTTCTGTTTCTCAAGGAGACAGAGGCTCTGCTCTTTCTTTGGATGAAAGAAACCATGGTAAATGCTAGTCTTTGAGAACTTCGCCTTACTGTTCCTCTTCTTTGGGACAGCACAGTCTAGCCCAAAATCAGATGACTCCTGGAGCTTACATCTAGTTCACACTAGCTCTATACCTAGAGCTCCCAAGCCAATTTGTAAATCCAGGTCTTCCTTTCCTGAAGTGAGCCCGAATATCCAAACTCATGTCTAGATGGTTCCCTGACCATGACCAACACAACACAGCACTCTGGTTAGTCTCTGGATCACTAGTTCTCAAATTTGAGCATGCATTTGGATGCTTGCTAAAATACAAATTTTGGACTTCACCCCTAGAGTTTCTGATTCAGTAGCTCTGAGGTGGGATCTGAGTATCTGCATTTTTAACAAGCTCCCAGGGCTTGCTCCTGTTGCTGGTTGCTGGTGTGGAGACTGTGCTCTGAGAACCACTGCTCAAGGTGGGCTATTTTTCAAGTCATGCCCAGGACTGTACTGGGAAGGGGGGAGGATGCTATACATATGGGTCCTTTCACACAACATTCAGTGCTTTGTCCCATGCAAAAACCTGTGGATTCTCCTACAGAGTGGGCCTCAACTGGATCTCACATGTGAAATAGTTAGGAGCTTAAAATAGATGGCAATTCACATTCTAACGAATTATTAAAGCAGATACATTTTGTAACCAAGAAATGGTACTTATGTAAGAGATTCTAGGCTCAAGAGCAGCAGCCAAACTAGAAATAACACCTATTCTCTTTCCTTTGCCTCACCAGCTACACTATTAACTAAATGAGTTAAAACCTGTAAAGTGCATAGAATAATATGCTTAGCCATGATTTTTTTTTACTGTGGTAAAATATACATAATATTTATTTTTATGATTCGTAAGTATACAATTCAGTGGCATTAAATACATTCATAATGTTGGGTAACCATCACCACTATCTACACCCAAAACTTTTTCACCACCCCCAACAGAAACCCTGCAGCCATTAAACAATAACTCCCCTTTCCCATATTCCCCTTGCCCAGTATTCTTTCTGTCTCTGTGAATTTGCCTATTCTAGGTACCTCCTAAGTGGAATCATACACTTATCTTTCTGTGTCTGGTGTATTTCAGTAAGCATAATGTTTTCAAGGTCCATCCATAATGTAGCATGTATCTAAATGTCTTTCCATTTTAAGGCTGAATAATATGTACGTGTGTTTGTGTGTTGTGTGTGTGTGTGTGTGTGTGTACCACATTTTTTAATCTATTCACCTATCCACTGACAATTGGGTTGCCTCTACCTTTTAGCTACTGCGAATAGCATTGCGACGACATAGATGTACAGTATCTGAGTGCCTGCTTCAGTTCTTTTGGACATACACCTAGGGGCACAATTGTTGGGTCCTATGGTAGGTCCAGGTTTAATATCAGGAGAAGCTGCCAGACTTTTCTACAGTGGCTGCTCAACTTTCCATCCCATTTCCATCAGCAATGCCAACACCTGTCCTGTTTTTATCATCACAGCCCTCCTGGCAGGCAGTGCTTAGCCAACTTTATCACAAGTTTTCATGTAGGTTTTTACCAGAACTTGTAGCACTATAAGGGCAGTGTGACAACAATCAGGGGCTCTGACTAGTTTTCAAGTTCAAGTGGTCCTAGCAGTTTCATTAAAAACTCAAGCTTCCAGGGCTGGCCAAGGGGCACGATGGTTAAGAGCTGGCTTGGGATGCCAGAGGGCCCCAGTTCGGATCCCACATATGAGGGCCAGTCACACTGCCCTCTACAGCTAAGATGCTGAACAACAGCTCAACCTGGAGCTGGGCTGCCGTGAGTCGCCGGCAACGGCAGGTGGGTTGCCATGGGCTACCGTGTGTAGCCAGCAGGCATTGTGAGCGGCCAGCAGCTGCTGTGAGCGGCCGTCCAGAAGCCGGCGACTGATCTGCCTCGCACGGGAAGAGCGCAATGATGGTGCCAACTTGGGCCAGTGAAGCAACGTCCTCCACAACTAGACTGAAGAACAAAAGGATAGCAACTTGTCTGTTCCCCTTCCCCCAATTCCCCAATAAAAAACCTTTAAAAAAAACAAACCTCAAGCTTCCAGTTGCTCCTAATTTTCTCACAAAATCACCTTGAAAATTAGCATTTCCCTAGCTTGATATCAACTAGAAAAGAAAATGACACTTTGGGTGGCTAAAGGGAAAGAAAGAAAAAAAAAAAAGAAGATGGTTTTCAATTTTTAAAAAAATATCTCTTATAACAATTCCAAATAATGCAGTTTTACCAATAAACAAAATGGCTCACTGGCATTCAGTTCATGGAATATGAAATGGTTTTTCTAAAACATTTAGAATGCTAATCTAACAGGATTTATTTTTAAAAACAAAAGTATAAGTATATTGGAAAACCTTGTATATTTTAATCTTGCTAGCTATATCACTTTTAAGTCTCTTACCTAGCCAGAAATACCATTTTCACTTTATTTGGGGAGTTTCCCAGGCATGGAAGAGCTAAAGGCTCAGTGAGACAAACAGCCATTCCCAAATAAAACTGTTTTCTTTGCTCACTTATTGTGCTCAAGCTGAAGTTTCAGGCCTTTCTCTCAGTGACTCTTTTTCTTCCTTTATGATCTAAGGAAGAGAAAATTTAGAAATATAGAAAGTAAAAACAAGGGGGAGAACCATTTCTTGAAAGTTTTCTTCCTCGACTTTTAGACTTGACAAAAGTTGAGAAAGAAAATCTAGAAATAGCTTAACTACAGACGAAAACATGAGCAAAGAGAAAGTACCATGGGAAAAACAATTTAAAAACCTGTAGTTTCATCCTAGTTATTGGTGTAGGAGCATATCATATTGTGGAGACCCAGGCCCAGACCCTAGGCTAGGCAAGCTCATTTCGGAAAGTACCCCCGCCCAGAGGAATTTAAAAATTCCTGCTTCAGCCAAACAAAACAGAATGTCCTGTCAAGAAAGCTGAAGATAAGCTAGTCATGTTTTATAGCTCGTTAGAAGAAGATAAGCTAACCATGTTTTATAGCTTGTTAAAATAAGATAAACTAACCGTTGTTTTTTTTCTTTTACTCACTAACTGCTTTATTTCGCTTCTGTATCCAGCTTCAGCTATAAATTCCCCACCTGCCAAGACTTCGGGCAGTTCTCCTCTTACAGAGTAAGGTGGTCACCAGGCTTGGCTAATAAAGCCTTTGGAACGAAAACTCTTTGTCTAAGGTCTTTGTTAACGAGCGGGGACCTAACATTTGGAGGCCCCAGCGAGATCTGGGCGGCCAACTCGCCTCCGCCCTCGGTGCTCGCTGACTCTTTGTCACGGGACGGCCATCCTGAAGAGGTTCCAGCGCCCCGGCAATTAAGTCGGCATCCCCGGGAGTGGAGTTCCGGTTCTGCAGCCGTCCCTTTCATTGTAGAGACTTTATTCGGGGAATCCTTCGAAGGTAAGAGGTCTCTATGACCTCTTTTGGTTTGGGGTCGCGATCACTGGGGGACTCCAAAGGGCCAGACACGGCATATACCCTGGAGTCCAGGGAGACCCTGCGACAGCAGGGAGTCTCCCCTTGGTTTGGGTCAGATTCGAGTCACCTTGCATTCAGTGACTCCTGGCCCTCCCCTCTGGATTCCTGAAGGGGGTTTGGCTGTCTTCTCTGTCTTGGCGCCGTGTTCGTCTCTATCGTCCTTCTCATTGTCTTGTCTGTCTCTGGGTTGTCTGTTTCGTGTCTCTTTTCACTGTCTAATTCTTGTCCTTAGAGAAGGGTAATTCCCAGTCCCGCCCATCTTCTCCTTTGAAGTGCATCTTGGGATGTTTCCGTGATGTTTATTCACAGGAAAAAAGCGGACTACGGGGTCCGTTTCTCTCGAGGTCGTCTCAGAACTGTCTGTGAAACCGACTAGCCCTCTTTCAATGTCGGGTGGCCCTCTACTGGCACCCTGACCAATTCCCTTACATTGACATTTGGAAAGAATTAATTCAGAATCCACCTAAATGGCTAACTTCCTGCACCATCTGGACTCCCTCCCTTGGAGCAGTGCTGGTCGTGTGAGTCCCAGGACTCCCCGTGCCTAGATCTAAAAACCCGTCTCTAAACCCTCCGCCAGTTTTGCAAGAGATGCCTGAGGACCCTCCGGCGCCCCAACAGCTGCCACTGCCACCGCCACCACCACCACCACCACCACCACCACCAGCGCCACTTCCCCAGCCGCCTCCTCCATACCCCCCCAACCCCTACTTCCATTTATCCTCCACTCCCCAAACCCTTTCCCGACTCCACCATACCTGACCTCCCTTCCTCCTTCCAATCTCCTCCTCCCTTATCGCCGCCTCATACCCGGAGTGGCTCCTCATACACACTCGCCAGCGGACAGTCCCAGTCCCCTGCTCCATCCGCCCCTGAACTCCCTGGGTCTGCGACTATTTTACCTCTGATAAAATATTTTACCAGATGCAGCTGGGGGAAAGAGGGGGGCGTGGGGAAACGATGACGGGGACTTGTTTATGTTCCCTTCACCACCACTGATCTATACAATTGGAACCATCAAAATCCTCCGTTTTCGGAGAAGCCCCAGGCCTTAATTTCTCTTTTGGAGTCTGTTTTCCGGACTCATATGCCCACCTGGGACGACTGCCAACAACTCCTCCAGACCCTTTTCACTTCCGAGGAGCATGACCGTATTTTACAGGAGGCCCGCAAAGTCGCCCTCGGACCCGGGTCGGACATCAATGACCCCGCGAACTCTGACAGGCTCCGACGCCTAATTCCAACCCAGCGACCGGACTGGGATCCCACCATGGATGTCGGTAACGGGGGCCTGGACACTTATCACCAGCATCTATTGGGAAGACTCCGCTCGGCGGCTAGGAAACCCACCAATCTGACCAAGGTAGATGAGGTTGTTCAGGGTAAGTTGGAGTCCCCCTCCGCTTTTCTTGAGCGCCTCCTGGAAGCCTATCGAGTTTATACTCCGATCAATCCAGAGGCGCCGGAGAACGCATCCGCTGTCAATTTAGCCTTCGTTTCCAAGTCGGCCCCAAACATTAGAAAGAAACTTCAAAAACTGGAAGGATTTCAGGGAAAGAATAGGTCTGAGCTCCTGAGCATCAGCCAGAAAGTCTTTGACAACTGAGACTCCCCTGAGGAAGCCATCGCTAAGCTAAGCGGCTGATCGCAGCCCTGGCATCCCAAAATAACTCGGGCTTTATAACGCAGCCCACACAGAGTGTCCTATGGGGGGGCCAAAGCGCAGGCCAGGCTGATCTCTAGACCAATGTGCCTACTATAAGAAGGGGCACTGGAAAAACAAATGCCCTCACCAGCCCCGGAGACCTAATCCAAAGCCCATCCTAGCCATGGGAGACATTGAAGACTGAGGGGGTCAGAGCTCAATACCCCTTAGCCCCCCGTGAGCCCATGGTAAATGTCCAAGTCAGGGGGCGCCCTATAAGGTTCCTAGTTGACACTGGAGCTGCCCATTCTGTTCTGACCCAGCCACAAGGGCCACTCTCAACTGTCAAAACTGCCATCCAGGGGACAACGGGAAGCCTAAATAAACTTTACCCATGGACAACCAAGCGGACTGTCGATCTAGGAGCCCAAACAGTTACTCACTCATTCCTGGTAATACCAGAATGCCCCTATCTGCTCCTGGGCAGAGACCTTCTAAGAAAATTAGGAGCCCAAATCTCATTCTCGGAGGACAAGGCCATGCTAAATTTCGGGCCCCCAGCCGAAATCTTAGTTACCTGTCCCATCTCTGAAGAATACCTATTTCAACCAGAGAGTCACCAGGTTCCCTCTAAGGCCGTCCTCAAGGAGCTCCAAAACCTTTACCCGCTGGTCTGGGCTGAGTCCAACCCACCAGGGCTGGCAGCTAACCAGACACCCATAGTAGTCACCCTGAAGCCATCCGCAACCCCAATTGTGATCAGACAGTACCCCATTAAGTCAGAAGCCAGGATTAAAAGGAACCACCGCATCTGACAACTTTTAGACATCGGGATTCTCCGGCCTTGTACTTCTCCTTGGAATACTCCCCTTATTCCAGTCCTTAAGGCAGATACCCAAGACTACCAACCGGTACAGGATCTACGAGAAGTCAACAAAAGGGTGGAAACCATCCATCCCACCGTGCCCAATCTGTACACCCTGCTCAGCCTGCTCCCACCAGACCACCAGGTATACTCAGTCCTCGACCTGAAGGATGCCTGCTTCAGCATTCCCTTGGCACCGATGAGTCAACCCCTCTTTGCCTTCAAATGGACAGACCCGGAGCGGGGTCTCAGGACATGGTTGCTTCAGGGGTTCAAGAACTCCCCCATTCTTTTTGATGAGTCTTTAAACAGGGATCTCAGTAATTTCCGGAAGGAACACAGGGAGGTCACCCTACTTCAATACGTAGATGACCTCCTCCCAGCCCGGGACCTTAAGACTTGTAAACAAGCCGCGGGGTACCTCCTACAAGTCGTACAAACTTTGGGGTATCGGGTGTCTGCTAAGAAAGCACACCTCTGCACTCCCTCAGTAACCTATCTAGGCTATGACATCACCCAGGGAAAACGGGCCCTCTCGGCCCAAAGAGTTCACGCCATTGCACATATCTCCACTCCAACTACCAAGCGCCAGGTCCGGGAGTTCCTCGGTGCTGTGGGATATTGCCGGCTTTGGATTCTTGGGTTCGCAGAGCTTGCCAGGCCCCTATACTCAGCTACCGCAGTGGGGAACTCACCGCTTATATGGACAGCCGAGACTGACGCTGCAGATTTAAGGCTTTCAAGCAGGCCCTCATCTCGGCCCCTGCACTTGCTCTCCCCAACGTCACCAAGCTGTTTCACCTATTTGTAGCTGAAAGAAACGGCATCGCAAAAGGGGTTTTAACGCAGACTCTGGGCCCCGGGAAAAGGCCAGTTGCTTACCTCTCCAAAAGACTAGGCCCCGTTGCCTCATGCTGGCCCTCTTGCTTCCAGGCCATAGCCGCAATGGTCATGCTTGTCCGGGAAACCAACAAGCTCACGTTCGGGCAGGACTTACATGTTACTACCCCACACGCAACAGAGTCTCTGCTAAGAGGGGCTCCCAGCTGGTGGCTCTCAAATACAAGGCTAACTCAGTACCAGGCCCTCCTCCTCGATCAGCCATGGTTGCGATTTCAAAAGGAGACTACCCTCAACCCAGCCACCCTACTTCCCAACTTGGATCCTGCCACCCCGCTCCATCACCGTCTTGAGATCATCTCTCAGACCTGCTTGGCGAGGTCCGACCTGACGGACGTACTGCTACCTGAACCGGATGAGGTATTCTTTGCAGATGGAAGCAGTTATGTTAGGGATGGAGTCAGATATGCCGGGGCTGCGGTAGTTTCCCTGACTGGGGAAGTCAGATGGGCCCAGGCTCTACCCAGAGGCTCCTTAGCCCAGAAGGCTGAGCTTATAGCCTTCACCCAGGCCCTCAAGATCAGAAAGGATAAGGCCATTAACATCTACACAGACAGTAGATAGGCTTTTGCCACTGTTCATGTCCATGGGGAACTTTATAAAAACAAAGGCCTCCTAACATCAGAGGGCAGGGCTAACAAAAACAAGGAAGAGCTTTGCGCAGTGGCAGTATTGTAGCCAATGAGGTTTATCCGAGGCGCGGTTATTGCTAATTGAAAAAAAAAACAAAAACAAGGAAGACATCTTAACTCTCTTAGAAGCCATCTGGGACCCAAAAGCTGTCGCAATAATACACTGCAGGGGATATCAGAAGAACATAAGCCCTGAGCCCATTGGGAACCAGGCAGCAGATCAAGCCGCCCGGGGAAGCTGCCATAAGACCAGTGGGGCCAATTAATATCATGACTACCCAACTATTAGAATATCTCCCTAAGACCCCCACATACACTGAGGAGGAACGTCAGTCATTCTTGTCACAGCCCGCCCGCCTCCAACCGGATGGTTGGTTTAGGGCCCTGGATGATCAACTTTGCCTACCCAAAGCTTTGGGGAGGCAGCTCCTAACGCAGCTCCATCAGCTTACCCACCTCGGGGCATGGAAGCTCGGGGAGCTGGTTCGCTCCAAATTCAGGGTCCCAGACCTCTCTGCTCTCACTCAGGACATCACCTCAAGATGTCTTACTTGTGGTAAGGTTAATGCCAGCCCTCACCCGCGGCAGCTTGGAACTCGATTCTATAGGAGCCACCCCGGAGAGCACTGGGAAGCTGATTTTACCGAGATTCGCACCAGCAAATATAACTACAAGTACCTACTAGTCTTTGTTGACTCTCTCCGGATGGGTAGAGGCTTATCCCACCAGGACGGAGACCGCCTCCATTGTCTCTAAGAAACTCCTCCAGGAGCTCATCCCCCGATTTGGCTTGCCCCGGTACCTGGGGTCCGACAATGGTCCGGCCTTCACGGCTAGTGTCTCTCAATTACTAGCCAAGGCCCTCCATATTTCTTGGAAACTTCACTGTGTATATTCGCCGCAGAACTCAGGGCAAGTTAAACGGATGAATAGGACCTTAAAGGAGACCCTTACTGAATTTGTTTTAGAGACTGGTGCTGGGTGGCCAGACTTGCTCCCCTTAGCCTTGCTCCATGCCCATTGCACCCCATACAGGGCTGGTTTCTCCCCTTTTGAAATCCTATACAGAAGACCTCCCCCCCTCCTCCCTCAGTTGGAGGTTGAGATTTTGTTTGAGGTCTCTAACCACTTTTTTTTTTTTTTAGATTTTTTTTTTTATTGGGGAATTGGAGGGATGGGAACAGTGCTGGGGAGTTGGGGGAAGGGGAACAGACAAGTTGCTGTCGTTTTGTTCTTCAGTCTAGTTGTGGAGGATGTTGCTTCACTGGCCCAACTTGGCACCATCATTGCACTCTTCCCTGGCGAGGCAGATCAGTCGCCGGCTTCTGGACGGCCGCTCACTGCGGCTGCTGGCCGCTCATGCTGGCTGCTGGCCACACACGGTAGCCCATGGCAATCCACTGCCACAGGGACTGCAGCCCACGCCATCGCCGGCGACTCATGGCAGCCCAGCTCCAGGTTGAGCTGTTGTTCAGCATCTCAGCTGCGGAGGGCAGTGTCACTGGCCCTCATATGTGGGATCCGAACCGGGGCCCTCTGGCATCCCAAGCAAGTTCTTAACCATCGCGCCACTCGGCCGGCCCTAACCACTTTTTAATTCAGTCTCTCCAAGACTTACAGACACTCCAGGCTGAGCTGTGGCCGATCATCAAAGCCTCACAACCAGACAATGGGCCTGTACAGCCCCACCCGTTCCTGCCTGGAGATGCTGTCCTAGTCCGACGCATCCCCTCCAAAACTCTCAAGCTGACCTGGAAAGGACCCTACGTTGTCACCTTGACCACCCCCACCGCACTCAAGGTTGCTGGGATCCCCACTTGGATACACCACACCCAAGTCAAACCTGCACCACCGGATCCCGGAGAGAGGTGAAGAATACTCAGCAGCCCTGGCGATCGAAAGGTAAGACTTGGGTGGATCCCCTCTTGACCTTTCTCCTCTTCACCATGTTTTTCTCCCTAGGTCTGCCCTCCCCACCACCTAACCCACATGCTCTTGGGCTGTTCAGATGGGAACTCAGAAAAACCAGCATGGGCCAGAACCTTGCCTCTCTCACCCAGTCTCAGGGCCAGCCTATATCTCTAATCACCGACCTATGTCGATTTGACATCTCTTGGATGTTAAAGGGAGCCTCATATCATTATGGGGGTCCCGGAGGGCTTTCACCTCTGGACTATAAACCCAGTTGCCACTCCCTCAACAGCCAAAAGGGGCTTTGGGGAACTCAGTTCTATGCCTGCCCGGCAAGCGGGCCGCCCCACTGTAAGACCAAGGGTGAATATTTCTGTGCTTCTTGGGACTGCGAAACTGCAGCATCCTGGAAAAATCATAACCGTAACATCATTAGTCTCACCCACAACAAGTCCTGCGAGGTCCGAGATACCTGTAACCCCCTCAATATTACTATTGTCCAACCTAATTCCAGGCAATGGGACAAAGGGCGAACATGGGACTTTCGTCTTTATATCTCCGGACCAGATTTAGGCACTCAGTTTACTATTCAGAGATTTGAGGTCCGTAGTCCCCCACAACCTATAGGTCCTAACAAAGATATCATCTTCCCCATCCCGGTCCTTCCACCACTGCCAGCCCTCTCTAGTCCTGGACACCTCTCCATCCCCGGCACTACTGATCGACCCTGGCACCCGCAGCCGCCAGCCACTAATCTCGGTCCGCCCGCTACCCCGACCTCAAGTCCTCGGGCCACTCCGCTCTTCCAAATATTAACCTCGATTCATGCCCTTCTCAACTCCACGAACCCCGAGGAAGCCCATGAATGCTGGCTCTGCCTGGACCCCAAGCCGCCATATTACCTAGGCTTGGGAACTGTTAACTCTTCTCTCCCTCTTGTCCCTCCTAACAGCTTTACATGGGCCCAACCGTCTCTCACTCTAGGTAACCTTCAAGGGCAGGGGACCTGCATTTTCAGCCAAACCTCCCTCCCCAACTCCCCCTATGGTCCCCTCTGCGATTCCACCCTGCGGTTCAATGACTCCTACATAGAAGGCATTATCCCTTCTAAGTACTTACAGGCCCCGCCCGATATTGGTTTGCTTGCACTAATGGTATAACCAAATGTATTAACCTATGGCTCCTCCATTCTGACGAATCACCTCCTATCTTCTGCTACCTAGTCTACATCCTACCGCGGGGTCCAATATTACAATGGCGAAGGGAGGAGAGAGCATCTAAACCTCCTTCCTACTCGCTATAGATGGGCAGCCAATATACTAGTTCCACTCCTAGTTGGTCTCGGCATTGAGGGCTCCGCGGCTGTTGGAACTTCCTCCCTTATTGTTCAGGACCAGAATTTCAAGTCCCTTAGCCATCAGGTTGTCCAGGACTTAGGATACCTCGAGAGCTCCGTTTCTCTCCTTGAACTGCAAGTTGACTCCCTCGCCGAGGTTGTTCTCCAGAATAGGAGGGACTAGATCTCCTCTTTCTAAAACAAGGTGGTCTCTGCATTGCCCTGGGGGAGATCTGCTGCTTCTATGCTAACCAGTCGGGGGTCATTCGGGACACTTTAGCTTTGGTTTGAGAAAATCTTAAAGATAAATATCTCACTCAAACAAACCAACAAAACTAGTACCAGTCACTTTTTTTTTTTTTAAGATTTTTATTGGGGAATTGGGGGATGGGAACAGTGCTGGGGAATTGGGGGAAGGGGAACAGACAAGTT
>NW_017731978.1:745118-751775 GCF_001890085.2 Hipposideros armiger | reverse complement strand
GGCTGCTGGCCGCTCACGCTGGCTGCTGGCTACACATGGTAGCCCATGGCAACCCACTGTAGCAGGGGCTGCAGCCTATGCCCTCGCCTGCGACTCAACGGCAGTCCAGCTCCAGGTTGAGCTGTTGTTCAGCATCTTAGCTGTAGAGGGCAGTGTGACTGGCCCTCATATGTGGGATCTGAACCGGGGCCCTCTGGCATCCCAAGCCAGCTCTTAACCAACACGCCACTCGGCCAACCCAAAGCCTATTTTTAAAAAGACTGATTTTAGTAATGTGTATCATGTAATGATGATGTCTATAAAAGTAAATGCAAAGATTAGCCAGTTGTTCAAGCAACAAACAAGTAATTGATTAATGTTCTCAAAACACTGCAGTACTAAAGTCATAGATGGCTCTCTTTAGAAAATGCCCATCAATTCTGAGAATAAATTCTGGTTTCACAATAATTCTATAAGCATAGTCACATCTGTGCCACCTGTACTGGATAAAAGGACAAGAACTGTGCATGTGTGTTTTCGATGGGTTTGGTATTTCAGAGGAAACCAGTATATATAACTGTCTTTCCCAGGGAAAAAAGGAATGCTTTTCTCAGAAGCAGAAACTCAAGAAAAAAAAAGTTTTCTCTATTCTACTGTTTTGGTCTCAGCATTTTATAGTCTGGACTAAGAGATAACCAATCCTTCATAAACAAACAACTCCCCCCATGGGCTCTGGAGTTTCTCCATCTCCCACCACCATCGCCCCAGCCCCATACCATCTCAGCTAGGTTCTCAAGAGGCTTCTTAAAATCAGATATGAAAATGCTCACTCCAGTAGGTACAGGCCCTCCAGCACTGAAGGGTGCAGGCTAAACTGTCTGTTCTAGGAACATAATATGCCCCTACTCAGGAGGAGGAGGAATAAAAAGGGTGATTATCACAGTGGCCAGCAAGGGCAACCAAGGAGCTCCTGAGTGGAGGTGTGTATAGTGATTGGTTTGGAAAAAGAAAGTGCCCCTAGTTGTCTGAGACACCATGGCAGGATGGTAGGACAGGGATGAAGTGGCTGAAATTTCACTGGAGGGTTTTAGTATCTGAATAACTAGTTAGGGGCTGTAATGTCTCTTCTTGACACTGCAGTGGACAAGCAATTCTGCGATAAAATGGGGCTTAATATTTAGAAAATGAAGTTGGAGTATCCCAACATTACTATGTCTTTTCCAATACAGTGAAGGTACACAAGTCAGAAAATGGGACTCAAATATATTGATTTACAATGAGTTCTGTTACCCTCGCAAACAGTTCAGCTCTGTTCTAAAGCAATACCTATCTTACTTTCAATTCATTAATAAGTACTTCAGGTCAGGTTCCTCGGAAAAAACCTTCAGATTCCTTAACATTCATATAACTAAAGTCCAAGACCCTTGAGGTGCTCAGAAATTTTAACAGAGTAAAATTCTCACATCCAAATGAGATTTTTACCTAATTGCTAATTACAATATCACTACTTACTGGCAATAACAAAAAAAAAAAATGAGAATTTTTCACCTTTCCCCCCCTCCTTTCCCTGGCTGGAAAGCCTCAACTTAACATTATGAATCACTTGGTCCTTGACGTATGGTTACTTCCGGAAGGACAGATGACATTTAGCACAGGACATGTGAGGCTGTGGGAAAAGGGAAGTTCTTAGCCACAAGAACCAGGACAAAACCCCTGCCTCTGGGAAAAATGCCAAAAATCTCTTAAGTCTACTGTAAGGCAATTAAATTTTTAGCTTTAGAAGGTTCCATTAGGGAGCATTTGAGATCTTGCTCCCTGGAAATTGTCATCAGTTTGGTTCAAATAAACTTATAAAAATTTTTAAAAATTAAAAAAAAAAAAAAGATTCCATTATATGACCACAAACCAGAGCACAGAATTAGAATAGGTCTTTGAAAACTACACTAAAATGTTGCAAGTAACTATTTTCTGGCATTTATAAGAATCCATGCTAAAAGATGGTCCCCAGGGTGAATATGAATGTTTTTCCCCCTTGGGATTGGTTTAAACTGACTTGACTGTGAAACCTTTCACTATGGGAATACAGAGAATGTGATGACAATGGCTCACTTCACCAGTGCTTATTATGCAAGCATCAGGCTAAGCACTCTACATGAATTTATTAACCCTCCCCACAGTTGCTAGAATCTCTAAACAACATGCACTATAACATGGGAATTTCCTTTACAGGCTTTGAAAATAAATATTAGATTATTTGGTACAGCAACTTTAAAGAATTCATGAACTATTTTTAGTATGAGGGAAGCACTATATGAGTTATTAAAACCATCTTTGGTGTAAAACGAAAATATGAATAAAAGCATAAGTACTTTAGAAAACGGCTCTATCCTATGAATCACTCACTACTTAGAAAATCCATGCAAAACCAAAAGAC
The DNA here is from genome assembly GCF_001890085.2 of Hipposideros armiger. NCBI lineage: Eukaryota > Metazoa > Chordata > Mammalia > Chiroptera > Hipposideridae > Hipposideros > Hipposideros armiger. The sequence continues at coordinate 749,362 of NW_017731978.1, read as the reverse complement.
CCTAAAAAGCTATCACATAACTGCTGATTTTAAATATCCTCAGAATCCTAGTTAAGAGTCTTTGTTTTATAGTTTATTATAAAAAGAGAGCTTTCCTCACAATTTATGCCCAAATAGATGTAACCCACGGAGTCTCACTTAACTTTCTGTAAGTTACACATACACTGAACATTAAGAACATGAGATATAACATAAAGTACTTTTAACTATCCTTTGTGGTCAATTATATTTAGCAAATGCAATAAAATTTCAGTTCACATTACAAATGTGAGTATGTGCTTTGGGAAAGTAAAATTAAGATAATAATATAGTAAGAATGAACACAATACTGATATGTAGAAATCACCCAACAACCTGCCAAATGTACAACTCTTGTCAGTACATTAAGAAAGGCTCTTGGGGGCCTGCCAGGCCAAGTGGCGCGTAGGTTAGACATTGGCTTGGGACACCAGCTCTGAGCAGCAGGGCCCTGGTTCGGATCCCACATGAGGGCCAGTGACACTGCGCCCTCTACAGCTAAGATGGTGAACAACAGCTCGACCTGGAGNGAGGGCAGTGTCACTGGCCCTCATATGTGGGATCCGAACCGGGGCCCTCTGGCATCCCAAGCGAGTTCTTAACCATCGCGCCACTCGGCCGGCCCTACCAGTCACTTTTTAACTGGTCCCCATGGCTCACCACTCTCATTTCTGCCCTGGCAGTACCACTAGTTCTTCTACTCATCGCCTTCCTCATTGGAACCTGTATCCTTAACGCTCTCACTACTTTCGTTCGTCAGTCAAGTTAAGCTTCTAGTCCTCCGCCACCAATATACTTCCCTCCGAGACTTTAAATCAATGATTTGATTCCCTACATAAGACCAGTGGGGAATGTGGAGGCCCAGACCCAGATCCTAGGCTAGGCAAGCTCATTTCGGAACGTACCCCAGCCCAGAGGAATTTAAAAATTCCTGCTTCAGCCAAACATAACTGAATGTCCTGTCAAGAAAGTAGAAGAAGATAAGCTAGCCATGTTTTATAGCTCGCTAGAAGAAGATAAGCTAGGCATGTTTTATAGCTCGTTAGAAGAAAGTAAACTAGCCATGTTTCATGGCTCGTTAGAAGATAAGCTAACCATGTTTTATAGCTTGTTAAAATAAGATAAACTAACCGTTTTTTTTTTTCTTTTACTCACTAACCGCTTTTTTTCGCTTCTGTATCCAGCTTCAGCTATAAATTCCCCACCCGCCAAGTCTTCAGGGCCGTTCTCCTCTTACAGAGTAAGGCGGTCACCAGGCTTGGCTAATAAAGCCTTTGGAACGAAAACTCTTTGTCTAAGGTCTTTGTTAACGAGCGGGGACCTAACAATATACTCGTATACTGCCCCATTATGCTAGTGATAATACTCGAAAAATTCAATTCTATATATAGGAAACTAAAGACTGGTTTTATAAAGGCAAACAGCAGACCCACATCATTTTAAGAGGTACAACCAGAGAACTATATGAACCCTCAAGTTCACTAATCCCATTAAAGCATATAATTCCTTTCATAAATAAATGTACAATAGCAACTAGGAACAATGTAGCCACATCTCTGCAGACAAACTTGTGAGTGACAAAATGTTCAACCCACAAATGCCAAGAGAGAGCTGTTTCTGGTGTATGTGTACACAGACATGTCACACCTAGAGACATGTGGTCTGTGGTGTATACGTATATAGACAGGCGTGTCACACCTAGAGACATGACGTCTCCAGTGTGTATGTACACAGGCGTGTCACACACAGAGAGACGTGGTCTGTGGTGTATATGTATATACACAGGCGTGTCACACATAGAGATGTGTTCTCTGGTATATATGTGCATAGGCATGTCACACACGGAAACACATGGTTAACATAACACGGATGAAGCTTACTAGAGAGATCTGCATTTAATCAGAAGAGTTTGAATCCCAGTGCTGCCTTTCTGGGTAGATTACTTGACAACCACTGAACACCATTCCTATATCATAAAGATAACCATCCTAAGCAAAACAATACCCACTTCACGGGAGGTGAGTGAGGAATACATGGGTTTAATATAGCTTCCCACATTCTTTAGCGAACATATTTTGAAGTCTTACAATGTGCGCTAAAGACACAGAGTAGGTCTGAGTGCCTGCATTCACTGTAAGAGGTCTTCCTCCTTGGTGGGTACCCCACAATTCAAGAAATGCTTAGAGAGAACTAGAAAGGCATTCCTCAAGGACAGAGAATCCCCAATCCATGCAGAACAAGAACCTGACACAGAGCAATAGACAATAAATGATTGCTGAAAGAATACACAAACTGTATTTCGTTTACGATCTGTAAAACCTTCCTTTCGGTCCACATTAACCTGAAAGCAAAAGGGGTTGATACATAATAATCGCCTCACTCACTGGAGGAACAGGGACACTTCATAGCAACCCTCAGAAACATCTGAAGGGGAAAGCAAAAATGACACTTCCCATTATCATTCCATGGCAGGGCTCAGTAGTATTCTGCTTGTCATCTAAAATCCCCCCATTTCTAAAAAGCCCTACAAAGGCTGTGGAAATGGCTTTTATCCTTTTGTTACCTGCCAACTGAGCAGCACCCCCACCACAGAGAAACTTTTAAGTGTTCTTTCCTATAGAAATGTTAAGTATAGAAATGTTAAGTCTCCTCCCTAGTTTCTTAGTTTCTTAGCCCCTGGCTTTGATTACTTTTCTAATCAGTTTGTGAATCCTAGAGATTGCTCTTAGCCTGAATCCTAGAATTCTCCAATCCCCCTGCTTCTTGATTGTTTTGTAAATCAGTTTCTTAATCCTAAACAATAGAAGTCTCCTACCCCTACTTCAGATAACTATTTGAAAGCCTGTGACTTCCTAATATCCCCCAGGCCAGTAAACTAAACGCCAAACCCATTCTGGGCCCAGACAACTGATGCCACCAGAGTGACAGGCTGCATGGCCACAGACTTTATGAGAGCTAACAGATTAATTAAAATCTACTTTTCCTCATTCAGGGACCTTGGGGATACAGAGGACACCCCAACAAGATTGCCAGTCACAATCAAAGAGGCCAACATGGTCTTCCAGGTGGATCTCGAGACCCCTTCGTCTCATCTAAGATCAGCTAGGGTGAGAGTTCCGTGAATCCCCCAATAGGCAGGGACAGCTCTATGCCTGTGCCCAGCAGGAAGCAAATACAGAAGAAAAGACCTCCTGTCCCTCAGCTTCCAAGAGATTTAATGGGGATCACATCTCTCAAGGGGAAAACTAGGCAGGCAGTTAGAGGCAGGCATTGGGTCTCTGCATTCCTGCATGTCCCACAGGATGTGACCGCCCAGGTGACCTTCCCTCTCCACCCAAAACTTATTTTCATTGTAACTATCTACCCCTGAAATAAAAGGGTGCAAAATACCCAACTAGATCAGACCAGTCACTCCCACCTGCGCAGTACCTCTTGTCAATTATGAGTGCCAATCAAGTGGTCCTACGCCCATAGGGGAACAGTCCATTCTAGAGAAAGGGGATAAAAACTCCCAAGTCCTGGGATCCACCTTTTGGACACCTTTCCCCTTTTTGATAGTTCTTCCTTTTGGAGACTTTGGAGCCTAGCTTTTGCACATGGCCCGCTCCATATGTTCCAAACTCTTTGAAATGTACTATCTCTTCGAATAAACTGCTTTTTCAGTACTTTACTCCAGCATCTTGTTCAATTCTTTGCTTGAGTTGCCAAGGACCTAGACTTTGTGCCGAGAAGGGCCCATTCTCCGACAACACTGTGTTATGGTTAAGATGCAAAATAATTAAGTTTTAGACCAGAGTTTTTCAGTATGTGAAGTCTATTGCTAAAATCAGTATTTGAGGACACATATTTGAATACCAAATATATTAACCAAAGACTTAAATTTAACTAAAAAAGTAGGAAATGGCCAGATTTACATTCATCCTTTTTTTTTTTCCCTTCAGTAGAAACCACTGAAGTTTATTGGTGGTCACAATGCTTACACTGTATGCAGCAAACACTCTTACAAGTCTATCTGCATTCATCTTAAATACTGAGATCTCAGCACTTTACATCCTAAACCGTATAGAGAAAGTATGCAACACTTTTTACAATATGTCATTGGCTTTAATTATAAAAGAAAATATGGTGTAGATAATCTAAAAAGCCTATTTTTTTTTAAATTGGGGAATTGGGGGGTGGGAACAGCGCTGGGGACCTGAGGGGAGGGGAACAGACAAGTTGCTGTC
>NW_017731978.1:736297-741798 GCF_001890085.2 Hipposideros armiger | reverse complement strand
ACCTGGAGCTGGGCTGCCATGAGTTCCCAGTGGCGTAGGCTGCAGTGGGGCTGCAGTGGGCTCCTGTAAGCTACCGTGAGCGGCCGTCCAGTGGCCGGTGACCGATCTGCCTCACCTGGGAAGAGCGCAATGATAATACCAACAGGGGCCAGTGAAGCGACGTCCTCCACAACTAGACTGAAGAACAAAAGGACAGTAACTTGTCTGTTCCCTTTCCCCAACTCCCCAACGCTGTTCCCCTCCAACTCCCCAATAAAATCTTTAAAAAAAAAAAAGGCTCTTATATTTAAACAGAAACATATCAAAAAAGAACGCATTCGTGACACAAAAAAACCTTGGTTTTCACAGTTGAGAGAGAGAGCATTCTTCATATTTGGCTCCAAGAATAGTTATTTCTCTTGCACAAAAGGAAAAGATAGGAAAAATTAAATTTTTGTGACTACACCTCAAAATGGAGAGTTGCCAACTCTATCTTAAGGAACAAATTTTTCTCCAAGAGTACTTTCATCACAATGTCTTACATAGACTGTGCAATGTTTCTGCTGGCAATATATAGGTCTGACTAAAGGTTTTCCAAATTTTTTCCGGTCTGCATTTTTTTTTTTTTAAGATTTTATTGGGGAATTGGGGGAAGGGAACAGCGTTGGAGAATCGGGGACAGGGAACAAGACAAGTTGCTGTCCTTTTGTTCTTCAGTCTAGTTGTGGAGGATGTCGCTCCACTGGCCCATGTTGGTATTATCATCATTGCACTATCCCAGGTGAAGCAGTTGCTCGCCGGCCATTGGATGGCCGCTCACTGCGGCTCTTGGCAGCTCACGAAAGTGCATTCCAGCTGCTGGCCAGCCCCACTGCAGCCTACGCCGTTGCCGGCGACTCATGGCAGCCCAGCCCCAGGTCGAGCTGTTGTTCACCATCTTACCTGTAGAGGGCTCAGCGTCACTGGCCCTCATGTGGGATCCCAAATGGGGCCCTGCTGCCCAAGCCAATTCTTAACCAGCGCACCACTCAGTCAGCCCCTCCTGTCTGCATTTTTTGAACCACATTTTTAAAAGCATCATCAAAACCAAACATATATATCAATACAAAACCCCACAAAATTATCTATTATATATCCATGTAGGCATCTTAGTAAATTGGCTAATTGCTTCATAAGAAGTTATGTACAATAGTATATAATAGAGGGAACATTTGCACTGGAGGCCGAATAACCAAGATCTGGGTGGAAATCATGGCTCCTTCACTTGCTATGTGACCTGGGGCAATTTCCTTCTCTCAGTTTGAGTTTTCTCGTTTGCAATATGAGGTAATAATTCCAATCTTATGAGGATTAATTGTGTGTGAAATGCCCAGAACAGAGCCTGACTCAAAGCAGGAGCTTAGGAAACAGTTACTGTTGTTACTCTGTTGTTATTCATGTAAGTTCCTTAAAGGCAAAGCATACTTTTTCCTGTAATTCAACTGCAGGGCTCTGAAACTGAGAACTGAAAAAATAAAGGCAAGAAATATCAAAGTAACAAATGAGGATTTGGTATAATACCTGTTCAACAAATGCCTAGGTAGGAAATGAAACAATGAAGTAATAATGATGACCTCCAACACTTTTATCAAAATGAACGATGTCCATATTCTTATAAGCCTTTCAAAAAGGAGATGATACTGTCTCTATACAAATCACATACAGAACTACGTACTTCCATTCATTCCGCAACTTTTCCTGAACGTTCATTAAGTGCCAGTCATTATGCCAGGCAATGTGCATTTGATGGTAGGTAAAGGCAGACACAGTTCCCACCCTTCATGGAGTTTCTGGTCTTCAATCACACAAATAGTGTAAACATGTGGTAAGTGACATAAAGGACAGTACATGGTACTCTGAGAGCCAATAAAAGACATCTAAGCTAACTGGGGAGAACAAGGAAAGCCTTCCTGAGAAAATGAAAGCTGACAGCTGAAGGATGAGGAGGGAGTTAACAGTGGAAGGTGTTTCTAGACAGAGGACAGCAGCTTGTGCAAAGACCCCGCAGGCCAGAGGAAACAGGCTTGTAGAACCAAAAGGCCAGTCTGGTGCCTAGAGCAGAGATGAGATAAGAGTTAGCCTAAGCTCTAGACCACTCAAGGGCTGAGGCTTCTAGACCACATTCAAGAGTTGTCATGACCCCAGGAGCAATGAAAAGCCACTGGAGGGTTTTATGAAGCTCCTTTTGGGAGCAGGTAGGCTAAAGGGATCAGAAATGCAATTCACCTTTGGCTTGCGGACTAAGAGCTAAGGAATGCCGGTGGGTCAGGCAGGAAACAAAAATGCTGTCAGGTAATGTCAGTAGCTTGGAAACTTGGGTGATGAAGGTGGTGGTAACGGTGGTGGAAGAAGTCCATGAATTCAAGAAATATTCCAGAAAACCTGCTGACATATATAGCACAGACAGGCTGAGGGAGAAGTGTCCAAGGAAACGTCTGGATTTCTGATTCACGTGACTCTACAGAAAGAGATACCATTCAGGAGCGATCTGCTCCAGAAACATCTTTAAGGCAATTTTCACACCCCAAAAAGTGCCTAAATGTATTTCAATTTTGCCTGAGCCTATGTTAACCCAATTTGATCACCTACTTTACTTATGAAATACGGTCCCAAAAGATTTTTTTGGTATTTCCAAAAATCTAGTTGACTCTTAAAAGTACAAGATTTTTCCGACATCGAAGCTATTTCAAAGATTCTGCCACAACTTTGAAATCAACTCCAAATGAATTCCAAAATTGGTTTAAGCAATGGGGGTAGCATTATGGAATGAATGTGTCATTTCCCAGGATGACTACTTTGCTAAGTCTAACACGAATTTGCTGTTGTTTAATTTAAATATTTTAAAGAAATCTTAACAGTTAAGAGTACTCTTATGTAATATTAAAGTAAAATATGAAATTTCATCAGGCATTACAATAATTGGAAGGAACTAGACTGCTTGGAACTATGCTGCTTTTGTGTTTCAACATTTTGAAATGCCTGTAGAGAACTTGGCATTGTATAGGAAAACGTATGGTTATTAAAAAAAACCCACATAACTTCTTGATCTTAATACACAAATATTTTGTTTCCATCCAGTCCTTGTTAATGCCCAACACACCCATTCAATGTAATAGATTTTTACTAAACACACTTAAATATTTACAGTGTATACAGGGTGAAGCCAATACTATCAATACTTTAATATTTGCTTTCCTTGGTTTTAATTTTTTTATTTACAATCTAATGCCATTTTCATAGTGGAATAATAATGCCATTACGTCTTAGAAACATAGAAATTTCAAATCTGATTAACCCAAGAAAAAGAAGTGAATGAAAGAGTTCTGCTCCTTTAAAATCAACCTAACACATTACACCCTAGTACTAAAGTATTTCTCTCATTCTGGTAGGATGGGGTCCTTGGCCACCTGCTTGCATTAGGCCCTGACTAGCATTTTATTAACTCAACTGCAGTTACCAGAATGCTTGTACAGAGGAGCAGAATTCTCTTTCCCCCATGCTGACTTTATCATCAAAAGGTAAGACTGTGGTCTGAGGCTAAATATGAAAAAATGTCATCTCCACAAATGAGGAGAAAAGTCAAGGGCGTTTTAACAATCAGGTCCTTAACAAGCCCACTAACCAATATTAGTTTGTAAAACCAGACTCTCTCCACACTCAAGACTGTGCTACCAAATGTGGTTCTTGGGAACAAGGGCTGGAGAGCTTGAAATGCGTGATCAACATGGTTCATCTTTTCTTATTTCAGATTTTTATAAAAATATGAAATCAGACTATGGCTCTGTTTGAAAACAGCTAAGGCCGGATATGGGCAGTGCCAAAGAGACAGCGAAAAGCCTTTAGGGTTCCCATCTCAGCAGCAGACTTTCCTGTCTTCCTCAGAAAGAATGGTCCACGTCTCCCCCGCAGGAATGTGCGAGAACGAAATTGTAAGGGCCCCAACTTTTCCCTTACCCAAGCCCCAAAAATAACACCGCAAACCACTTCCTTCTGGGAACTGAAGGTCTTAGCAGTTTTGGGGCAATGGAGCTCAATGTAGACTTCGGAAAGATGGAGACAGTGGGGTGAGATGGGGGTAGGAAGTGAGTGGGGGATGTGCCCAGCCCGAGAGGAATGGGACCGTCAAGGCCAGGGACTCGGGGAGCGTGAGAAGGCCTGGATCTTCCAGAATCTGTCCAAGGAGGCCGGCCACTGCCCTGTGATAAGCCCGAGGGGCTCGTCTGAAAATCTAGGGCATCTACTACCCGGTGCCTACCATAACTGTCCTCGGGAGGGGCAGTGGTCCCCGCAGAAGCCCAGACCCCAAAGTGAGCTTTTCCTGCCCTTAAAAAAAAAAAAAAAAAAAACACGCAAACCCGCACGGAAAGAAGCAAAACATGTATGGGGTGGAAAGGCCGGAGGAAGAAGCTGTTCTGCAAACGGGGGCGTTTGTGGATGGAAAGGAAGGCCCCCAGGTCGAGGAACTTTAATCACCTCCGGAGTAGGGGGAGGGGCGGTGCGAGGCCTGAGTCTCCTGAACCCAAGGGGACAGAGGAGGTCAGGATCAGAAGCGGCGCCCGGCGGCGCCCCCCGTTTCAGGGGATGACGGCCAGAGGCGCGGCCGCCAGGGGGAGGCCACCGCGGGCCCCGGGCGCCAAGAACGCGCGGCGCGGCTGGCAGGGACCCGCGTAGGCCCCAGGGGTCCGACACGCCCACCGCCGCGGCCCCGCTTACCTGCTCCTCCTCTGGGGTCAGCTCCGGCGCCATGTCGGCCTGGGGTGCGGTCGCGGGCTCCATCCCGCCGCCGCCGCCCGCGAACAGGACCCGCCCGGAGCGCCGGGGGCCCGCGCTGTGGCCTTGGCTCCCTCGTGCCCGCGCTCAGCAGCCCGAGGCCGGCTCGCGCATGGTGGGCCGGCGGGCCCGCGCCCGCGGCGCCCGCGAACGCCGCCGCTGGTGCCTCACGGAAAGGCTTTCTGAGCTGTCGCTGTCTTCTGGGCGGAAATCCTTGTTTATTTTCTCTGCTCCTTTCTTCACGCTCCCCCTCCTCTCCCGGAAAAAAAAAAGTGCAGGCGGTGAGCTGAGTCAATCGGGAGGAAAAAAGGAAATATGAAATCAAGAACTTTCCAGGCCCAGAGCGAAGGCTGCCGGCCTCCTCGGGGCGCTCCTGCTCCTCCGACTGTGGGCCCGGCGACCCGCGCGGCCGCCTCTCAGCGCCGTTCCTCAAAAGCCACCAAGGCCAGAGGGAGGGAGAAAGGGAGGGCACAGGACCACGCGCCCCCCTCCCGGCTTACGGCCAACCCTGCAGCCGCCCGAGTCCCCAGCGTCTCCATTGAGAAACTGAGCCTCTCATTCACAAATGGGCGGGCGGCGAGGAGGGCCGGCTGAGCCAGGACGCAGTCCGGGAGGGGGCGACAGAGAGGAGCCCGGGGCTGGTGGGTGGGAAGAGGAGCTCGAGGAGGGGAAGGCCGAGGGGAGGGGGAAACGAAGCAGTGGGGGAAAGGTGG
>NW_017731978.1:714383-736292 GCF_001890085.2 Hipposideros armiger | reverse complement strand
GCTGGAGAAGGCGAAGCAGAGGAGTTCCCGGAGGGGGAGGGGCGGGCGAGGGCCTTCGACGACTCGGGACTGCGGGGGGCGAGAAAACGGTGAGAGTGTGAGCTTTATGCGGTTAAGTTCCATGGAAGAGGAAGAAAATGCAGTCGTTTGAAAACTAGCTGCCGACGGGCACCTCGGGGTTACTTTCCGCTACCACCTACAAGTGAGGGACCCACAGCCATCATCTGTTTCCCTGTCACTTGCTGCCTGCGAGGTCCAGGATGCTCATCTCGGCCCTAGCTCTCGTTCTTGGCTGGCTGTATCCTGTCATTATCGCCAGTGTAGCTAATTTTAGTCCCTCGAAGAAAACAGCATCGGATTTAGAAACCTCATACAGAAATCACGCAACTCTTGCAAGCCTTTAATTTTCACTCAGGCGCGTAGCACAAAGCTTGGGGGTCTTACAGGTTACGGTCTTGGAATCAGTTCGGGTGTCACAGAGAAGGCAGGACTGGGTCTGGTATGTTTTTACATCAGTCCAGACCAAAAATGTTCTTAAAGGGACCCAGCTAACAAACGAGTGCCACAGTTGGTCCCAAGGTCTGAAAGCCTGGAGAACTTGAAAGAGACCTAAAGGAGAGGGTCTTCAGACAACTGAAGATATGCTCCTTCTAGAACTTTAAAAGCAACCTCTGCCCTCACCTCATTTCTGCATCATTGCAACAGGAACTTCAAGTTGCCCTTGGTTCAAGAAGAAAACCCTGGTAGTCAGGTAGGTTATTTTGTCCTTTATCCAATGAGGCTGACTCTGGGTTGAGTTCATAACCTGCCAGAGCAGTTACAGTTTGCAACCAGACGCTTCTCTGGAAGACCTACTATTTAACAATATATTTACATGTCAGTCACTGGGGTTACAACGATGAACAAAACAGTGGTCTCTTCCATATGTTAGGATATGGAATGATCCCTGAACTGGATTACGAAGTTTTAAAAAACAAGACTCAGATAGTGTGCATAATATGCTGTCATTTGTACAAAGAAAAAAGTGAACATATATTTGTAAATTTATACGTACAAAAGCTTTGGGAGGGGGCCGGCCGAGTGGTGTGTTGGTTAAGAACTGGCTTGGGACACCAGAGGACCCGGTTCAGATCCCACATATGAGGGCCAGTGACACTGCCCTCTACAGCTAAGATGCTGAACAACAGCTCAACCTGGAGCTGGGCTGCGGTGAGTCCCAGGGACGGCATAGGCCGCAACCCCTGCTGCAGTGGGTTGCCATGGGCTACAGTGCGTAGCCAGCAGCCAGCGTGAGCGGCCCTCAAGCCGGCGTGAGCCGCCAGCAGCCGCTGTGAGTGGCCATCCAAAAGCCGGCGACTGATCTACCTCGTCTGGGAAGAGCGCAATGATGGTGCCAACTTGGGTCAGTCCTCCACAACTAGACTGAAGAACAAAAAGACAGCAACTTGTCTATTCACCTTCCCCCAATTCCCCAGTGCTGTTCCCATCCCCCAATTCCCCAATAAAAAAAAAATCTTAAAAAAAAAAAAGCTTTGGGAGGATACACAAGAAAGGTAGCTGGTTGTCTCTCAGGAGGACAGGGTGGGGGAATGTGGGTGGGGGCTGGGTGTCTGGGGAACAAAAGGGACAGGGAGACTTTTCCCTGTGTGGTCTTTTGTACATTTTAAGGTTTGTTTTTTTTTAACTTTATTTAAATATACATACAGAAAAGGTGAAAATGTAAGTATGCATGATGAACTTGCATAAACTCAACACACCAATGTAACCAGCACACAGATCAAGAAATAGCAAAGCCCCCCACCCTTAGTCACTACCCCCAAGTAACTACGCTCAAGAGTGACCACTATCTTGGTTTCTAATAGCACTACGTGTGTTTGTGTGTTTTAAGTTTTGCATGTGGATGTATAACCCTTTCAAAAAAATTTTTAAATAGTAACTTAAACAAATGCAGTTGACCCTTAAACAACACGAGTTTGAAGTGTGCAGGTCCATTTATACGTGGAAATTATAGTTTTTCTCCCTAAGCAGGCAAATGGCTAGAGGACCAAGCTAGAGGAAGAAATGGCAGGAGGACCTGAGTAGTATCAACCACTGAGTAGACACAGAAGAGGATAGAGTCTCAGCCCACTGCCCAGTGATCTTCAGAACACCAAGGGTCAGTGATTTATCCAAAGTACCACAGCTAAGTAATTAGTATCGAGCTAGAACTTAAACCTAGGCATTCAAATTCCTAGTGCAGGGATAGAGGGAGAAGTTTAACAGAGTGAGCTAGGAGAGAGAACACAGCAATGTTTTCAGAGGCACAGCTGTATGGGGGGCGTGTGGGTGTATAAGGGAACAGTTCTCAAAATTGTTGCCTATCACAGTCCTCACAGCATAATATTTAGAAGTTTCTGAGCAGAGATGAGGGTAATAAAACCAAGAGCAAGGCAGCTGGCTGGATCTGTTCTGAGAGGTAAATCTTAGGATAATGAGAGTACAAAGGCTTGACTGTAACTGCAGACTCAAACCACAGAAATCAAGTATGGTACTGTCATCTGCTCAATTAAATCTTAAAGATGCAAAATGGTTTGTAACAGCAAAAGAATGGAAACAATATAATGGCCCATCAATAGGAAACTCAATAAATATAGTACACACATACACTGCAATAGTTAAGTTCACATTTATTGTGTCCTTACCACGTGCCAGACACTGTTCTAAATGACTTTCATTCATCTTATCACCATGATAGTATGAGATAGCTGAAATTATGATCCTCATTTTACAAAAAAAGTATATATAGGGGCCGGCCGGGTGGCGCAGTTGGTTAAGAGCGCGAGCTCTGAGCAACAGGGTCACCGGTTGGATTCCCACATGGGCCAGTGAGCTGCGCCGGAGCTGAGCTGCACCCGCCTGAGCTGAGCTGCCAGTCAGCAACCAGATGGCTCAGCTGGTGAGAGCGTGTGCTCTTAACAAGTTTGCCAGTTTGGTTGATTCCTGCATGGGATGGTGAGCTGTGCCGCCACCCCCTCCTACCCCCAACTATTATAGTTTGAAAGCAGCGACTGGACTTGGAGCTGAGCTTGCGCCCTCCACAACTAAGATTGAAGGACAACAACTTGACTTGGAGCTGATGGATCCTGGAAAAACATAATGTTCCCCTCTGCCAATTCCCAAACACAGTTCCCTTCCCCAATTCCCCAATAAAATCCTTAAAAACAAACAAAAAAAGTATATATATTAGATCCATACATACTGACTTGCATTTTGAAATGCTTGGCTGCAGGGCCTCTGAAGGAAGGGTAGGATAGGATTAGAGGAGTGAAGATGACAAAATCTCATTTTTATTAAATTAACATTAAGGTGGAGGTAGGAGGAAGAGGGTAGACAGGATCAAATACAAGGTGAGAGAAGGAGACTAGACCAGGTGGTGAGCACACAATAGAGTATACAGATTCTGTATTATAATATGGGTCCTGTTGCCTCTAACCATCAGTATAGGGTTTTTTCTTTCCTTGATGGCAACAGAGAGACTTCATTTTCATAACATACTACTCTTGATACATTTTTTTTTTTAAGATTTTATTGGGAAACTTGGGGAGGGGAACCGTGTTGGGGAATTGGGGAAGAGGACCAGCCAACCAGCCAAGTTGTTGTTCTCCAGCCTTCGTTGTGGAGGGCGCCAGTCGCCATTTGGCTTGCCGTCGGCAGTTTGTGGCAGCTCAATTTTAGTTGCTGGTGGGCGTAGCCACCATCCCATGCGGGAGTCGAACCCGGCAGCCTTGTTAAGAGCGCATGCTCTATCCACTGAGCCATCCGGGTGGCAGCTCAGCTCAAGGTGCCAAGTTCAGTCTTCAGTTGCAGGTGGATGTAGCTCACCATCGAACAGGCAATCTTGTTACACCAGCTGAGCCCTCCTGCCACCTGTTGACAGCTCAGTAGCAGATAAGCTCCGGCGCAGCGTCACTGGCCCATGTGGGAATTGAGCCGGTGGCCCTGTTGCTCAGAGCTCGCGCTTTTAAGCCAACTCTTAACCAACTGAGCCACTCGGCCAGCCCCTTGATACTTTCTTTAAAGATACTTTTCATTAAAGATTCTCTCATGAAGTATTTATATAACTGGGAGCTGAGAGGCTAAGGCACTCAGGTACCTGGTTCTTCAGTGAACTTAACTGTGTGGCCTTGGGCAAGTCACTTAACCTCTCTGTGCTTCAGTTTCCCTATCTTGTAAAATGTGAATAATACCTACTTCACAGGGTTGTTGTGAGGATTAATTAGCTATAATGTCTGTAAAGCATCTAAGGTTCTTGAAGAAGGCACTATATAAATACAAAATAATATCTGTTAAAATTTATTTGTGAAAAAAAATAAAGTTGTACACCTGAAATTTATATATAATGTTATTAATCAAGTTACTCCAATAAGTTTAATCAATTGATTAACATGAACTGAGATCTGAAAGTGGAAAATATAAAAAGGGAACCTTAAGGGGAGGGGTGTCATGGGTTGTATTTTTGTTTTTTGCTTTTAAAACATAGGTTTCAGGTCTCTGTCTAGAAAGCTTATCCTCCCCTACCTCCCACCTCCTTCACCAGACAAATCTGACTCATCCTTAAGGTCTCATCTCAAAAGGCACTTCCTCAGCAAGACCTTCTGTGGCTATTCCCTAAACTGAATTAGATTCCCTGTTACTCTCTCACACAGCATCCTCTCATTTTGTACCAGAGAGCTGATCAAAATTTGCAATCATGTGTTTGTTCATTAGCCTAGTGTCTGCCTGCACTCTGAGATGATAAGCTCCAGGAAGGCAGGAACCACATCTGTCTCGTGCCTAGAGCCTAGCATCTAGTAGGCTCTTCATAAATGTGTGAATGACTACATCAATGAAGACAGTCATTTTAACTCTGAGGCCCTCTCTTACCATTTTCTCCTCTGCCTTGTTTATATCTGTTCTTGTCTAAGAACAGAGATACTTCCAAAGCTGTGACTGGAATTTTTTTAACCTTTCCCCCACAACAACTTTACTTCTAAAATCCAAAGCTTCTCTCAAAACATTGCTCCAAAATATCTACTCCCTACGAAAGAGACATGTGTTGTGCTATAGACATGCTTTGACAAAGATCCAAGAAGTTCTTACTGCCATTTTTCCAAAGGACAAACAGATACAGAGTACAAAGTGTGATCAAACAATACGGTGAATGTTTAAATAAAAAAAAAATTATTACAGTAAAAGACACATTGCCATTAATCCTTCTCAAAATACTCCCCCTCGCTTCAAATACAGTTATCCCATCGTTTTTGCCACTTTCTGAAGCAGTTGTGGACATCTTCTTTCGTGAATGTCTTTACTTCATCCTCCATGATGATAATGTTCTGTGTTGCTTCTGGTACGGCAATTTCTGTCAAATAAAAACATTACAGTATGTCCTCATCCACCTTATTCACTGGACTGGCATTGTGCAACTTCTGGCTCTTCCCCAAAGTCAAAATGATTCAGGACATCGAGGCAGCCATGACAGCACAACAAAAGACATTCATGAAAGAGGACTTCCAGAAGAAAGTGGCAAGAACGATGGGATGGGGGCCAGCCGAGTGGCTCAGTTGGTTAAGAGTTGGCTTGGGAGCGTGAGCTCTGAGCAGCAGGACCACCGGTTCAGTTCCCACGTGGGCCAGTGACGCTGCGCCTTCTACAGCTAAGATGCTGAACAACAGCTCAACCTGGAGCTGGGCTGCTGTGGGTCGCCGGCGACGGCATAGGCTGTAGCCCCTGTGGCAGTGGGTTGCCATGGGCTACCATATGTAGCCAGCAGCCAGTGTGAGCGGCCAGCAGCCGCAGTGAGCGGCCATCCAGAAGCCGGTGACTGATGTGCCTAGCCTGGGAAGAGCGCAGTGATGGTGCCAACTTGGGCCAGTGAAGCAACGTCCTCCACAACTAGACTGAAGAACAAAACAAAACGACAGCAACTTGTCTGTTCCCCTTCCCCCAATTCCCCAGTGCTGTTCCCATTCCCCAATAAAAAAAATCTTTAAAAAAAAAAAGAACTTAACCTTGCCCATAGAGAAGCTGACCTCTGCCCTTGGCTCCTGAGAAGTAACTTCTAAGCCCTTTGAATGTCCTGCCTAATAGAAGTGTGTTACCTGGGGGTCTTTGGCTACACGAGTCCAGCAAGGTGACGGGAGAGGGGGCGGCAGAAGGGTAGGACTTTGGATCACATGTTATCAATTAGACCCCTGGAAGGACTGGAGACTGAGGTCTGCTAACTAAGTCTACATACCAGTCCCCAATAAAAACTTTGGACACCAGTGCTCAGATAGAGTCCCTGGTTGGCAATACTTTGTGAGTGCTGTCACACACAGTTACCAAGAAAATTTAATGCTGCCCATGACTCCACTGGGAAAGGACAACTGGAAGATCCATTTTAGAACTTTCCTGGACTCTGCCCCCATGCACTGCTTCCCTTGCCTGGCTTGAACCTGTTTCCTTTCACTGCGATCAACTAACCATGAGTATACCAGCTTTAAGTGAGTTCTGTGAACTCTCCTGGTGAATTACCAAACCTAAAGCTGGTCTTGGGGGCTATCCCTAACTTGCAGTTGTGTGTGAGGGTGGTCTTGTGGATCAGCCCTAACTTTGGTTAATAGATATGTAGTGGGATTGGAGGGGGGGGGTGGCAGTTGCAGACGAGAATGGCTGATTCTGCCCACAGAAGTAAAGGTTCAAATAGGAATCTGTTGAATGGAGTTTTTCAAAGATGAGCAGGTGATTCACCAGATGACTGCAATCAGAGTAAGGAGGGGTGGTGTGTATGTGTTGGGGGAAATATGAAACAAAGGTGTTTGTACAGAGAACGATAAAGCAGCATCACTGGAGAGGAGGCAGCAAAGAAAGCAAGGTAATTCTGGGGCTGGACAAATACACTAAACCCCAGTCACGAGGAAGCTCAGCAGGCTGAGAAGCTCCATGTGTACCTTCCCTGAAGTAACATGATCAGATTTGCAGTTTTAGAAAGGATCACTCTGCCAGCTCTGGTGGCAGGGACAAAGTGGTGGTGGTGGTGGGGACTGGTGGCAAGGAGACTAGGTAAGAGACCCTGGTAAGAAACTAGGTAAAGGGCTGGTCGACTGGCATGTTGGTTAGGATTGGCTTGGGAAACCAACTCTGAGCAGCAGGGCCCCAATTCAGATCCCACATGAGGGCCAGTGACGCTGCGCCCTCTACAGCTAAGATGGTGAACAACAACTCGACCTGGATCCAGGTTGCCGTGAGTCACCGGCGAAGGTGTAGGCTGCAGCCCCTGCTGCAGTGGGCTGCTGTAAGCTATCGTGTGTGGCCGGCAACCAGCGTGAGCTGCCAAGAGCCGCTGTGAGTGGACGTCTGGTGGCCGGAGACCGATCTGACTCACCCGGGAAGAGCACAATGATAATACCAACATAGGCCAGTGAAGCGACGTCCTCTACAACTAGACTGAAGAACAAAAGGACAGCAACTTGTCTATTCCCCTTCGCTGATTCCCCAATGCTGTTTTCCTCCCCCAATTCCCCAATAAAACCTTTAAAAATAAAAAAATAAAAAGAAACTAGGTAAGTACTCCAGGAGAGAGAAGATGAAAGCTTGAATTAATGCCTTAGGTTGTAGAGGAAACAGAGAAGAGGTGGGATTTAAAAGACATGGTGATTCACTAGTTGTGAAAGGTAAGAAATAGACAGAAATCATCAGAATGATTCCTTAGCTTGGGTGACTAAATAATATTAACAAGGTCAAGAATCCCAAGAAGAGCGTGACTGAGGGGGAAATATAATGAGTTTAGTTTGGGACATGCTGAATTTGAGATGACTGGGATATGACTGTTAAGTGTTAGATCTGTATATACAGGGCTGGAGAGAAGATAGAGACGGCATCAGCATACACACGGCAGGTTAAGTCAGGTAAGATAAGGCCTGGGAAATGTCCCTTAGATTTGGAAATCAGGACACCACCAGTCCCTTGAGGAGAGCACTTGAAGTGGTAGGAACACAAGTCAGATTTCAGTGGGTTGAGACATGAGTGAGAAGTGAGCTAGTGGAGAAATACTGAATGGAGATAAACCACTGCCAAATACAAGTGGATTTGTTTGACACCAACTCTTCCATGCAGGCATTAGAACCGGCATGGTTATTCTGATCTAACATTAAAATAACCAAGTCTTGGTCTGGCCAAGCGGCTCAGCTGGTTAAGAGTTGGCTTTAGAGCGTGAGCTCTGAGCAACAGGGCCGCTGGTTCGATTCCCACATGGGCCAGCGACACTGAGCCCGAGCTGAGCTGTTGCTGAGCTGCCAACAGGCAGCAGGATGGCTCAGCTGGTGTAACAACAAGATTGCCTGTTCGATGGTGGGCTATGCCCACCCACAACTAAGACTGAACTTGGCCCCTTGAGCTGAGCAGCCGCCCAGATGGCTCAATAGATAGAGTGTGCACACTTGTACAACAAGGCTGCTGGTTCATCTCCCACATGGGATGGTGGCTATGCCCACCTGCAACTAAGACTGAACACAGCACCTTGAGCTTAGAGGTCACGAGCTGCCGATGGGCAGCCAGATGATGACTGGCGCCCTCCACAACTAAGACTGAAGAACAACAACTTGGCTTGTCCCCTTCCCCAATAAAATCTTATAAATAAATAAAATAATCAAGTCTCCTTATTTTGCCTGGTCTTTTCTAGGTACATGGGTTCCAGTGGCACTTGACATGAAATAGATGTTTGCAGCTAGTAGTCCCTTGCTAACCCGTGTGAAATGGGTCCTCCAGTCAAGGCAAGCAGGGTAGGCCACAGAGGGCAGTGTGGTATCAGGATTCTTCGGTTACAAGCACAGAAATCAGCTCTGGCTACTTTAAACAAGATGGACTTTACTAGATGTTCACAGGTTTCATAGCAAGAAAAAGTAACACCCTTTCCCCTCCGTGGGCAGAATAAATGCATTCCTACTATTCACTCCCTTTGTTTCTCTGCTCAAGACACAAACTCTTGGTGAGGGGCATGTGATTGACCCACCTTGAGGCCTGAGCCTGATGCTTGGCTGAGAGGGCAGTTCCCCCAAATTACAGTCCCACCAGACCATAGAGCATGGGGAAGAGAGAATTCCACAAAAAAAAACGGAGCTGCTCAGAAGTGTGCCCAGAAAACAAATATCCATCACAGCAACCTACAATATAACACAGCCATCTTTGAAATAGGTGACATTTCACACAGAAATGTGACCAGGAGATACACTCTGTTCAGTAATCAATAATACAGGGCTCCTCAGTTAAAAATATAAGGGGCACTCCTCTGAGATATATCCTTCCAGATATCATTCAACAGTATCAAGTTGTGCCTGGTCGTAAGTTTGGCTGTATGTTTTTTGACTCATGCATCTTTCCCCAGTGTGTGTCATTTGGGGAAGCAGTCCTTCCAGATCTGATTATTTCTGGGCAGAGCCCAGCCAAATCTCAATACTACTAACACACACTGCTCCTGAAACAATACAGGAGGCTGCTGCCTAGGGCAGCCCACAACATGCACGTGGGCAAGAGGAGCACGATGCTCCTGTTGCAGAACTGACCTTATTAGAGTTCAGGAAAGAGCCTACTGATGTAGGCATGCTGAAATCTACAGCCTGCAGGAACACTACTGGGGCGGGAGGGGTTGCGGATTTTCTGGAGTCACTTGAGCAGCCCTCTAAGAGCTCCACACTGAGGCTGCTCCCACTGGTGTGCTGAATTTGTATGATCAGGCTCCACTCAAGCACAACCCCTGCCCAGATTTGGTCCCAGAATTAACACAAAGGGACAATGGCATGTCACACAGCATCGACCTATATCCCTCTGAAATTTTGTCCATAGGATGCTAGTGCTGCTGGACTGGAATAGTCATGTCCTTTTGTCCAATAAGAGAAGTCCCAGAAAGGTGGAAAGCAGTGTGGGGTGCAGACTGCAGCCATGGGAAATGGGACACATTTCCTGAACACAGCAGACACCATCTTCCTTCCACTCCCACAGCTGCCAAAGAACTCTAGTTCACAAACTGATTGCATCTTGCCTGCTCAAAGCTCTCCACTGGCTCCCTTTCAACCATGACATAAAATCCAAAACCTCTGCATAACATAATTAGGCCCATCTCTCTCAAGCGTCCTCTCCCACAGGCCTCCAGTCCTGTGTAATGCCTGACCCATGCTGAACCCCTGCAGGCCCCAGAGCACGTCATGCCCTGCTCTGTAGGGCTGCAGCCGCATACCCTCCTGCCTGTGAGAAAGTCCTCCCCTCTTCGTCTGCACAGCACATTTCTGTCCCCCTCTGAGCCTTGGCCCATTTCTGATGACCTCTGTGGAACCTCCTCCTGCTCTTCCCAGTTCCCAGGCTCTATGTGCCTTTCTGCACTAAAGCAACCATCTCACTACCTGGATGCACTCTGGGTGCAGCTGGTGGATTTATTTTCTCATTCTCATGGGGTGCTCTTCAAGGGCAGGACCTGTCCATCTCCATAACCCACTCTACAGCTCAACCGTCTGGGTGAGTGAACTCCATTTGCATTTTATCTCTGGCAATGTCTAAACCAAAGCAAATCACACTTGTTTTCTCAGAAGTGGGAACATTGTCAAATACCAAGAATTGCAGTTCCTGGTAAGAACTTTTAGAAAATGACGTTAGCAACAGCAGCAACTGGAAATTCAGCAGAATGCTTAAGTGCTAAAAACAGTGAAATGGGCCAAAACATGAACAGTCATGGTTTAAGTGGCCTGGGGGTGCAGCTGGAGGAGATTCATGACTGTCTAAAGTTTAAGAATCACAGGTTCTTTCTTAAGAATCATATATATTTGCATTGTGGATCTGGGATACATTTTTACAGGGGTTGCTCAAATCCGAAGACCTACTAATCTGGGAACCTCCCCGAACTGTTTGGGCCAGCATTTCAGACAGGATATAAGCTGTGTCCAACTGGAGTGGCTTTGGAAAGTCCACTGTAAAATGAAGTCACTTATTGTCGTCACTGTCCTTCTCTCCAACCTTCCTTCTGGAACCAAGCACCATCCTGTGACTCCCAAAGGGGGCTGCAGTTAGTTGTCCATCAGATTCCCGGGGCAATCCAGGCTGTGGAGGGCGCCCTTGAGCTTGGGGGTAGATAGGTGCTCCAGCTCATAGCGGCTGCTGTCAGAGGCCTTGTGGGCCAGCTGCTCTTTCACACCCTCCTTCTGGTTCCTCTTGTGCTCAATAATCTGCTGCAGCTGGATCCCCGCATATTCTGGCTTGGAGGTCAGCGGGCCAAGCGGCACGGCTATGCCAAGGACATCGGACACCATGTACGGGCGCAGCCAGCCCACCAGAGGAGTGCTTCCAGGGCTATAGTGAGTCTGCTTGTGGTAGAAGAGAAGCCCATCTACCTACAAGGGGGGACACCAGGGATCAGAATGACTTCGGGGGCCACATGTTTCCAGGAGACCTACACATACAGGGGGAGCTCTTGTGGTCCAACTCCTTTTCTTGGGTCACTGCCAGAGGAAAAAAAGTTCTTGTTTCTCACATGCAATTTCCCTAAATGAAGAAATGGCCTAGAAAACTAAATTTTAGACAATAAGAACAAAAATAGTACTTTCCTATTTACAGGGTGCTTTCCTACCCACTATTTCACCCACCACGAAATGGGACTGGGGCCGGCCGAGTGGCTCAGTTGGTTAAGAGCTCGCTCAAGAGTTTGAGCTCTGAGCAACAGCGGTTCGAGTCCCAGCCCGAGCTGAGCAGCCGCTGAGCTGCCAAAAGATAGCAGGATGGCTCAGCTAAAAAAAAGAAAAAAAAAAAAAGAGGTGGGACTGCTCAGAATTCTGGGGACCTCTCTGAAAACACAGTGAAGCAGACATTCTCTCCCCCAACCCATGCACTTCCTTCACCCTGAGGTCTCACGGTGGGGTATGTGCTCTGCACAGGGAAAGCAAGGGAACTAGCAGCCCCTAAGGACTGCTGAGCACGGGAAACCGGCTGTCAAGAAGCCCTGCACAAAGGGTCACTCCGCAAGATGGCAGTGGCGGTGACCTTCTGTCAGCTGTTTTGCCGGAGCGGCGGCCCTGAGCCTTCCCCAAGGCGCCAGGCGCTTCAGGGTGCGGACCTTGCCAACCAGGGAGAAGGTGACGCACACCAGCCAGGCTTATGATGGTAAAGACTACAGGAAAATTCGATTTGTAAGTCGTCAGAAAGAGGTAAATGAGAACTTTGCCATTGACCTGACAGCTAAGCAGCCCGTGAGTGAAGTGGGGAGCCACATGACAGCGTTGTGACAACGGTGGGGGGGCGCTGGGCCATCTGAAGGTCTACATAAACTTGGACAAAAAAACAAAGACTGGGACGTGTGGTTACTGCGGACTCCAGTTCCGACAGCAGCATCACTAGGCGGCCCGTCATCTGGGCCTCGGCCGTGTCCTTTATGTGTCAGCGTAAAATGGGCAGATGCACATACTGTGTGAGCAGGTCCTAGTGCCAATAAAGCCTCTTGTCTAGGAAAAAAAAAAAAGCAGCCAGGCTCTCCAAGGCATTGTTGGCTGCCTAAACCTCCCCCTAAATTTTTTGGGAGCTATGTTCTGGGAAGCTCAGCTTTTCTGAACAGGAAGAATTCCTACTCCCACATTTTCTTTTCCAGCGAGTAATTGACTCATCTGTAAAAAGCATTTATTGTCACTAGGCATAAGAGCTATAAATAAAGATGGTGTTCTTACCACCTTCTTAATTGACTCCCAGAAATCAAGGCAACTGTGCCTTTGCCATGTGGGAAGCTGTGATCCTTTGAGCAAAATTATATCCAGTTCAAGCAAAGACTTGTGGGTGGCTAGGCAGAGTTTTAAAGGGTGTGATAGGCTAAGGAAAGTTTGCTTGTTGAGCCTGGAGAGAGTAACAGCAGGTTCTAAGGATGACAAAAAACTGTGAGACTGAGGAGCTTCTGGGACGGGGGCTGCTCAGCACTAAGACTGGGACAGTGCAGGGCAACTGGGCTAATGGGGTCACCCTGTCCCATGCCACTGCTCAGCAAGCACTGCCATCCTCAGGGACCATTTGCTCTTTTGAGGAAGGAAGGATTAGGAGTTCACACTCCTGGGGTCTGTCAGTCACAGAAGTCAAAGGGCCTGGTTGTCAGGCTTGTAGCAAAAAAAAGCACACAAAGAAGGAACTAGGAACAGAAGCCTCGCCAGACGCACTGTCCTTCCAGGGCCTGTCCAGCTCTGGCATTGTGACTTATCTAGCAGGATGGAGCTAAGGCTCTGGAAGGGGTGACCACAGCCTGCAATCACATCAGAGCAATAAGGACAATGGTTTTGTTACCTCAAAAGGGAAATCCATAGACAGCACCTTACACAGGCTCTCAGGAGTACAAGGAAAATTCTTTAGCCCCACAAATTTAAACTAAAATATAAAGCAGAACAAAGAATTAGTACATGTTACAAATAATATTGGTTCTAGCAACTGAAAAGCTATAAGAAAAGTGTTCGGTCTCTTCCTCCCCAAACACCTCCACTCCACCTACCCACGGAATTACTAGGTCAGTGGTTCTCAACCTGCTTTATATGGAGAATCATTTAGGGAGCTCCTAAAAATTACTGATGCCCAGGCCCCACCCTGACATTCTGACTGAACTGGTCTAGAGAGAGGCCTAGGCATTTTTTTTTTTTTTAAGTTCTCCAGTTGACATTAACATGCAGTCAGGACTGAGAACCACCATCCCGTGCTAGGTTTAGGGATCGTGTTCTTCTCCCAGCAGTCTGACAGTTGCCCCTAATGGAGGAGGAGTGAAGCCCCCTGCACACCAGCAAGGATTTTTAGACTGAAGCAGCGTAACAAAGTGATTAGGACTATAGGCTCTCAAGTTAGATTGCCTGGGTCTGACTCCGAGCTTCACCAGCCTCCATTTCCCCAGCTGTAAAATGGATACTAGAAGCTTATCTGCTTCACAGGGTTGTTGTGTGAGATAACGCATGTAAAGCACTGACAACTGCCTTTCGGAGAAAGTGGCTCCCATTTCCCCTTCCTCGATGCATGTTTCTCCAGGACATTATCAATAACATCGAAGGAAGTCCTGACCCCATTGATTGTCCTATAACTGTTACCTAGTTGCCTTTAAAAATGCTCTAAGCCATCCAAGCAGATGCCAATCCACAGGGCTTAATAAAATGCCCTGAATATAGCAGTCACATATTTAATCACTGAGCAGGTAGCAAAGGCACTTTGGGCTGTCATCCTGTACTGTGGGACCTTGGGGAAGGCAGTCCCCTCCCTGAGCCTATATTCTCATCTGTAAAATGAGGAAACTGACTAGATGAGGTTACTCTCAGCTCAGCTATAAGAGCAGAGGTTATCAAAGTGTGGTTCATGTATCATCATCATCGGGGAACTTATTAGAAATGCAAATTCTCAGACTTCCCCTTAGACCTACTGAGTGAGAAGCCCTGGGATGAGGTCCAGGAGTGTTTTGCCAGGCCTCCAGGGGCTGCTGATGCATGCTACAGTCTGAGAACCACTGTACTAGGATTTTAATACCTTATTAATGAAAGCAGTTATCAGCATTTTGTATCAACCACTATTTATCGAGTGCCTACCATAAGTAAGTACTATGCTGGGAGGATGTGCATATTTATGTCACCTCGTTCTTAGAACAACCCTATAAAGTAGGTGTTATTAACCCTATTATACAGATGAAGAAACTAAGGCCAAGTGAGGTTATTAACCTAGAAATTGTGAAGGCCCAAACCGGAATTCAGATCTGGATGACTATTAAACCTATACTCTCCCCATTATACCATGCTGACTCCAAAAAAGATAATTCATTCAGGATTGTATTTTGATAATAGAACAATCCTAAAGAACTTTGCAGTCCTAAGCCCAGGCCTTACAGGATTGAGCTTGGTGTTCTCTCCCAGTCCTTCTTCTGGTAACTTTGAATGCATCCAGTAGAATCGGAAATCAGTCTGCCAGAGAATGGAAAGAGAAAAATGAAATACTGCTCATCGCTCACTGTAATGTGAACAAAACACCCCATTCTAAATAGCCACCCGATTTATGCAGACCTAAGCCCTTCTATCATTATCCTCATTTCCCTTAAAACACTGCCCTAAGGTCAAGAAGATGTTCATAAAAATCTTTGAAAATTTTTTCTTAAAATCCAGTAGGATTACTGATAGCAGCAGAGCCAACAGTTATCACAAAGGCCTACTATGTGTCAGGCTTTGTGCTAAGGACTTTATACACATAATCTTATTAACCCTCACCCACACTTTGAGAGTTATATTACCATTATCTCCATTTACATGTGAGGACACTGAGGCTCAAAGAGATTACATCACTTGCCCAGGTGCACACAGAAAATACTGTGGAACCCAGGACTCTCCAAATCCAAAGCACATAAGGTCAACCTTTGTGTTAATTCTGAGGATTAGAAACTTCTATATAGTTATAACTTCTCAGAAACTACTATATTCTTTGAATTACTGATATGTATCTTTCTGTAGTTATTTAGGGCCTTTTCTTTCCTTACATTATTTTGCTAGTTGAAATTAAAAAAAACACACACAGTCGTCACAGCTGGAAGGATAATTCTTTTACAGCTCTCTTCCTTTTTTCCATGTCAGTTTGTCTGAATTATCTACCTGAGTCAGGTTTTTTTTTTTGTGTTTTTTTTTAAAGGTTTATATTGGGGAATTGGGGGATGGGAACAGCGCTGGGGAATTGGGGATGGGGAACAGACAAGCTGCTGTCCTGTGTTCTTCAGTCTAGTTGTGGAGGACGTTGTTTCACTGGCCCAAGTTGGCACCATCATTGCTCTCTTCCTGGGGGAGGCAGATCAATCGCCGGCTTCTGGAAGGCCGCTCACTGCGGCTGCTGGCTACACACGGTAGCCCATGGCAACCCACTGCAGCAGGGGCTGCAGGCTACGCCGTCGCTGGTGACTCACGGCAGCCTGGCTCCAGGTTGAGCTGCGGTTCAGCATCTTAGCTGTGGAGGGCAATGTCACTGGCCCTCATATGTGGGATCCGAACCAGGGCCCTCTGGCGTCCCAAGCCAGCTCTTAACCAACGTGCCATTCGGCTGGCCCTCTGAGTCAGTTTTTTTTGTTTGTTTTTGTTTTTTTAAAGATTTTTATTGGGGAATTGGGGGGATGGGAACAGTGCTGGGGAACAGACAAGTTGCTGTCATTTTTGTTCTTCAGTCTAGTTGAGGAGGACGTTGCTTCACTGGCCCAAATTGGCACCATCATTGCACTCTTCCTGGGTGAGGCAGATCAGTCGCCAGCTTCTGGACGGCCACTCACTGCGGCTGCTGGCCGCTCATGCTGGCTGCTGGCTACATACGATAGCCCATGGCAACCCACTGCCACAGGGGCTGCAGCCTACGCCGTCACCGTCGCCGTCGCCTCACAGCAGCCCAGCTCCAGGTTGAGCTGTTGTTCAGCATCTTAGCTGTGGAGGGCAGTGTCACTGGCCCTCATATGTGGGATCCGAACCGGGGCCCTCTGGCATCCCAAGCCAGTTCTTAACCACCGCACCACTCGGCCGGCCCTCAGTTTTGATAAATAAAATATATCTATTAAATTTTTATTTTACATGTATTTTATTTGCATAAATAGAGGTGAGAAAAGTAGTGTAAAAAGGTACAAAATTGTTCAGTTATTTTTGCAAACTCTATTAGTTTTTTTCTTTGTGGCTAGTCATCATAACAATTCTTATTTTATTTGTGATTTCTCCTGTTTTTCTTATTAAGTTAGATAGAACTTCATAAACTTTATTGAACATCATAAAGAACTATCTTACATATTGATTTATTTGGGTTAGTTTTTTTCTATTACTTTAATGTCTTATCAATTTTGTTTTTATTAATTTCTCATATTCATTTTATTGCATTGATCTATTATTCCCATTTGTTTAATACTTTCATTTTTAGTAATACTGAAAATTCAGATTATGACTTATTTTTACTTTGAGTTCAACTTCAACTCTATCACATTCATATTTTCATTAATATTGTTTAAATATTTTCTTTGGGAGAATACACTTTTATAGTTTTGATATCCATTTCCTAGATTGTGTATTCATGCATCTATTCAAAGACATCTTGTTTGCTTCCTAAATTTGACAATTAGGAATAAAACTGATATAAACATTCAAATACACACACACACACACACACACACACACACACACACACACACACACAGAGTCTTTTCTTTATATTATAAAAACATAGGTGGCTTTAGTTACCAAATTCATAGGTTGTGAATTCATATTAGGAAACATCTTCAACAGAATTAGAGGACAATATGTTCTGGACTGAATGTACAAGTTCTGAGTTTTAAGCTTAGGTATGTGCTTGGGCACTTACCACCTGTGGCTGTCAGCTTCCATATCTGTGTGCTGAGGAACAGTACAAGGTGATAGAGTTGTTGTAAGGGATTCAGTGAGACAATGCTCACAAAGGGCTTAGTAATGCAGGTCTCGGCTGTTACTGCTAGAATGATGGACTGCTAACATGATAGGATTCTGAGTACCACCACCTAGCACCATTTGGAAGCCTAGCTTCGGGTAAAGGCTGTAAGAAGCAGCAGCCGATGGTGAGAACCCGCAGTTCTCACACTTGGACCTGCATGAAGATCTCCTGGAGGCTTGTTAAAACATAAGCCACCCCACAAGTTTCATTCAATAGGTCTGAGAATTTACATTTCTAACAACGCCGAGAAACACTATAATAAACTAACAGGGCAGACTGAGTGGCGCGTTGGTTAAGAGTTGGCTTGGAATGCCAGCTTTGAGCGGCAGGCCCATGGTTCAGATCCCACATGCAGGCCAGTGACACTGCGCCCTCTACAGCTAAGATGGTAAACAACAGCTCGACCTGGAGCTGGGCTGCTGCGAGTCGCCAGCGATGGTGTAGGCTGCAGCCCCTGCTGTAGTGGGCTGCCATAAGCTACCGGGAGTGGCTGGCAGCCAGCGTGAACGGCTGGCAGCCAGCGTGAGCTGCCAAGAGCCACAGTGAGCAGCCGTCCAGTGGCCGGCAACAGATCTGCCTCACCCGGGAAGAGCACAATGATAATACCAACATGGCCCAGTGAAGCAACGTCCTCCACGACTAGACTGAAGAACAAAATGACAGCAACTTGTCTGTTCCCCTCCTCCAATTCCCCAATAAAATCTTTAATAAAATAAAATAAACAAATAAAAAATAAACTAACGGACAGGTAGCACAAAAAATCAGCACTATAAAACTGGGACAATGAAGGGGAACTGCTGGGAATAGAAATAGAGCCTGAGCGGCTGACTTCGCCTCACCCTGACAGCTGCTACTGTCACTTATAAGAATCACCAATCCAAGAAAAATACTGGGGAAATGTGAAACTTCAGAGGAGAACATTGGGGCTGCTCCTCACTTGGAAAGCCTCCGAGAGCTGGTCCCTCAGAGGTGTGAGGCTTTGTGTCCTCCAAGGAGGCCCTGCCATTTTCAGGGTCAGGATGTGGTTGGTGAAGGAGTAGAGGTGGCAGGAGTCTATCTGATGGTGCCTTCCATCCCACCTTCTCTTCCTTGCACAGGGTGGCATCCCCTTCATCCACAGTCTTCCCTGCTAGCAATCTTCCCATACTGGAGAGGGGAGGGGTGGCAGCAGCTCCTACAAAGTCCCAGCCTACCCTCTGCTCTGTTTCTTTCTTTCCTCCCTTCAAGAATTTGCTATACTTGCCATAGTGCTTTCTACTTTTTTTTTAAAAAAAAAAGCTAATTTAAACACACTTACAGATGCAAGGAACATTAGATAATGTTCTTGATATACCACATCCTGTGCACACCAAGAAGTTGGTCACATACCAAACCCACATGCTCAGCCATTTTCCAGGGAGGAGAGAAGAAAACAGAAGCCATGAGGGGAGTACTGCTCCTTACCTGGCAGTCATAAAAAGGGTGTCCCCGCCAGCACATCACATCCAGAACATAGTAGGTCTGCTTCACCTCACTGTAAATGCAGTCCAGAATGGTGTAGTCTGGGACACAACGCACAGTTAGTACACGGTTCTCCTCCAATCAGGGTTCCCGGCACCACTATCCAGGGAGCCCCATCTTAGGGCCTGGGAACTGAGTCCAACAATCCTCAGTGCTTGCGGCAAGCACCAGCACTAAGGAGTAATGATTCAGTGGGGAGAGAGTGCTGCAGGGTGCAGCCGAAGGCGGACCTGACGTAGGATAGCACAAGGAGCACGGCAGCCCTAAGCCAAGTGGGAACCTGAACTTCTAGGTAAACTGGGACATTTACTCCCCTTAGAGAAACTCAAGTTTGAAAGCAAGTACTCTTCCCTTTTAGTTTACAACTACTTTTTGAGTTACTATCATGGGCAATGTGTTCTGTAAGTAGCCGTGCCTTTAAGGAAGTTACAATCCAGTTAAGTAGATGAGGAAAGAACAAAGAGCTGAACTGTATAGCACAGACTAAGAGCAATAGGAATTCCAGGAAAAGGGGACGGGAGCAGCAGGAAATGCTTCACAGAAGAGATGCGATATGAGCAGTCTGGGATCAGAGGATGAAAACGACAGGGCAGAGGAGAGGTGGGAGGGCACGTCAAGCCAGAGTACTGAGGTAGCATGAGCAGGGGCCCAGAGGGAGAATGAACTGGCCATGTGTGGGGTACAAGGAGGCAAGCGAGTTGAATAGAGCGAAACGTGGATATGGAGAGTCGGGGAAAGATACAAGGATGGGTGGGCCAAAGCCCATGCGGGAGAAAAGTCTGGGCTCAGTGCTGAGGACACAACGAACCACCAAAGGCATCCAGGCAGGCAGGAAAGAGAGCAGACTTCAGCCCAGCTCTGCCATTTCCTCACTGAATGACTGTGGGCAAGTTAATTAAACTCCATGATCTTAGTCTCCTCAGCTGGGCTCAGGTGGGAGGAAGAAGCTAAGGTTAGGACAATAAAAGTGAAAAGGAAATTTGGCAGGGAATCCCCACCAACAGCTTACTGTCTGTTACCCTGGGAATGCTGAGGGACATTTCCCACACACACTGAAGATGTCTCCTGTAATGGAGGCCATGCGAAAGGCGTGTTGACTTTAATTCAGGGATGTGCTGTCCTGCAGACCTCACCCGGCTGAGTCTATTCTGCAGCCAAGGAGGCCTGACCTTAAGGAGACAGCCTGTCCGGTGGGCAGGAGAGTGTTATGCAGTTCCAAAGGTAAGCATTCAAAGTCGGTCTTTAAAAGAATTACCCAAGCAACTTACACTGTTTTTTACTAATTACAAAACTTAAATAGGCAATTTTATGTGGGTACCTTTTGCTGTTGTTGAGTTTTGCTTGTTGCCTCCTGGCAGAAGGGAAGAAAACCTGTTGACACAATAACCACTCTTGGTGTAAGCACTGGTGGAACCCTGTGTGGAAAGAAAGGTAGCAATCCCATTAGCCATCAACCCAAAGGTGGCTCTCAAAAAATCCTCTACAAGAAAGCATCTCCGTCCCCATGCTGGGCAGAGCTGCTGGGGCAGATGAGAAACAGGGAGTACAAAGAATCCCTCCTACTTCAGCCCAGGCGTGGTGGTGTGTGGACAGAAGGCAGTACTCACCCTGGAGGCCACAATGAGTGCTCTTTTTCCAATAGGGCACACGACCACAATCCATTCCTGCCCCAAATCTGAAGGGACATCAATTAACCACTCAGACAGCATCAACTGGGAACACAAAACATGGTGTTAAAAATCAATAGGGGGGCCAGCCGAATGGCACGTTGATTAAGAGTTGGCTTGGGATGCCAGTTCTGAGCAGCAGGGCCCTGGTTCGGATCCCATATGAGGGCCAGTGATGGTGCGCCCTCTACAGCTAAGATGGTGAACAACAGCTCGACCTGGAGCTGGGTTGCCATGAGTTGCCAGCAACGGCGTAGGCTACAGTGGAGCTGCAGTGGGCTGCCGTGAGCTATCGTGAGTGGCTGGCAGCCAAAGTGAGCTGCCAAGAGCTGCCGTGAGCGGCCGTCCAGTGGCCAGTGACCAATCTGCCACAGCTGGGAAGAGCGCAATGATAAATACCAACATGGGCCAGTGAGGCAACGTCCTCCACAACTAGACTGAAGAACAAAAGGACAGCAACTTGTCTGTTCCCCTTCACAGATTCCCCAATGATGTTCCCCTTCCCCAATTCCCCAATAAAAATAAATAAATAAATAAATAAAAAATCAAGAGGTGGGGCAACCGAATGGCTCAGTTGGTTAAGAGCTTGCTCAAGAGTGCGAGCTCTGAGCAACAGGGTCGCCAGTTCGATTCCCACGTGAGCCAATGAACTGCACCCAAGCTGAGCTGCCACTGAGCTGCCAACAGGTAACAGGATGTCTCAGCTGGTGAGAGCACGTGCTCCTTACAACAAGGTTGCCTGTTTGAGATGGCGGGCTATGCCTGCCCACAACTAAAGACTGAACTCGATGCTTTAAGCTGAGCTGCTGCCTGGGTGGCTCAGGGGATAGAGCACGCACTCTTAACAACAAGGCTAGGTTCCCTGGTGGTCTAGTGGTTAGGATTTGGCGCTCTCTTAACAAGGCTGCCGGTTCGACTCCCGCATGGGATGGTGGCTATGCCCAACCACAATTAAGACTGAACTCGGCACCTTGAGCTGAGCTGCCGCTCGGATGGTTCAGTGGATAGAGCATGCACTCTTACCAACAAGGCTGCCGGTTCGACTCCCGCATGGGATGGTGGCTATGCCCACCCGCAACTAACTGAACCCAGCACCCTGAGCTGAGCGGCGCAACTGGACTTGGAGCTGCGCTAGCTGCACTCTCCACAACTAAGATTGAAGGACAACAGGGCCGGCCGAGTGGCGCGATGGTTAAGAACTGGTTTGGGAGCCAGAGAGCCCCGGTTCGGATCCCACATATGAGGGCCAGTGACACTGCCCTCCACAGCTAAGATTCTGAACAACAGCTCA